>NC_142874.1:138030624-138341716 GCF_051225735.1 Oryctolagus cuniculus
AGCCTGGATCCTGGGATGCGAGACGCAGCGAGCAAGGACAGAACCACAGCCCGCCTGCTGCGGACACACAGTGTGGGCGAGGCATGAACCTCCATTCACCTCACTCCGGCGCCAGCAGCCACATTTAATCAGCTGATTCACACCTCGAGAAGCGTGTGTTTCCTCTGTGGGGCAATGGCCCCACTCCATTCCTGTGCCACTCAGTTCTGAGCCATTGTAGTGTCCTTGCACTCGCTGGCAGCACTCTGGTATGGGCTGGCCAAGGCACTGGTCTCATGAGTTTGGCGCCCACTGGGGAAAATCAGGTAAGCAAATAACCAAATGCCATCCAGTAGGGTTGAGTACCTGAAGGAAGAGAAACGGAAGGCTGTGCAGGGAATAGCGAGTGTCAGGGTGAAGTGACCCTGTGACCATCAGGGGAGACCCACTGGAGCAGAAGCGCAGAGCCAAGGCCTGAAGGTGGAGTCATGGATGAGAGAAGTGGGTGCCGGGGGGCAGGAGGGAAGGAGCAGGGAAGGGCTTAGAACTAAGGAACTGAAAGGGAGCAGAGTTTCCCCTGCGCTCTCCAGTCCACCAAGGGAAAGAACACGAGACGGCTTGCAGAGCAGAGCTGTGCAGGTGTGCGATTTACTCTGAGCCGAATGAGAAGGCATCGCAGAGTTTTGAGCAAGGAAGCTACGTGCTCCGATTGGCTCTGTGGGGGAGAGGCCTGGAGATGAGCGAGAGTGGAGGCAGAGACCAGCAAAGGGGCCAGGGCAACCCCATCAGCAAGGACATGGCCGGGCACGGCCAGAGACAAGCAGAAAGGCGGGAGGTGAGTTTAGGAATAAGCTGTACACAACTGCTGGCAGCCTCAAGCTGGGTGTGGTGGCCATGAGCACATCAGGGCTACAGAGTTCTGGCCTCAAGAAGGGTGGTGACGCAATTTTCCAAGATGGAGACTCAGGGGAGGGACCCATTTAACAGACGAAACCAGGGATTCTATTTTGAATCAATGCTATTTCAGATGGCTGTAAGATATCCAACCGGAACCATCAGGTAAGCACCAGGTAGCAAGGGATGGAATCATGGAGAGGTGTGAGCTAGCCATAAACTGGGGAGCGGCACCCACGGGAGGATGGCATTCCCGCGGGTCCATGACTAAGCACCGGGAGTCGGTGCCTGAAGCTAAGGAGGTCCCAAAGGGAAAGGGTGACACATCAAAAAGATAGACACCAGCTTCAAGTGGTTCTTGCTGCCTGAAATACCTACTTACGACAAGGAAAGTCACCGTGCAGGGGAGAAGTTCAGCAGTCGCCCCCTTAGCCAAGTGCCCGGAGCTGCCATCACCAGCAACGGCACCATGAACGTCGCCAGCAGCTGCTGGGCAGCCGAAGCCCAGCGCATCCTCGGGGGGACTCTGCTGGGAAGACCCTAACTTCCACCGGGAGCAAACAACAGGCCATCACCAACGGAGAAGCGTTTCCCACAGTGGCTGGCCGGTCAGTCTGCAAACAGGCACAGCTTCTGAAAGCTGGGCAAGACTGGGGACTGGCTGCAGACTGGAGACCAGGGAGACAGGGAGAGGCAGCCGCTCCACACGACCTGCACCCTGAACGGCATTTGTTGGCCCAGGAGGACAGGATCCAGGTAACTAGACAAGCACAAGTGTCTGAGGTCTGCGGTGAGCCGGCGGCGGTGCCATGACACACACGGCTGCACCAGAAACACACAGGAACACGTCCTCATCTGTGGAAAGCACAAAGCATTCTGGGATACATGTTGGCAACTATTTGCAAACGGTTAAAGGAAAAAAGGTTATTTGTACTGTACTTGCAAGTCTTCTGTAAGTTTGATTTTTTTACCATTTAAAAAAAAATTATTTCAGAATATTTTTAAATTTACCAAAAAAAAAAAAAAAAAGACAGCCCTTACCCAGTTTTCCCTATTGTTATCATCTTACATGTTTGTCGCGGTCTGTAAACCACAGGGGTGGCAACAATACAGCTGTGATCAGATGGAATCCTGGAAGTCTGACCAACACCACACATCCGTGAGGACAGAAGGCGTGGAACCCTCCTGCACAGCTGCTGAGAGTGAAAACTGGAAGAACCATTTTGGACACCTATTTGGGATCACCCCCAACGACTAAGCAGCTGAAGGCCGGGGGAATCTCCTGGATGTGAGCACCAGGGTGTTGATGGCAGCACCGTCAGCATGAACCAGGGATCAGAAACTACATAAACACCCATCAGTACTGAAACATCGATAAATGGCTTACACATGTATAAAAAAGAAAACCATTCAACAATGAAAATGAATGGAATCCAGCAGTATTCACCCACAGGTACTGCGTACACACTGCCATTTAATAAAATTCAAAAATACACAGAACTGAACTACACTGTTCAGGGAGTAAAACGTAAAGGAAAATCACACACAAGGCAGTGAAGGAAGCAGTTATCATGGGGAAGAGAGAGGGAGCAGGGGCAGTTTGGGAGGCTGGCAATCCTCACTCCTTAGGCAGAGTGGTGGTCCCATGAGTGCTCATCTCGTCACTCCCTAATGTGTCCATACAGGATTTGTGCACTTTGGGATGTACGTACCATCCCATGATTCACAAATCACTAGAGACAGTTGCTTGTCTTTCCTGGATGCTCTATGGATCAGCTATTGCACAGAATATGTACACGTGTGTCTTCCTATTTAAACTTCTCAAGCCCAGGAGGCAAGTACCAATTTTTTTAAAGGTCTTTATTAATTTATTTACTTGAAAGAAAGAGTGACAGAGAAAGAGAGTGAGACACAGAAAGAGAGATCTTCCATCCACAGGTTCACTCCCCAGATGTCTGCAACAGGATGGGCAGGCCAACATTTACTCTCTCTCTCTCTCTTTTTTTTTTTTTTTAAGATTTATTTATTTATTTGTGTGGGGAACAACTGGGAGCAACTCGGACTGGACTGAGTTACTGGAATTAAGACTTATTCTATGCATCTGCTCTCCCACAATGTGGCGCTGGGAGAGAAGAAATCAGCTTCTACGCAGCTGTCTCTCGCCAGCTTGAGTGATGACCTGCAGGAGCTGATCCTGCTCCTGATTGGAGGAGAGCAGCGTACTCGGCATGTGGGTAGCAGAGTTGGGATTGGCGGAAGAGGACTATAAAGGAGGAGAGAGACAACATGCACCAGGAACATCTAAGGGGAACATCTATCTGAAGGAACACCTGTGCAGCCCCCGAGAGAGCCGGCCGGTGGTGTGCCGCTCCCCCGCGGAAGTGGGGAATGTGGCAGGGGGAACCGCCCTTCCACGGAGGTGGAAGGGACAGTAGCCAACCCGGGAAGAACCAGCAGCAAACCCGGGAAGGGCCGAGCAGACAAAAGAACAACGCAGGGTCCTGTGTCGTTCCTCCACGAAGACGGGGAGCGACATAATGGTGCCGTGACTCGGATATGAAGCCTAGGCAGGGCTTAGTGTCGTTCCTCCATGAAGAGGGGGAGCGACATAATGGTGCCGTGACTCGGATAGGAAACTTAGGAGGGAAGAAACGGGAAGAAGTGGAAAATACCGGAGAGAGAGACTAGCAAAGAGCCTAGGGAAAAGCCGGACAGAAAAGGTGCCGGAAGAAGCTATCGAAAGCCTAGGCATAGACTCGGATACGGACTGTGGGAAAGAAGTTAGGATTTAAAGTGAAAGCAAGAAGAAACTTAGACTCAGATACGGACTGCAGGTTGAAAGTGAAAGTGAAACCTATAAGAAACTTAGACTTGGATACGGACTGTGGGGAGAGGCCAGGAGAAATGAAGGAGGAATATTGTTGGAAGAAAACTTAGGGAAACATACCGGGTAGAGAAAAATGTTAGGGAGGATGAAGCCGCGAGTGCAGGCCGAGGCAGAGACATAAGCCATCTTGGGATTCTTCAAGTCAGCCCGGGGAGCAAAAGACGGGAAGCCAAACCATAAGGCGGAGATGCATAAGCTAGGTTGAATTCGCCAGGTTAGCCCGGGGAACTTAGATTGAATACCGGTGGTGGCGGAAACATAAGCTACGCTGTGTGACTCGTGGAAGCCGCTGCGTGCAGAGAGAGCACGGGGCGAGAATAGATAGGGAACGTGGGGCTAGCGCGAGGCCGTGGTGTGGGCGCGAAGGGGCGCGGAGACCGCGGAGTGCGCGCGCGAAGCCGGGAAGCCGCGCAGATGAGAGAAGCGCGGGCTGAAGCGGCTCAGAGCCGGGAAGCCACCGAGAAGCAGCCTCGGGGCGGGCGCCGGGAAGCCACAGGGATAAGAGAAACAGAAATTTAGAAGTAAAATGAGAGAAATAGGAATGCTGGAAGATAGAAGTAAAATGGGAGAAATAGGAATGCCCGGAGATAGAGAAATAGAGAAAAATAAGGCCTCCCCACAACACAGCAATGAGAGAGCTTGGATTCGGTCTGCCTGATTAGGACGATAAGCACCTGCGGGCGGCTAGCAGCTTACCCGCTGCAGGTCACTGAAGACAGGCACGTTATCAACACCAATAAGTCTCCCCACAAGACGGCAATGAGAGGGCTTGGATTCGGTTTGCCTGATAGGGTTTGTAAGCACCTGCAGACAGTTCTAGCAGAGCAGAGCATGCGCTGCAGGGCACCGAACACAGGCACGCATCAGCGCCTAAAAACCTCCTCACAACATGGCGAAGAGAGGACCCGGATTCAGTTTGCCTGTTTGATAGGGCTTGTAAGCACCTGTGGGCAACTCCAAGCAGAGCAGAGTGTGTGCCGCGGGGCACCGAAGACAGGATCGTATCAACGCCAAAAAATAAAAAGAAAGGGGGATCTGTGGGGAGCAACTGGGAGCAACTCGGACTGGACTGAGTTACTGGAATTAAGACTTATTCTATGCATCTGCTCTCCCACAATGTGGCGCTGGGAGAGGAGAAATCAGCTTCTACGCAGCTGCCTCTTGCCAACTTGAGTGATGACCTCCAGGAGCTGATCCTGCTCCTGATTGGAGGAGAGCAGCGTACTCGGCGTGTGGGCAGCCAAGTTGGGATTGGCAGAGGAGGACTATAAAGGAGGAGAGAGACAACATGCACCAGGAACATCTAAGGGGAACATCTATCTGAAGGAACACCTGTGCAGCCCCCGAGAGAGCCGGCCGGTGGTGTGCCGCTCCCCCGCGGAAGTGGGGAATGTGGCAGGGGGAACCGCCCTTCCACGGAGGTGGAAGGGACAGTAGCCAACCCGGGAAGAACCAGCAGCAAACCCGGGAAGGGCCGAGCAGACAAGAGAACAATGCATGGTCCTGTGTCGTTCCTCCACGAAGACGGGGAGCGACAATTTGGAAGATAGTGTTACAGAGAGGCAGAGAGAGAGAGAGAGAGAGAGAGAGAGATTTTTCCATCTGCAGGTTCATTCTCCAAATGGTTGCAATGGCAGGAGCTGGGCCAATCCAAAGCCAGGAGCCAGTAGCTTCTTCTAGGTCTCCTCCATGGGTCCAGGGTCCCAACGATTTGGGCCACCTTCCACTGCTAACCCAGGCCATAGCAGAGAGCTGGATTGGACGTGGAGCAGGCAGGACTAGAACTGGCGCCCATATGTGATACCAGTACTGCAGGCAGCAGCTTCACCCACTAAGCCACATCACCAGCCTCAACATTTACTCTCATCTGTGCAGACTGAAGCTTAGTGACATCCCAAATCACGACACTAACAAATTGGGAGAGAATTTATAAGTTTTTACTGCAGAGCTTACAAATTTAATCACTGAGCTCTGCCTTCAATATCTATTACTGAATATCTAATTTTCAATGTCTATTACTGAATATCTAATTTTCAATGTCTATTATTGGAATGTGGGCTTCTTTTTTCCCCTATATTCTCCCGTAGCATTTGGTCCCGTACTTTTCAGCTGAGGCTTGGGGAGTACTGACTACCTGAACAATCTGTCCTTTCTAATAGAACCACAAAGTTACTTCTGCCATGTGCTCAGTTTTCAGTCTTCAATCAAACGGGGTTTTCTATCACAAGGCGGAAGCTAGGAACATATTTATTCTGAAGCCACAGTCAAGAGATTTACGTGACTTTTACAGCAAGAATGCAAGCAAGTGCATAATAGAAATCTCGAGGAAAACAAGTCTAAGTTAGCTGCCTATGCATGAACCATTTGAAGAAATGATGTGCAGCCATAAAAATTCAAAGCAGCTCTGAAAACCAGGTGTTTATGCCTGACGAAGTTCTAGTGAGCCAATTTCACTACACTGTCCTTGGAATAGAAGTCATGGCTTTTGATTTATTGCCTTTGGACTTATGTCTTTCTCCCTTAAAAAGTCTACATTGCATTTTGCTCAAACACTATTCCATAAATCTTCCACTTTTCAGGAGTTTTATTTGCAAATAAACAACTGTAGAACATTTAAAAGAACTAAATAAGGCAGCGCCCAAGGAGGAACCTCCAACAGTAGGATATAAGAAGTCTGAGACTTGTATCTTCCTTTTGGAAAGATCAGGGCTGAGTACAGCAATAGGGTTCACCTTCTGTACCACCCTCATCAGGTTCAGGTTTGTGATGGCTGGAAAATGAAGTTCTGCTCAATGGGCAGCCGCCACAGGAGGACCAGGAGGAGAGCAGGTAGTAGTGACAGTGGAGAAGGAAGGGGGAAGGTGGCTAAGGATCTCACTCTTCCGCCCTGCCACGGCAGAAAACATCTTTAAATACGTTTATTAAAACCTAAGTATGGGGGCCAGTGGGTTAAGCTGCCGCTTGCGGCAACTCCTGTGTCCCACGTCAATGCCATTTCAAGTGCCGGCCGCTCTGCTTCCCATCCAGCTCCCTGCCATGCTTCTGGAAAGGCAGTAGAAGATGGCCAAAGTACTTAGGCCTACGTCACTCACGGGGGAGACCACGATGATGTGTCTGGCTCCTGGCTTCAGCCTGGTCCACTTCTGGCTACTGCAGCCATTTGGGGAGTGAACCCAGTGGATGCAAGATTCTGCCCCCCCAACCTTCTTTCTTCCTGATATACTGACTTTCAAATAAGTAACTCTTTAAAAGAAATTACTGCAAATGGAAAAGGCTATTGAACTCAAGAGCCTGATCAATTCAATAAAAGATAGGGGCTATCTCTTCCTTCTCATATGGATGCCATCATATTGGGTTAGGGTCTTACCCTTGTGACCTCCCTTAACTTTAGTTATTTACATACAAGTCCCAACTTATCTCCAAATACAGTCACACTGAAAACTAGGGCTTTCACATATGAAATTGGAGAGGCACAGTCAAGTACATGACAAACTGTAAAAAAAAAAAAAAGATAGGCAGTAAGAAGATTTGGTGAAGTTGTGGAGAAATTGTAACAATCGTACACTTCTGGGAGGACTGTAAAATGGGGCAACAACTTTAGAAAACAGTGTGTGAGCTTCTCAAGAGATTAAACACAGAGTTAGGATATGAACCAGAAATTTCACTCTAATGCATACGCTTAAAAGAAGGGAAAACATGTCTATTAAAAACATATACATGAATATTCATCCTACAACACAGATGAAGCTTAAAAACATCATGCTAAGTGAAAGAAGTCAGTCATAAAAGGTCATATATCGGGGCCGGTGCTGTGGCACAGCGAGTTAATGCCCTGGCCTGAAGTGCCAGCATCCCATATGGGCACCAGTTCAAATCTCGGCTGCTCCTCTTCTGATCCAGCTCTCTGCTGTGGCCTGGAAAAGCAGTAGAAGATGGCACAAGTGCTTGGGCCTCTGCACCCGTGTGGGAGACCCGGAAGAAGCTCCTGGTTCCTGACTTTGGATTAGCACAGCTCCGGCCATTTCGGCCAATTGGGGAGTGAACCATTGCAGGGAAGATCTCTCTCTGTCTCTACCTCTCTGTGTAACTCTGTCTTTCAAATAAATAAAATAAATCTTTAAAAAAATAAAAAAAAATCTTTTTATTTTTAGCAAGAAATAGATTGCAAAGAATTTTGAAAATAAAGGATTGGGTAAAAATATATACTAGAGAAATATATTTGTGTAAGAAAGAGTAGCAAGGTCGGCACTGTGGCACAGCGGGTAAAGCCACCACCTGCAGTGCCGGCATCCCGTATGGGGGCTGGTTTGAGTCCCGGCTGTTCCACTTCCGATCCAGCTCTCTGCTATGGCCTGGGAAAGCAGTGGAAGATGGCCCAAGTCCTTGGGCCCCTGCACCCATGTGGGAGACCTGGAAGAAGCTCCTGGCTCCTGGCTTTGGAGTGGTAAAGCTCTGGCCGTTGTAGCCAAATGGGGAGTGAACCAGCACTTGCCTCTCCTCTCTTTGTGTAACTCTGGCTTTCAAGTAAATAAATAAATCTTTTAAAAAGAAAGAATAGCAATATTACCATTAGATAAAAACATAATGCTTATAATAAGAGAATAAAGACTGAGCACACTTAAATGTAAGAAACTAAATGCAAGTCACAAGCAAAGTCTGAAGAGCACTGGTGTTCCACGGATTACTCATTTGCAAAATGCTGGCATAGGTAACTCTTCGGTGTATACACTCAAAAATAAATGAAAATATATTAATATGGAGCACCTAGAATAAAAATAAGATTTAACAGAGATATGGATGAGATTAAAACAAGAATAGTTTAAGTTTCATACTTGAAATTTTGAAAATATACTTAAAATGTAATTTTTGTGAAAAATATGTATTCTTCAATTTTTTCAGAAAGAGGAAGAAAAATTAATAATCTAATACATGAGTGTAAAGATTTATGATTAAGTCCCCCCATTATGTAGACCCAGGCCCAAGTACAGTCAAATCTATTACGCGTTCTTGGAACACAAGAGCTTCCTAACTGCCCTCACCTTTATCATCTCTCTCCAGGATCTCCACAACTTTCCAACTGGTCTAGCTCCAGTCTTGCATCCCTTCCTATACAACGAGTAAGACTCTGCTGATAAAGAAACCTGATCATATCACTTTTCTGCTTCACACTGTCTGGGGTGGAGTGTTTGGCCCAAAGTCCTAGCTCCACCCCTGATCCCAGCTTCCTGCTGATGTGCGCCCCCATATGGGGGCTGGTTTGAGTCCCGGCTGTTCTACTTCCGATCCAGCTCTCTGCTATGGCCTGGGAAAGCAGCTGATAACCACTCAGATACCTGGGTTCCTGCCACCCTTGTGGGAAACGGAGATTGAGTTCTTAGCTCCTGGTCTTGACCTGGCCCAGTCTCAACTGTTGTGGGCATTTGGGGAATAAATCAGTGGATGGAAGATTTCTCCTTGTCTGTCTCTGCCTCTCTCTTTCTCAAATAAATAAATAAATAAATAAAAATTTTAAGAAATCTTTGCAGGCTCCTTAATCTTTGGAAGAAAATCCACAGTTCCCACATGTCCTGCCAGTTCTGGTCCCTGGGAAGCCCTCTAGCCTCATCCCCCAACTGCCCCTCCTCCTGCTCTGGCTCTGGCCTTCCTGCACATCTTTTCTTTGCTCAGCCGCTCCTGGCTCCCTCACCTCCAGCCGCTCCTGCCTCCCTCACCTCCAGGTCCTCACACAAGCTCTCCCATCCCCCACTGCCTCTCTGCATGGACACTGCTACCTGCGCATCAGCTTCAAGGCTGCTTCCTCAGGCTGCATCCTCAGGGTTGCCCAACTCACGGACAGCAGCTCCTCTCACCTTCTCTCACGTACATGTTCTCCCCTTCCCGTAGCTTTTGTAACACCGTGCTTAAATCTCCTGCTTTCTCAACTCCGGCTGTCTACAGACTACAAGCCCTAATAGGGCAGAGATTCTGCCATCTTGTTTACCACTTAATCCCTAGTATCTATCAACACTCCAGGCATATAACAGGAATTCAATAAGTTTATTAAAAAGATGAATGAATTATAGCAGCACCCACAATAAAGCTGTAGGCCAATGTCATCTATGAATAGAAATGTGAAATCTGAAATAAAATATGAGTATATAAAAGAACAACACTGCATATGCAAGATGGATTCTCTAAGACTGCAAGGAAGACACACTAGGAAACCTAAGAAGAAAGAAAACATAATCATCTTGATAGATGAAAAAGAACATATGAGAGACCTCAAAATTCATCATGATAAGCGCTAGCACATTTAAGTCATATTTAATGTTACTTAAAGCGCTTGTTACGAGAACAGAAAATACCGTCTTTAAACATGAATCAACGGAGGCCTGTGGAAGGTGCTATTGATGTGTTCTACATTTAGGCTGAAATGCAGCAAGATAAACACACACACACACACCTTACACACACAGCGACAGTACTGTGGGAAAAATAAAAATGAGCCTCATTTCAAGTGTATGACTGTCTACCCTGACACTACGAGGACTAAGCAGAGATTTTAGGAAGTTTTCCAGCTACAAAGTAACAACTTTCCCACATTAGTTAGAAAATGAGAAAAAAAGGAGCCATTCCTACAAACAACAACAATACAAGATTCCCAAAAATAAACTTAGAAACACAAAACTCCTAGGAAGAAAACTTTCCAAGTTCATCTCTAATTTAACTCAGGTCCAATCAAGCTAATGAAATTTTTATGTCTGGAATTGGATCACGTAACTCTAACACCTTTCTGGTAAAATAAATGATTGACAATATGTGAAAAAATTATGAAAGAAATGATCAGTGTTTGGAGTGATGGATAGGCCAGTTACCCTGATCTGATCATTACACATTATATGCATGTACTGAAATATCACAGTGTACCCCACAGCTATGTGCAATTACTATGCACCAATTTTCATTAAAAATTATGAAAGAAAAATCACTGAAAATGGGCTTGCCTTACCAGATGGTAAAATGAAATATAACAGTGAAATTTTAGTAGTTTGGTACTAGAAAAGAATATCTAAAATGATCATGTAGGCATGAAATAAAATACATAAATAAACCTAAAAATTATTGGGACTCAGTGTAGGATATATTTGGACTTTTGAGTCAGTACAGGAGGAATTATATTATTTCATCGTCACTGTTGTGACAACCAAGTGAACATCTGAGAAAAATTAAGATGGATCTTTGTAAAAATAAGAATGAGAATAGGAGAGCGAGGAGGAGGAAGGGTGGGAGTATGGGCAGAAGGGAGGTAGGGCGGGAAGAATCACTATGTTCCTAAATTTGTATATATGAAATGCATGAAGTGTGTATTCCTCAACCAAAATTTTTTAAAAGATTAACTTATTTGAAAGAGTTACAGAAAGAGAGGGAGAGATTGAGAGACAGAGGCAGAAAGAGAGCGAGAGAGAGAATCTTCCACCTGCTGGTTTACTCCCCAGATGGCTGTAACAGCCAGGGCTGCTCAAGGCGGAAGCCAGGAGCTTCTTCCAGGTCTCCCGTGTGGGTAGCACTTGGGCCATCTGTCGCTGCTCTTCCCAGCCAATCAGCAGGCAGCTGGATCGGAAGTGGAGCAGCAGAGACTTGAACCAGGGCCCATATGGGACGCCAGCCACTTAAATCTATCCCATGCAGATTAACAGTCAATATTTTTAAAACTCATTGTAATAAAAGAAAAAAAATGCCATATTTAAAGAAATAGGGTTTTGTTTTAAGTTTGAGAGGAAGGACAAAGTCCCCATCTTCTGGTTCACTCCTCAAATTCCCACAATACCAAGGGCCAGAGCCAGCACCCAGGAACTCAATCTAGGTCTGTCATGTGGGTGGCGAGAACCCAGTTACCTGAACATCACTTGCTTCATCCCAGGTCCCCATTAGCGGAAAGCCAGAACTAATTAACAAGAGAGCCAGGAATCGACCCCAGCGACCTGGATATGGGATGCAGGCATCCTCACTGCCAGGCCAAAGGCCTATCCTGGAAATAGACTTTATAAGCATGAAAACAAAGCCAAGAATACAAAAGAGAGGTAGAAACAGCTGCATAAAAATTTTAAAATTTTTAAAAGATTTTATTTATTTATTTGAGGGCCGGCGCCGCGGCTCACTAGGCTAATCCTCCGCCTTGCGGCGCCGGCACACTGGGTTCTAGTCCCGGTCGGGGCACCGGATTCTGTCCCGGTTGCCCCTCTTCCAGGCCAGCTCTCTGCTGTGGCCAGGGAGTGCAGTGGAGGATGGCCCAGGTGCTTGGGCCCTGCACCCCATGGGAGACCAGGAAAAGCACCTGGCTCCTGGCTCCTGGCTTTGGATCAGTGCGGTGCGCCGGCCGCAGCGCGCTGGCCGCGGTGGCCATTGGAGGGTGAACCAACGGCAAAGGAAGACCTTTCTCTCTGTCTCTCTCTCTCTCACTGTCCACTCTGCCTGTCAAAAAATAAATAAAAATAAATAAAAAAAAGATTTTATTTATTTATTTGAAAGGCAGAATAGAGAGAGAAAAGGAGAGAGAAAAGAAAGATTGATCTAGCCGGCTCCGCGGCTCACTAGGCTAATCCTCTGCCTTGCGGCGCCGGCACACCGGGTTCTAGTCCAGGTCGGGGCATCAGATTCTGTCCCGGTTGCCCCTCTTCCAGGCCAGCTCTCTGCTGTGGCCAGGGAGTGCAGTGGAGGATGGCCCAAGTCCTTGGGCCCTGCACCCCATGGGAGACCAGGAGAAGCACCTGGCTCCTGCCATCGGATCAGCATGGTGCGCCAGCCGCAGCGTGCCGGCCGCGGCGGCCATTGGAGGGTGAACCAACGGCAAAAGGAAGACCTTTCTCTCTGTCTCTCTGTCTCACTGTCCACTCTGCTTGTCAAAAAATAAAAATAAATAAATAAAAATAAATAAAAAAAGAAAGATTGATCTTCTATCTGCTGGTTCACTCCTCAAATGGCCACAACAGCCAGGGCTGAGCCAGGCCTAAGTCAGGAGCCAGGAGCTTCCTCCAGGTCTCCCATGTGGGTGCAGGCCCCAAGTACTTGGGCCATCTTCTACTGCTTTCCCAGGCGCATTAGCAGGGAGTGGGATCTAAGGTGGAGCAGCAGAGACTCAAACTGGCACCCATATGGGATCCTGGCACTGCAGGTAGAGACTTAACCTTCTACACCACAGCACTGGCCCAAAATTTTAAATTTCACATAGTGTAAAACACCTCATCTAACAGTAAAGGAAAAAAAAAAGGAAAATATCGGATAATTCCCAGATTTGTCAGTGATATATAGAGGGGCCGGAGTGGTGACGTAGTGCGTAAAGCTGCCTCCTGCAGTGCTGGCATCCCATGTGGGTGCTGGTTCGAGTCCTGGCCGCTCCACTTCTGATCCAGCTCTCTGCCATGGCCTGGGAAAGCAGTAAAAAGTGGCCCAAGTCCTTGCGGCCCTGCGCCCACGTGGGAGACCCGGAAGAGTCTCCTGGCTCCTGGCTTCAGATTGGCGCAGCTCTGGCTGTTGCAGCCATCTGGAGAGTGAACCAGCAGATGGAAGACTTCTCTCTCTCTCTTTTTGCCTCTCTGTAACTCTGCCTTTCAAATAAATAAATAAATCTTTTAAAATAAAAAAGGATATATAGAAATGGGTATTTTTTCTCCATAATCTTGACAGTACAAAATGGCATCAACTTTCAGAAGGGCACTCTGGAAATATTTCTCCCCCCTCCCCCCCAAAAAAAAAAACATCGAGGAAGAAACTGAATCCCCTTGAAGGCCACTGTGAACAGAAGAAGTTAATCAGACCACGGCACAAGCATGCAGTGAACTACCTAGTCCTGAGATAACACAACACGGAACTTTGTTTCTTGATCTGGAAGAACACCCACATTATGTTAAAAATTAAAAAGGTTTAAGAAATCATCTGTGTAAGATACACATATTGGTGTAAATTTTAACATATATATAAAAATGAATGACAGGCAAGAAAACGTCAACAACGGTCATTTGGGAGAGAGAGAGAGGGTGATTTCAATGAACTCTCATATTTCAACACTTTCATAATTAGAGAAAGGTAATAAAGTAAGAATACTGTGAACAGCTAAAGTAGTACCTAGACTGAAACAGGGATATCTTTACAACATTTTACTCCAGGCTCTGGAGTATCGCCAAAGCCCAGCGACAGGCAAGTCCCCACCTGTAACGGGCAGCTACACTGTGTTCCACAGCCTCTGTCCAGCACTGCGAAACCTCCCATCAGCCGGCCCACCTCACCCTGCAGGGTTCAACTGCTCCCTGGGTACATGATCTGCCAAGTTAGTCTTTGTTTCTTAAAAAAATCTCATTGGTGTTTATCTCTGGCCATGCAATGTGCAAATCACATTACTTCTGTTGCTGAATGTTTTGGGTTTGGCTCTTGATAAGATGTCACTTGGTGGCATTTACCAGAAATAATGGCAGAAACTGAGGAGAAGCCAACCCTCATCCTGTCTCTGGTCGCCCCAGTCCTCGACTCCTCCCCTCCCTCTGACCTCTGGAGCAAGTTTTCTGGCCAGCACCACCTCATCTGTTCACGTGCTGGTGAGCGGCACCCTTCTCTAACTCATGCATGCATGCAGCCCAGGAACAGGCATGCAGACAACAAAGGGCCAGGACTCATCCGGAGTTAGTTTCTGCAGGGCTCGCATCACGGAAAGCAAGGCCAGGCCAGGATACTGCCCAGAGAACGGCTGTTAGAGTGGACCAGGGACTCCACGGCGAGGAGGAGAGCTGCTGGACAGGAAGGAGTGGATGTTTCAAGACCCAGCCCTGGGCCGGCGCCGCAGCTCACTAGGCTAATCCTCCGCCTAGCGGCGCCGGCACACCGGGTTCTAGTCCCGGTCGGGGCGCCGGATTCTGTCCCGGTTGCCCCTCTTCCAGGCCAGCTCTCTGCTGTGGCCAGGGAAGGCAGTGGAGGATGGCCCAAGTGTTTGGGCCCTGCACCCCATGGGAGACCAGGAGAAGCACCTGGCTCCTGGCTTTGGATCAGTGCGGTGCGCTGGCCGCAGCGCGCCAGCCGCGGCGGCCATTGGAGGGTGAACCAACGGCAAAGGAAGACCTTTCTCTCTGTCTCTCTCTCTCACTGTCCACTCTGCCTGTCAAAAAAAAAAAAAAAAATTAAAAAAAAAAAAAAAAGACCCAGCCCTCCGAAAAGCTGACGAGCCCTACAGGACTGCTTTTCACCCTCCTCCATTATCTGGGACTGTACACGCACATTCCCAGAGAACAGGCACGTCTGTGATGCCTCTGTGTGCAAGGACTTAAATAACACAGCGGAATGTATGCCACTCTGTTAGAGATATGAAGTGCAGAAATTCAATTGTACAGGGAAGTGTTATCAATCACACTACTTAAGCAAATTTTATTATAGTGTATAAACATGAATACATGCTTCCGAGAAAAGAGGTTACTAAAATAGCAAAACAGACATCAACAGCAAAGGGAAGCTACAGTAGAAAGAGCATAGGATGCCACAACAGCACGTCATCGGCCAATGCGCTTGCAAAGCCCAGAGTGCTAACCATCACACCGTGGGACCAGAGACGGCCCATGCTCTTTCCCAACCCACTCAGCGTCACTGCGGCCCCTGCCAAGGCCCACAGCCAAGGCAGGAGAACAAGAGGGTGCGTTTGCTGTGGAGATGGGGCCCAGGTGACATCCAACTCTGCCAGGTCTCAATGGAAACGACCCTTGCTGTCTTCTGCCAACTGGAAACAGAGGGGAAGAGAGCTGACAAGTGAGATACTAAAAGGGTTGAACTATGCATATCAAAGGAAAGAGACGGAAACTGCCTGGGGGGTCTGGCAGCCACATTCTTATAAATACACAAGTGATGCAAATTTAAACAGGTTTGCCACAATCCAGGAGAAAACTGATGAAAACATACATTTATATTACATGAGGCTATCTTTTAAATAGCTCAATACCAAATTATATTTCTGTTGGGATTTTAATTTCAAAATCTTTATGCTGGTAGGCAGGTATTAAAAAGGAATAGGGCAAAGAAATTCAGAGTTTAAATATGTGGAGATGCCAACGGGCTTCTTTCCATTTTATTTGTGTACACAGATGCAAAAAAGAGCGGATGCCCAAGGAAGCATTTTTCCTCTTCTGTCATAATCTGCATATTCATCGTATTCCTAAGGACCTAAACTCACCTTCCACCACCATGCCACTGCCCTCCCTCTCAGCGGCCACTGTTCCACGTGCGAGCGCCCTCCCAAGGCAGGCTGGTGACCAGGGCCAGGATGCAGATGCCAGCCGCGAGGCCACCACCTGGGCATTCCTTTCAGAACCTTCTCTGGCTTTCATCAGCCGGTCTGTAACAAAGGTGCCACTCTAAGCTCCCCAGGGACCAGGCTGAGAAAGGACTGCTTCCTCTCTCCAGCCCTGCCCCGGGGATGTAGCAAAAAGGAGCCCTGCAAAAGACGGGCAGTGGGGAGGGAGGGGCAAGCAGGTGGTGGGCGGGGCAGCTATCTCCAGATGCAGGTTCAGAAGCGAGAAGAAGTCAAGTTTCCCCTGCCCCTTGCTCCTAAGAAAGCTTTAGAGGCATGGCAGGGATATAATGACGTCTGATGACTATTAACTACCGGAGCAATGACGCAAATCTAGTTCCACACGGAAGAGGGATTTTACCACTAGCGATACCAGTAACTGAGTGTCTGGAAGCGTGTTGTGATGACAACAAGTTAGGCCTGGCTTTTCTAACTGAATCTCGTGCCACTGCTATCCAGACACTGTCGGCACCTTACCTGCACTCGCCCTCACGCCATCTGCACACCTCTCATCAGAACTACTATACACACTGGCCCAACGATGGAGCCCACTAACGTTCTACCTGACAACGAGAGCCTCTGGAAATCAGCTGAGAAAAAAAAAAAGGAGATATTGTCAGGAAAAGACTGGAAACAGGAATCACCAAGTGTGTTTTCTTTGTGGATTAAAGAGCGACAGTTATTTCTGGTTTTTAGATCAGAAGGCTTGAAATTAGACGAAGTATCTCTTCTAGTCTTAGGGTGGGCCAAACCTTGTCACAAACCTGTTTCAGCCTCTTCCGACAAAGAAGGGGGTGACCCACTGGCCTTTACACAGGGAGTTCAAGTGCAATCACATGGGCCGGCGGGTTAACAGACTAAACTGAGGGTCAGAGAACCCAAGTGTTAGGGACTTACTATCATCCTGCAATATCCCATCTATCCCGAATCAGATTTAAGCCTTCACATCACAATCGCACAGAAATCACCACATGGAGGAAGGGGGGCGGGTGCCCTGTCACCTTACCCCAGCCTAAAAGGTCTACCCCACTGAAAGGTGACTAGAAAGAAAGGCTTGGGGCCAGCGCAGTAGGTTAATCCTCCGCCTGCGCACCAGCATCCCATAGGGTCGCCGGTTCTAGTCCCGGCTGTTCTACTTCCGATCCAGCTCTCTGCTATGGCCTGGGAAAGTAGTGGAAGATGGCCCAAGTCCCAGGCCCCTGCACCTGCGTGGGAGACACGGAAGAAGCTCCTGGCTCCGGATTGGCCCAGCTCCGACCGTTGCAGCCATTTGGGGAGTGAACAAGTGGATGGAACACCTTTCTCTATCTCTTTCTCACTGTTTGTAACTCTACCTCTCAAATAAATAAATAAAATCTAGAAGGAAGGGAGGGAGGGAGGAAGGGAGGGAGGGAGGGAGGGAAGGAAACACGCTTAAGTGCTAGGGTCCTCTTGCCACAAAAGCTTCCTGTGGAAGTTCCGCAGAGACAAGGGCCTTACCCACATCATCACCCTCCCCGTAAAGCCCACAGAGCAGAGTATCTGAAATTAGCAGCATCTGCAACTCCATCCTCTTGCTGCAAGGCTTTCCTCTGTAATGTTATCCAGGTTCTGGCCATGATGAAGCTACAGAGATGGGATCTGCCTCTCAGGCTGAGAAGCTGGACAGAGGTTTGCATCAAGACTTTCAGACACTAGACGGCGGAGAGTGCAGAGCAACGATCCTGGGAGAAGGGCAGGCCGGGCAGCGAGCCCTCGGACAGCCCAGCACCTGCAGTGCAGGCGGCAGCAGCCAGGTTCGGCCTCAGGTCTTGGGGATGATGTGACGGAGCAGACAGGTATGGACGCGAGGGCAGGTGGGGCTCAGGCGAGGAGCGCGCCGCCACTCCCATCCTAGTCTTCTCTCCCTCAAGAAGGTATCTTTCAAAAATAAAGCTCAACAGAACCCCTTGTCAGCACTACAAGGAGATTACAGGAAGTTCTTCAGGCAGAGAAACAGGCTGTGAGATACAGGAGAATCTGGACCTACCCAGCACGGCAAAGGGGCAGGCGTTGGGGCACGGCAGGCAGAGCTGCCGCCTGGGACACCACCATTCCATATGGATACCGACTCATGTCCCGCATCTGATCCAACCCCTGCTAATGGCTGGGAAAGCAGTGGAAAATGCCCCAAATGTTTGGGCCCTGCCACCCACGTGGGAGACCTGGATGAAGCTCCTGGCTCCTGACTTTGGCCTGGCCCTGCACGTTGCAGCCATCAGGGAAGTGAACCAGCGGATGGAAGATTCTTTCTCTCTGTTTCTCCTTCTCTCTGTAACTCTTTCAAATAAATAAATAAATCTCTCAAAAACAATGATAAAGAGCACTGAAAATGATAAAGGTGGAAATACAAGATTTTTAAAAAGTGTCTTTAAAAGATAATTACGTATTGAGAGCAAAATCAGTAACAAGAAATTACAGGATTTATCATCCAGAATTATGTAGTAGAATATAGAACAACATGCAAAGGTCAGTGTGGAGGGGAGAGGGGGTGTTTCCAGGCTCTTACAGCACGTGGGACATAGTATACCACTGTTTGGACATGGAGACAGTCCAAGATGGACACCGCCAATTGTCCAATTAGCATGAAAAATATAACTAGTAAGCCAACAATGGAGATAATGGGAATCTTAAAATTTATGCAGTCTCGTCTCCCAGAGAATTCAATCCTGCCCAAAGAAGGCAGGGACAGAGGGGAAAAAAGGACAAAGAGCAAATGGGAAAAAATAAACAGAATATATAAAATATCATAGATTTAAGTACAACCATATTAATTACCAAATTAACTCCTCATTTCAAGACAAAATCAATATGAAAATTATATTTCTATGCATTAGCAACAATTAGAAATTGAAATGTTAACAGAAACAATACCATTAACAATAGTTTTAAAATATTGACTATTTAGGGTGAATGTAACAGGAGATGTGTAAGATGCACACCAAAAGCTCAAAGAAATCAAAGACCCAGTAGAGAGTAGTCACGCCCATGGATGAGAAAACTCAGTACTGGGAACTTATCAGTTCTCTTCAGATTGATCGAGCTGCTCAGTGTAATCCAATCAAAGCCAAAAATTCCTCCGAAGTGTTTTGGTAGAATAAGAAATTTATGTAGAAATACCAATGATGTAGAATAGCCAAAACAAAGCCGGCGCCGCGGCTCACTAGGCTAATCCTCCGCCTTGCGGTGCTGGCACACCGGGTTCTAGTCCCGGTCGGGGCGCCGGATTCTGTCCCGGTTGCCCCTCTTCCAGGCCAGCTCTCTGCTGTGGCCAGGGAGTGCAGTGGAGGATGGCCCAAGTGCTTGGGCCCTGCACCCCATGGGAGACCAGGAGAAGCACCTGGCTCCTGCCATCGGATCAGCGCGGTGCGCCAGCCATAGTGCGCCAGCCGCGGCGGCCATTGGAGGGTGAACCAACGGCAAAGGAAGACCTTTCTCTCTGTCTCTCTCACTATCCACTCTGCCTGTCAAAAAAAAAAAAAAAAAAGGCATATGTAAAAATCTACAACAAGAAGACAATATTGGTGTAAATATGGATGAAATAGATAGAAGAATCAGAAACAGACCCATACATTATGCCAACTGACATATGCTGTGAGGGCAATGAAAGGAGGTTAGGTATGAGTAAATAAATAAATCTTTAATCTTACCACATATCATAAACAAAAACTAACATGAAATATACATAGATGAATCTTTGTGGCCTCTTTATTTAAACAGTCCAACCCTGGAAACATTCTAAATTTCCATCCACAGGAGAATTATTTTAAAAAATAGTACAGCTGTAAACAGAACACTACTCAACAACAAAAAGGAACAAACTACTGATATGCAAAACAACATAAACAAACTATAGAATTGCTATGGTGAATTAAAAAGGCCAGAAAAACAATAAATTAGTAAATATTGTATCATTTTTACATATAATTTTTTTAATTATTTTTTTTTTAATTTACTTATTTTGAAAGTCAGAGTTACAGAGACAGAGATCCAGAAAGAGATCTTCTACCCACTGATTCACCTCCAGATGGCCACAACAACCAGTGTTGGGCCAGGCCAAAGCCAGGAGCCAGGAACTTCATCTGGGTCTCCCACATGGGTGTCAGGGGCCCAAACACTTTCTTCTGCTGCTTTCCCAGGCCATTAGCAGGGAGCTGGATTGGAAGTAGAGCAGGCAGGACACAAACAACCACAGGTGGTTTTACCTGCTACACCACAATGTCAGCCTCAAATTATTTATTTTAATTTTATCTTAAAGGCAGAGAGACAGAAAGAAAGAGGGACAGGGACAGACAGATTGTCCACCCACTGGTTTACTTCCCAAATGGCCACAACAGCTGGGCTGGACCATGCAGGAGCCAGGAACTCCATCCTGGTCTCCCAAGCAGGTGGCAGTGGCCCAAGTCCCCGGGCCGCCTTCTGCTGCCTTCCCAAGCGCATTAGCAGGGAGCTGGATGGGAAGGGGAGCACCTGGGACTCAGCCAGCACTCTGATAGGGGATGCCAGAGTTGCTAGCAGCAGCTTTATCTGCTGCACCACAATGCCAGCCCCAAGGGATGCAGTAAGAGTTTGCTCTTTACTGCCCAAGGACAGCAGAATACAGCTCAAGCCTGTTTGTGTCAAATCCCTTCAAACTGCATGCTTTAACTAGGTGCGGTTTACTGTGTCAATTTACCTCCACAAACTGTTTAAATGGTAAGTTACCTGAGCACTGAACTGTTCACTGCTTTGGAAGAGCTGGAATCCTGCACCTTCATTCCCAACCCACTCAACAGCACCTTTTTCAAGAGGACGCCATGTCTGGCTTCATGGCTTGGCAGAATCCGTGAAATACTATTGAAAATGAGGGCCGTCTTCCACCACCAGGAAGTGCAGGTGGAGGTGAAGGAGTCGGGGACCAACAAACATGCCATCTGCAGAGGGAGCACTGACAATGGACTTTTGTCGCCTGCATTTTGCTTTTCCAACACCTGAACTAGCAGCCCCTTACCTGGAATTGCGTTGGAGCCCCCCAAACCAATCTTTTTCCCATTGTCAAAGAATGTACCGGAGGCCGGCGCCGTGGCTCACTTGGTTAATCCTCCGCCTGCAGCACCGGCATACCATATGGGCGCCAGGTTCTAGTCTCGGCTGCTCCTCTTCCAGGCCAGCTCTCTGCTGGGCCCAGGAAGGCAGTGGAGGATGGCCCAAGTGCTTGGGCCCTGCACCCCATGGGAGACCAGGAGAAGCACCTGGCTCCTAGGTTTGGATCGGCACAGCACCGGCCGTAGCGGCCATTTGGGGGGTGAACCAACGGAAGGAAGACCTTTCTCTCTGTCTCTGTCTCTGTAACTCTACCTTTCGAATATATATAAAAATATATTATATATATAATCTATAAAAAAAAAGTGCTGTTCTAAGAAGCTTCATGAGCTGCCCAATAGCTTTTAGCAAAAATGTGTAACAGCCTGCTTTCTACAGTGCACAGCCTGCTTTCCACAATGCACTGCCTGCTTTCTACAGTGCACTGCCTGCTTTCTATAATGCACAGAAGCCGGCGTGACTCTGTGCTTTCCATCTGAGTCTTGGACACAGGTCAAGTGCCACCGTCTCCAGACAATCGGCCTTCCTGGGCCACTCGAAGCCTCAGATCTCCTTATCTCCCAGCATCCGGTCTATGGCGGCTTTTCAGAGTGTCACTGCTGCTTGGGAGGCCCACATCCCACCTTAATTAGCATAATGGGATTTCTGATTTCTTCTGTTCTTCTCCCCAAGGTTCTGGCTTTGCCTATAAAAGTATGGAAACTTCTGCCCATTCCCCTCCCCCTCAAAGAGACATAAACAATCCGTCCGGGTAGAAGACTGGTGTTCATGCGTGGCCCAGCTCCTGGCTGGCCTCCTGTAGGTCAGCGCTGCTTGCCCATAAGTACAGTGCATCCTCTGGGTCAGCTCTAGTTCTCCAGCTCTTCTGCCTCCCAGGGAGTACACACACGAAACTGAGAGGGAGGCAGAAATGTGGTAGGCCCCACCTCAGCCTTGGGTCCAAGCCCCATTCCTCACTCGGGCTTGATCAGCACATAGCTGTTAATGAATCTTCATCTCTGCCACCATCAACAGGAGCGGACCAGGGATCTGATTAACCAGTGTCACCAAAACCAGGATGCCTTTCCCTCCTTCGGTACAGTTAAATGAAGGAGGCTTACCCTTATAGGCTGGTTTCTGAGTCATGAAGTCTTTCACAATTCCTGAGGCCCTGATTAATCATTTCCTAGTCTTTGCCCCAAAGTATTAGTTTTGGATCCCTTTTATAAAATTTATTTTACTTGACATTCTAATAAATTGGATACACTCATCTCTCTTTTAACACTTAAATTATTAACTTAAGAGGAGGGGCCAGGGCTGGCGCTGTGGCATAGTAGGTTAAGCCTCCGCCGGTGGAGCCAGCATCCCATATGGGCGCTGATTCAAATTCCAGCTGCTCCACTTCCAATCCACTTCCCTGCTAATGGCCTGGGAAAGCAATGGAAGATGGCCCAAGTACTTGGGCCCATGTACCCATATGGGAGACCTGGAAGGAGCCCCTGGCTCCTGATGGGCCCAGCTCTGGCCATGGGGGCCATTTGGGAAGTGAACCAGCCTATCTCTATGTGTCTCTTTCTGTCTGTAACTCTACCTCTCAAATAAATAAATCAGTCTTTAAAAGAGAGAAAAGGGGGCGGCGCCGTGGCTCACTAGGCTAATCCTCTGCCTTGTGGAGCCGGCACACCAGGTTCTAGTCCCGGTCAGGGCACCGGATTCTGTCCCGGTTGCCCCTCTTCCAGGCCAGCTCTCTGCTGTGGCCAGGGAGTGCAGTGGAGGATGGCCCAAGTACTTGGGCCCTGCACCCCATGGGAGACCAGGAGAAGCACCTGGCTCCTGCCATCGGATCAGCGCGGTGCGCCGGCCGCAGCGCGCCGGCCGTGGCAGCCATTGGAGGGTGAACCAATGGCAAAGGAAGACCTTTCTCTCTGTCTCTCTCTCTCACTGTCCACTCTTCCTGTCAAAAAAAAAAAAAAAAAAAAAAAAAAAAAAAAAAAAAAAAGAGAGAGAGAGAGAGAAAAGGGGCCATGTCATATTTAGCATTGTTTAAATCAATTCAGTTTAATTTTTATATGCATTTAGACTGGATTACTTGTGTAATTGTTTACTATTTGTTTTCATACACACTGTGAATTCAACAAGACAGAGAATCACTTCCTGTCAACTGTCCTATCTCTTTCACTAGCACTAAGCCTGACACTAGATAAATGCTCCACTTGTTGAACTGAATTACATTTTCTTACAAGATTATACCCATGCTTATTAAATATCTTGAAAGATTTATTTGTTTATTTGAAAGGGAGAATGACAGGGGGTTAGATATCTTCCATCTGCTGATTCATTCCCCAACTGGCCACAACAGCCACACCTGGACCAGGCAAAGCCGGGAGCCAGGAACTCCATCCAGGTCTCCCATGTGGGTGCAGAGACCCAAGTAATGGAGCCATCTTCTGCTTCCTCCCAGGAAAGTTAGCAGAGAGTAAACTGGAAACGGAGCAGTTCAAGGACTTGAACTGGCATTCCAATATGGGATGCAGGTGTCACAAACAGTAGCTTAACTTGCTGTGTGTCAATGCCTAACCCCTATTAAATATTTTTGATTGATGACTGGTTGACGGATGAGGGAGTGTGATATGTAGAACATGAATCTAAAATCAAAGTGCCATCTTATCTCTGTTTTCTAAAAAAATTTATTTTTTTGAAAGGAAGAGTTACAGAGATTGTGGGAGGGGGAGACAGATACAGAAAGAGAAATCTTCCATCCACCGGTTCACTCCCCAAATGGATGCAAAGGCCAGAGCTGGGACAGTCTAAAGCCAGGAACTTCTTCTAGGTCTTCCACATGGGAGCAGGGGCCCAAGCACTTGGGCCATCCTCCGCTGCTTTCCAAGGTACATCAGCAGGGAGCTGGATTGGAAGTGGAGCAGCCAGGACTTGAACCAGCACCCATATGGGATACCAGCACCATAGACAGCATCTTTACCCACTCGCCACAGTACCAGCCCCATCTTATTTCATTTCAGAATACCTAAAACTAAACATCAACAACAGCAACTATACTTCTTTTAAAGTTAATGCTAAAACATTAGATGTTAGTATACATTGTCCTTCGGAGTTTTCATACCTACAAATCACCCACCTACTCACTGTATCCAACACAAAGGGTAAAATGTAATTTGTATCCTCACTAATTGCTCTTGTTTTTAAATAATCAATTCCTAATGAGCAACTGGTTTTTCACATTGCAACTATAAAGAAACCTTAGAAAAAGGATCCAGCCACTCTAACGGAGTTCAGCAGTTGTGACTGAGCTCAAGGACCTCCACAGCTTCCTGCTGTGTTGTTTGACACTGCAAAACAGGTCAGCTACCAGAGTTCTCTGCTGTCCAGCCACTGGCCACTTGTTCCTCTGGACCTCACGGATCTGCCTGACTTTCTCCAATAACGCAGAAGCATTATCACATATATTTATCTTGCATGCTTAAATATACAGTTTATTAACTAACTGATTAAAAAGGGAGGGGAGAAAAAGAAATCCTAAGAAAGTATCTAATAACCTAAAGAAATATCTATCTAGTGAGTGCCCACTAACTGTCCAGTCTTACTCCCTGTAGAAGCTTCGAGGGTGGCTGGTTCATACTGAAACCATTACCGAACATGAAGGAGAACTGACGGAAGTGTGAGAGTCTGCAGTATAGCCAATCAGAACAGAGAAGACGGAAAGTGCAACATTTTACCCATGAACTGAGTCTCTGAAACCAAGACTATAGGATGCAGGCAGGAGGGAAGACCCGGGAACAGGGCGGAGAATCAAAAGCAGTTTACATGTTCGCACACATTTCAGCATTGCACTCGGAGGGGCCAGGTCACCAACACACACTTCATGGAGGGTGCACGGCATGGGCAGGACGGGCCCGCTGACTCCCTCTTTCACAGCCTGGACACTTCCCCAGCCCTTGCAAGAAAGTCCAAGAAACCTGCTTCTCCGGGAGACACGTTCTTTATGAGAACCGTATCCTCTCACTACCTCCTTGACTGGTGGCAAATAAAGCCCTCCTCTGAGAAATGCCTGCTTGAGGCCGATCATCTGGCAACACATAAGCAAACTGACACCTGTGCCCACGAATATGTGGAACAAGAAACGTAGGATTTAAACGGTTTAAGATGAGTGGGGAGGGCCGGCGCCGCAGCTCAGTAGGCTAATCCTCCGCCTGCGGTGCCGGCACCCCGGGGTTCTAGTCCCGGTCAGGGCGCCGGATTCTGTCCCGGTTGCTCCTCTTCCAGGCCAGCTCTCTGCTGTGTCCCGGGAGTGCAGAGGAGGATGGCCCAAGTGCTTGGGCCCTGCACCTGCATGGGAAACCAGGAGAAGCACCTGGCTCCTGGCTTCGGAAAAGCGGTGCGCTGGCCGCAGCGGCCATTGGAGGGTGAACCAACCATAAAGGAAGACCTTTCTCTCTGTCTGTCTCTGTCTCTGTCTCTCTCTCACTATCCACTCTGCCTGTCAAAAAAATAAAATAATGAGTGGGGAAGCTCGGGAAAGGCGATAAATCCCAAGAGTTACAATCTATTTGCAAGATGAGTATTTTGAAAAGTCCATGTTGAATCTGACCTCCCTGAGATTAGAGAACAATCCAGGGACAGATCTGGACTGCAAACCCAAACCTGATGAAGGCTCTCCTGTGTGCAACCCAGGTTCAAAAAAGACCCTAAAACCACAGCAATCACTACACACGGCTGGCACATGCTCAGAAGTGCATTTATGATGACCGTCATCACTACTGAACTGCCTGTTTCCTGGAAGATGTTACTCCTACCACACAGGGTGCCCTGGGCGACTGGTCTGTACCGAAGGCCCACAGCTCAGGTGCTTCTCCAGTGAAGTAGTGCCCAGTTTGTGGAAAACACAGAGTTAACCCAAGGATCCCAATCAAATTCATATGGCACCATGCATTGTCTGAACATCATCTAAATTATATGTTTCACATCCAAATGTAGCAATTTTTCAAATGCACAGGACTACTACTGCTTAACTTCTAAAATATATTTACAACTTTGCAAAATGCGCATTATGGTCCCTCTCCTGAGATGGGACAACTGAGGCTCAGAGAGCTTAAGTAACTTGTACCAGCCTACAGGCTCCAAATCCTAGGTTCTAACCTGCTGGAGCCCACTGGGAGATTGAATCTTCCATACCATTACCAGACTGAATTTAAATTAACGAGCAGTGCTGACGTGGGCAGGTAGGTGGCTAGCAGAGAGGAGCTGAGGCTTGACCACACCACACCCTGCTGCAGCCCAGCACAGCTGGCAGAGTGACAGCTCGAGCCAACCTGCTGCGGGACAGCCCGGTCTGCACCATCCCAACTCCCTTTCCATTCACTGACTGTCCAAACCCTCCCCTCTACACCATCCAACTGCTTTCCGTGCACTCCTTGAACCTGCTTTTCACTCACCACCAAACTCCCCATTCTGTGCAGCGGAAAGCACAAGTTCTCCAATGATATAAGCTTAGAACTAGTGCCAGCTGGAGGCATCCAAGAGGGCTGCAAGCTGCATCCCTGGGATGATCTTTAGGTCATTATAACATCATTAAAATAAAATTACCATGACTGACGCTTCCACTCCCATCACACACCTGATGCCATGACACGTCTGAAATTTCCAAAACAGGGCACAGAAATGGGCAGGACTCAAGCCCAGTCCCAGACTCTGCCCCCTTGAATATTCCATTAAGCCCCACCCCAGTCACCATCCCCTATATCTCCTCATTGTATAAAATGATGGCCTGATTTTTGTTGGGGTGGTAGGAGGACTCCTTCTCTCTCTCTCTCTCTCACTCACTCACTCACTCACTTGCCTGAACTTATTTCTTGAGTGTATACTTTTCCTTTGCTTTAAATAAATCTTGCACTCCTGCTCATTTTTATCTATGTCCCATCACTCAATTCCTTCTTGCAACTGAGGGAAGAACCTGGACCAAAAGTAGCCAGGGGTCACACCCTCACAACAGTGCGTTGATTTAAATTGATACTAAAGTCCAGGCACAGGGTACAAAAATAATGCTGCTTTACGATTATATATCATTTTTCTTTTTTAAAAAAAGATTTATTTATTTGAAAGTTAGAATTACACAGAGAGGAGAGGCAGAGAGTCTTCCATCTGATGGTTCACTCCCCAATTGGCCACAATGGCTGGAGCTGAGCTGACCCGAAGCCAGGAGCCAGGAGCTTCCTCTGGGTCTCCATGTGGGTGCAGGGGCCCAAGGACTTGGCCCATCTTCTGCTGCTTTCCCAGGGCACAGCAGAGAGCTGGATCAGAAGTGGAGCAGCTGGGTCTCGAACAGGCACCCATATGGGATGCTGGCGCTTCAGGCCAGGGCGTTAACCCACTGCACCACAGAGCCAGCCCCCCACAAATCATTTTTCAACCACTTTTGTATTTTATCTTCATAACAAGCTTATGGGATAGTAAGATAAGCATTTCTATCTCCATTTTATACCTAAGGAAATAAACCCCAAAAGTGACAAGTGGCTAATCGTAGCAGAAAGTAGAGGGTAGATGGGGGGGGGAGGGATGCATAGGAGGAAAAGATCCAGATTAGAAGAGCTAACTGCAAGATGCAACTGAAATATACAGGGGCCCTTAACAGCACTGCCCAACAGAAGTATAATACAGACCACATATTTACCTTAAAATTATCTAGCAGCCACATCAAAATAAAGCAGATACAACTTCAAAATGTATATTTGAGGGTCCAGTGCCATGGCTCACTTGGTTAATCCTCTGCCTACGGCGCCGGCATCTCATATGGGTGCTGAGTTCTAGTCCCGGTTGGGGCACTGGATTCTGTCCTAGTTGCTCCTCTTCCAGTCCAGCTCTCTGCTGTGGCCTGGGAGTGCAGTGGAGGATGGCCCAGGTGCTTGGGCCCTGCATCCGCATGGGAGACCAGGAGGAAGCACCTGGTTCCTGGCTTTGGATCGGCGTAGCTCCGGCTGTAGCAGCCATTTCGGGGGTGAACCAATGGAAGGACGACCTTTCTCTCTGTCTCTCTCTCTCTCACTGTCTAACTCTATCTGTCAAATAAATAATATATATATTTGAAATATTATCATTTGACACATAATCAATATAAAAATTACTAGTGAGATATTTCACATTCCTTTTTCAATAGTAAATCTCTGAAATGCAGCACGGGTTTTACAGTTACAGCACACCTCAGTTCAGAAGAGGCATTTCACGTGCTCAGCACGAGCACACGAGACCAGTGGCTTCCATATGGAACTGACCTAAAATGTGACGGGGCTCGGCAGGTTCTCATTGGCCTCACAGCAGTGCTATCATGTGGGCACTGTTATCCCCCAGATTAAGATGGCGCGAGAGGCTCAGCCAATGCCAAGTGTTTAAGAGTTCTAACTCCTTCTTGCTGCTTTGGAATTCCAGAGTTTACTCACTGCAGCCACTTGGGTCAACCGCCAAAACAGATGGGAAGCATTTTGACAACTTATGTCCACACCCTTATGCTGCAATGTTTTAAACAATCTACTGTTCAAAGTATGTGACTGTAACGGATGCTATACTTTCTTCCTCTCTACATGTTGGTCTGAGTACCTCTAAGCCAAGGACTGTCTCTTATTCATCATCTTATCTCCAGGACCAGTATAGTGTCAGCAGACACTCAGCAAACATGTTCTGAATGAATTATGTATCCATATGGTAATCAGTCCACATAAGAAATATGAGGCACCCATTTAAAGTTACAGTTATCAGATAATGGATAGGTAATTGCTATATTAGTAGGTTTTTCAGAAGGCAGAATTCTAAATAGTATGAACAGAATGATAATAAGGTGTTATAAAATACTACAGAAAGGCCGGCGCCGTGGCTCAATAGGCTAATCCTCCACCTTGCGGCGCCGGCACACCGGGTTCTAGTCCCGGTCGGGGCGCCGGATTCTGTCCCGGTTGCCCCTCTTCCAGGCCAGCTCTCTGCTATGGCCAGGGAGTGCAGTGGAGGATGGCCCAGGTGCTTGGGCCCTGCACCCCATGGGAGACCAGGAAAAGCACCTGGATCCTGGCTCCTGCCATCGGATCAGCGCGGTGCGCCGGCTGCAGCGGCGGCCATTGGAGGGTGAACCAACGGCAAAGGAAGACCTTTCTCTCTCTGTCTCTCTCTCTCACTGTCCACTCTGCCTGTCAAAAAAAAAAAATACTACAGAAAAACATTGAAAGGAAATAGTCCAAATTATAAAGGCATGTATGAATTTAGTACATTCAGTTCAGTAAACTCTAGTGATATAATATGCATCAGAACACCTGTATTTAAGGGCACTTCAACAAGTTCATGGAAAATAGAATTACAAGATGAAGTCTATTTAAATGTAAAAAATCTGGAATCATGCATAGTTTCTTCATATTATGCATTTTACATGAATCTTTCTTTTAAAAGACCTACTTATTTATTTGAAATTCAGAGCTACATAGAGAGAGGGAGACACAGACACACATCTTCCATCTAGCTTATTATTTTTTTTTTGACAGGCAGAGTTAGACAGTGAGAGAGAGAGACAGAAAGGTCTTCCTTCTGTTGGTTCACCCAACAAATGGCCACTACGGCCAGCGCTGCACCGATCCGAAGCCAGGAGCCAGGCGCTTCCTCCTGGTCTCCCATGTGGGTGCAGGGCCCAAGCACCTGGGCCATCCTCCACTGCCTTCCTGGGCCACAGCAGAGAGCTAGACTGGAAGAGGAGCAACCGGGTCAGAATCTGGCACCCCGATTGGGACTAGAACTCTGGGTACTGGCGCTGCAGGCAGAGGATTAGCCTAGTGAGCCACGGCGCCAGCCACCATCTAGCTTATTCTCCATATAGCTGCGACACAGGTTTCAGGGGCCCGAGCACTTGGGCCATTTTCCACTGCCCTTCCCAGGCCATCAGCAGGGAAGCAGATCAGAAGTAGAGCAGCCAGGACACAGACAGAAGACCATATGGACGCTGGCATTGCAGCCTTTATGCACTATGCCACAACCCTGGCCCCTCCATAAATCTTTTGATAACTCTTTGTGTGTCACTAAACTATGGTTCATTCCAATTTCTTTCCCTGAAACTTAAAAAAAAGCTTACTGTTCTAGCCTAGGGGAAGATAGTTTGTTTTTTTTTTTTTTTAATTTATTTGTCAGGTAGAGCTACAGACAGTGAGAGAGAGACAGACAGAGAGAAAGGTCTTCCTTCCACTGGTTCACTTCCCAAATGGCCACTACGGCCAGTGCTGGACCGATCCGAAGCCAGGAGCCAGGTACTTCTTCCTGGTCTCCCACGCAGGTGTAGGGGCCCAAGCACTTGGGCCATCCTATACTGCTTTCCCAGGCCATAGCAGAGAGCTGGACTGGAAGAGGAGCAGCCGGGACATATGGGATGCTGGCACCGCAGGTGAAGGATTAACCAAGTGAGCCACGGGCGCTGGCCCAGGGAAGATAGTTTTTATTTTTTTTTATTTTATTTTTTAAATTTTTTGACAGGCAGAGTGGACAGTGAGAGAGAGAGACAGAGAGAAAGGTCTTCCTTTGCCGTTTGTTCACCCTCCAATGTTCGCCGTGGCTGGCACCCTGCGACCGGTGCACCGTGCTGATCCGATGGCAGGAGCCAGCTGCTTCTCCTGGTCTCCCATGGGGTGCAGGGCCCAAGCACTTGGGCCATCCTCCACTGCCTTCCCGGGCCACAGCAGAGAGCTGGCCTGGAAGAGGGGCAACCGGGACAGAATCTGGCGCCCCGACCGGGACTAGAACCCGGTGTGCCGGCGCTGCTAGGCAGAGGATTAGCCTAGTGAGCCGCGGCTGAAGATAGTTTTTAAAAAGTGGACAGAATGCAGTCTCAGGGAATAGTTAGGGAGAAAACAGCAGAGGAAACTCCATGCAAATTAGAGGGACACTGTGGACAACATGGAAAGTGTGGACATGCACAACTCAGGACCCCAAGAGACTCAGCCCCAGCTCTGGAGAGTGAGGTGAGACCAGACTGCAGTAGCTCAAACCACTGGCAATAAAGCTGTGGGAAGAGCCTGGTGCAACTCTGACTTGGAGCCCTGCAGGCAGTGGCTTTACCCACTCCACCACAGCAGCACTGGCCCCTATTCCAAGTCTTAAGAGAACAAAACTGTCAAACCAGAATACTGTAACCTGCAAAGCTCTCGTTTATGAATGAAGGTGAAGTAAAGACCTTCCAAAACACATCTATTTTCTGTCTACAAGAAACACATCTCACCAACAAAGATACATGCAGACTGAAGGGGAAAGGATGGAAAAGGTGTTCCATGCTAACAGAAACCAAAAAAGAGCTGGTATAGCCATCCTAATATCAGACAAGTAGACTTTAACACAAAAATTGTTAAGAGACAAAGAAGAGCACTCTGTAATGATTAAGAGATAAATTCAACAGGAAGATGTAACTATTATAAACATATATGTACCTTATTATAGGACACCTTTCTATTTAAAAGAAATGTCAAAGGATCTAAAGGGAGACATAGGCTCCAGTACAACGGTAATGGGGGCAGGCTTCAATACACCACTCACAGCAATGAGCAAATCAACCAGACAGAAAATCATCAAGGAAACAACAGAGTTAATCGACACCATAGGCCAAATGGACCTAACAGATATCTACAGAACTTTCCATCCTACAGTTGCAGAATACACATTCATCTCACCAGTGCATGGAACTTTATCTAGGATTGATCACAGGCTAAGTCATGAAGTAAGTCTCAGTAAATTAAAAAAATTGCAATCATACCATGCATCTTCTCAGATCACAATGGAATGAAGCTGGAAATAAACAACTCAGGAGTCTGTAGAACAAATGCAAATGCATGGAGACTGAACCATATGCTCCTGAATGAACACTGGGTCACTGAACAAATCAAAAGAGAAATAAAAAAAATTTCTGGAAACAAATGAAGATGACAATACAACATATCAAAACTTAGGGGGATGTTTCTGTGTGGGAGCAAACTGTTGAAATACTTACTTAAGGTATACTAAGCTGATCTTCTGTATATTAAGATAATCGAAAATGAATCTTGATGTGAATGGAAGGGGAGAGGGAGTGGGAAAGGGGAGGGTTGTGGGTGGGAGAGACGGTATGGGGGGGGGAAGCCATTGTAACACATGAGTCGTACTTTGGAAATTTATATTCATTAAATAAAAGATAAAAAAAAAACTTTATGAAAAGAAAAAAAAAACTTAGGGGATACAGCAAAAGCAGTGTTAAGAGGAAAGTTTAGGGGCCAACATTGTGGCACAGTGGGTAAAGTCACCACCTACTGTGCTGGCATCCCATATGGGTGCCAGTTCAAGTCCCAGCTGCTCCACTTGCGATCTATCTCTCTGCCATGGCCTTGGAAAGCAGTAGAAGATGGTCCAAGTCCTTTGGGCCCCTGCACCCAGATGGGAGACCCAGAAGAAGCTTCTGACTTCAGATTGGCACAGCTCCAGCAGTTGCAGCCAACTGGGGAGTGAACCAGCAGATAGGAGACCCTTCTCTCTCTCTGCCTCTCCTCTGTATGTGTGTGTATAACTCTGACTTTCAAATAAAGAAATAAATCTTTTTAAAAAAGGAGGAAAGTTTATACCAATTGCTGCCTACATCAAGAAATTGGAAAGGGACCAAATAAATGAGCCATCAATGTAGCTCAAGGACCTAGAAAAAGTACCAGCAAACCAAACTCAAAACTAGTAACAGAAAATAATTAAAATTACAGAAGAAATAAACAAAATTGAAACAAAAAATACAAAATATCAGCAAAACAAAGATCTGGTTTTTTGAAAAAATAAACAAAATTGACACTACATTGGCCCAACTAACCATAAAAAGAGTGAAGACCTAAATCAATAAAATTCGAGATGAAAAAGGGAATGTAGCAACAGACACCACAGAAATAGAAAGAACATCAGAAATTACTACTAAGAGCTTTATACCAGCAAACCAGGAAGCCTAGAAGAAATGGGTAGATTCCTGGATATATACAACCTACCTAAATTGAGCCATGAAGACATAGAAAACCTAAACAGACCCAAAACAAAGATGGAAACTGAATACTAATAAAGGCCCTCCCAACAAAGAAAAGCCCAGGATTAGATGGCTTCACTGCTGAATTCTACCAGACATTTAAAGAAGAACTAACTCCAATTTTTCTCAAGCTATTCAAAACAATTGAAAAAGAGGGAATCCTCCCAAATTCTTTCTATGAAGCCAATATCACTTTAATTGCTAAACCTGAAAAAGATAAAACAAAGAGAATTGCAGACTAATTTCCCTGATGAAAATAGATGTAAGTATCTTCAACAAAATACTAGTCAATTGAATCCAACAACACGTCAGAAAGATCATCCATGTAGACCAAGTGGGATTTATCCCTGGTATGCAAGGATGGTTCAACATTCACAAATCAATCAATGTGATATATGACATTAAAAAATTGAAGAAAAAATACATGGTTATTTCAACAGATGCAGAGAAAGCATCTGATAAAATACAACACCCTTTCACAATGAAAACTCCAAGCGAATTGGGTATAGAAGGAACATTCCTTAACACATCATAGCAGTTTATGACAAACCCTCAGCCAGCATCATATTGAATGGGGAAATGTTGGAAGCATTCCCACTGAGATCTAGAACTAGACAAGGATGCCCACTCTCACCAATGCTATTCAATACAGTCATGGAAGTTTTAGTCAAAGCCATCAGGCAAGAAAAAGAAATCAAAGGGATAAAAGTGGGAAGGAGGAAGTCAAACTATCCCTATTTGCAGATTATATGATTCAATATAAAGGGAAACCAAAAGACTCCAATAAGAGACTATTGGCAATCAGAAGAGTTTGGTAAAGTGGTAGGATATAAAATCAACATACAAAAATCAACAGCCTTTGTATACACAGACAATGCCATGGCTGAGAAAAAACTTCTAAGATCAATCCCATTCACAATAGCTACCAAAAAATTCAAATACCTTGGAATAAATTTAACCAAGGATGTAAAAAAAACTCTATGATGAGAATTAAAAAACATTAAAGAAAGAGATAGAAGGGGGCTGGTGCTGTGGCGCAGTGAGTTAAGGCCCTGGCCTGAAGCACCGGCATCCCATATGGGCACTGGATCTAGTCTCGGCTGCTCCTCTTCCAATCCAGATCTCTGCTATGGCCTGGTATAGCAGCAGAGGATGGCCCAAGTCTTTAGGACCCCTTCCCCATGAGAAGAAGCTCCTGGCTCCTGGCTTCAGATTAGCGCAGCTCTGGCTATTGCGGCCATCTGGGGAGTGAACCAGCAGATGGAAGACCTTGCTCTCTCTCTCCCTCTCTCTCTTTCTCTTTACCTCTCTCTGTAACTCCGTCTTTCAAATAAATAAAATAAATCTTAAAAAATAAAGAAAGAGATAGAAGATACAAAAAAGTGGAAAAGTCTTCCATGTTCATGGATTGGAAGAATCAATATCATTATAATGTCCATACTACCAAAAGCAATTTACAGATTCAATGTGATACCAATCAAAATAAAAAGGACATTCTTCTGTGATAAGGAAAAATGGTGCTGAAATTCATATGGAATCATAGGAGACTCAAAATAGCTAAAGCAATCTTAAACAAGAAAAACAAAGCCGGAGGTATCACAATACCAGATTTCAAGACATACTACTGGGCAGATATAATCAAAACAGATTGGTACTGGTACAAAAACAGATGGATAGACCAATAGAACAGAACACAAGCACCAAAAATCAATCGATGCATCTACAACCAACTTAACTTTGAGAAAGAGGCTAAAATCAATCCTTGGAGCAAGGACATTCTCTTCAACAAACAGTGCTGGGAAAACTGGATCTGCACAAGTGAAAGTATAAAGCAATTTGCCAACCTCGAACCTTACACAAAAATCCACTCAAAATAGATTAAAGACCTGAATCTATGACCCAATACCATCAAATTATTAGAGAACACTAGGGAAACCCTGCAAAACACTGGTATAGGCAAAGAGTTCTTGGAATTGCACAGTCAATAAAAGCCAGAATTTACAAATGGGATTAATCAAATTAAAACCTTCTGTACTGAAAAAGAAACACTCAGCAAATTGAAGAGACAATGGGAGAAATTATTTGCAAACTATGCAACTGATAAAGGATTAATACCCAGAATATATAAAGAGATTAAGAATGCCACAATAACAAAACAAACAACCCAGGTAAGAATTGGGCCATGGGCTTAAACAGACATTTTCAAAAGAGGAAATCCAAATGGCCAACAGACATACGATAAAATGCTCAGGATCACTAGTCATCAGGGAAATGCAAATCAAAACCACACTGAGGTTTCACCTCACCCCCGTTAGAATGGCTTTCATACAGAAATCAACAAACAACAAATGCTGCCAAGGATATGGGGGAAAAGTACCCTAATCCAGTACATTTATGGGAATGTAAATTGGTATAGCCACTGTGGAAAACAGTATGGAGATACCCCAGAAATCTGAATATAGATGTACCATATGACCCAGCCACGCCACTCCTGAGAATTTACCCAAGGGAAATGAAAGCAGCATATGAAAGAGTTATCTGTACCCCTATGTTTATTGCAGCTCAATTCACAATAGCTAAGATATGGAATCAACTGAAGACTAGATAGAGAAATTATGGGATATATACACCATGGAATACTACACAATGGTAAAAAAAAACCTGCTTTTCTGCAACAAAATGAATAAAACTGGAAAACATCATACTTAGTGAAATAAGCCAGTCCCAAAAGGACAAATACCATATGTTCTCCCTGACTTGTGATAAATAATAGAGCATCTAAAAGGCAATCTATAGAAGTGAAATTGACACTTTGAGAAGCAACAACTTTGAATAGCCCTTGTTTCAATTGTTGAGGAACAGTGTTTTTGTTTTGTTTTCTCAAATAAACCATTTATTTAATGAGTACAAATTTCTTAAGTACAACTTTAGGCATACAGTGATTCTTCCCTTCATACCTGCCTTCCCATCCCCACTCCCATCCTACCTCTTCTTCCCTCTCACATTCCCAGTCCCTTCTCCATTAAGAAAAAATACTGTTCCTGCTAACATGGGAAGCAGTCCACACAGCAGACTCATAGAATAACAATCACTTTAAGTAATACTCTGACCTCAGAATCAGCCCTTAAGGCATTGAGATGTGGCTGAAAAGCCCATGAGAGCAATGCAGGCATGGAAAGCCAAGACACTGTGGTAAAAATATCCTTCATGAAAGAAGGAGCCATCAAAGAAGGATGTACTTTTCTCTGAAGGGAGGAGAGAACTTACACTTTGCTTATGGCCTTCTCTGAATACTGACAGAGTTTGTGGTCACAAAAGGCTTCCATAGCCTTGGCAGCTCATGGCAAGAGCCTCAGGTGATCACTGAGGTCATAAATAAGAGTGTTAATTGTTAACAACAGAATCACTGTGCAATTACTCCCCATGTAGTATCTCTGTCCTTAATGAGTTATACTATAGGAATTAACTGCAAAACTTGTTTTCAAACAGTTCTTTTTACAGTGTGTGTATGTGCACAAATGGTTGAAATCCTTACTTAGTGTAGAGATGCTCTTGTGTATATAAAGTTAATTAAAAATGAACCTTAAAGAAGAATGGGATGGGAGAGGGAGTAGGAGGTGGGATGGGAATGGGGGTTGGAGGGAGGGTATGTGGGGGAAAAAAGCTATATTTTGAAAGTTGTACCTATGAAATTTGCATTCATTAAATAAAAGCTTTAAAAAAGTAAAATACACACACACACACACACACACACACACACTGTTCCTCAACAGTCAAGACGAGGACTGTTCAAGCCATTGCTTCTCAAAGTGTCAATTTCATTTCTAGAGATTTCTTTTTAGGTGCTCTATTAGTCATCACAGATCAGGGAGAACATATGATATTTGTCCCTTTGGGACTGGCTTATTTCACTAAGTATGATGTTTTCCAGATTCATCCATATTGTTGCAAAGGACTGGACTTCATTTTTTAAGCACTGTGTAGTATTGCATAGGGTACAAATCCCATAATTTCTTTATCCAGTCTTCAGTTGATGGGCATTTAGGTTGATTCCATGTCTTAGCTATTGTAAGTTGAGCTGCAATAAACATGGGGGTACAGATAATGCTTTTATTTGCTGAGTTCATTTCCCTTGGGTAAATTCTCAGGAGTGGGATGGCTGGGTCATATGGTACATCTATATTCAGGTTTTTGAGTTATCTCCAAACTGATTTCCATAAGTGATTTTACCAGTTTCCATTCCCACCAACAGTGGATTAGGGTAAATTCCCCCTGCCCCATCCTCACCAGCATTTGTTGTTTGTTGATTTCTGTATGAAAGCCATTCTATCTGGGGTGAGGTGAAACCGCATTGTGGTTTTGATTTGCATTTCCCTGACAGCTTGTGATCCTGGGCATTTTATCGTATGTCTGTTGGCCAATTGGATTTCCTCTTTTGAAAAATGTCTAAGTCATTGGCCCATCTCTTAACTGGGTTGTTTGTTTTGTTGTTGTAGAGTTTCTTGATCTCTTTGTAGATTCTAGTTATTAATGCTTCAACAGTTACATAGTTTGCAAATAATTTCTTCCATTCTGTCAGTTGCCTCTTTACTTTCCTGAGAGTTTCTTTTGCAGTACAGAAGCTTCTCAATTTGATGTAATCCCATTTGTTGATTTTGGCTTTGGCTGCCTGTGCCTCTGGGATCTTTTTCAAGAACTCTTTGCCTGTGCCAGTGTCTTGCAGGGTTTCCCCGTGTTCTCTAGTAATTTGATGGTATCAGGTCGTACATTTAGGTCTTTAATCCATTTTGAATGGATTTTTGTGTAAGGTGTAAGGTAGGGGTAGGCAAGGACCCATCACATGAGTGAGCTCTGTGCCACTGGAGGGTCTTTTTTTTTTTTTTTTTTTTTTTGATAGGTAGAGTTATAGACAGAGGGGGGGGGCAGGGAAGGAGGGAGGGAGGGAGAGAGAAAGGTCTTCCTTCCGTTGGTTCACTCCCTAAATGGCTGCAAGCGCCGGAGCTGTGCTGATCCAAAACCAGGAGCCAGGTGCTTCTTCCTGGTCTCCCATGCAGGTGCAGGGGCCCAAGCACTTGGGCCATCCTCCACTGCCCTCCTGGGCCACAGCTGAGAGCTGGACTGGAAGAGGAGCAATTGGGACTAGAACCCAGCACCCATATGGGATGCCAGCGCCACAGGTGGAGGATTAACCAAGTGAGCCACAGCACCGGCCCTAGAGGGTCTTAAATAAAAGAATGACATGAGTAGCTGGTGCTGTGGCACACTGAGTTAATCCTCTGCCTGCAGTGCCAGCATCCATATGGGCACTGGTTCTAGTCCTGCCTGCTCTTCTTCTGATCCAGTTCTCTGCTGTGGCCTGGGAAAGCAGTAGAAAATGACCCAAGTACTTGGGATCCTGCACCCATGTGGGAGACAAGAAGGAGGCTCCTGGCTCCTGGCTTCGAATTGGCTCAGCTCCAGCCATTGCGGCCATTTGAGGAGTGACCAGCAGATGGAAGACCTTTCTGTCTCTCCCTTTCACTGTCTGTAACTCTACCTTTCAAATAAATAAATAAAATCTTAAAAAAAAAAAAAAAAAAAAAGAATGACATGGTCTGAACTGTATTTCTTCAAGAGCACTCTTGCTAATGGGTGGAGCATGGATTATCCAGGGGTAGGCATCCCGACATGTAATGACTGTTTAGACTAGGAGTGGTGGGGCTGACATTAAGGGACACAGATGTGTTTTTCAAGACATGCTTGGGTTTAGTTTCCTTGAAAGGAAACCAGGCGTGAGCTAAGGCCTAAAGAAAGGATGAGTAGTAACTGGGTAGCAAAGGAGTAGAGAGAGGAGGACAGAGGGAACAGAACAGCCTGGAGGTGAGAGAGAGCATGAGGCACCCCCAGCACTGGAAAAGGTCCCTTGTGTAGGATCATAACAGAGAACAGAGAAGCACAAGAGATAAGGCTGGAGGCACAGCTGGGGCAGGTGCGCTATAGGAGGGGTTTGAACTTCCTCCAAAAGCAATGTAGAAACGGAATGGTGTTAGCAAAGAAGCGGCAGAAGCTTTCCAAGAAAGATGCAGCCGAGAAGCGTCCGCTGGAGTCAGGAACAAGGAGACCGCGGCGGTGCCAGGCAGCCGGGTGGGGTGAGCAGAGGTGAACTGCAAGCCAGGTGGGCAGAAGGAAAACTGTGTGGCAGGCACAGAGACAGACACGCGCTGGGCAATCAATTCCTGAGCACTGTGCACTCACCAACCAGCGGACACAAAAGGTAATGAGGCAGATATAGCGGGATGCAAAAAGACGTTTTTTAAAATTTCAAGCTACATGGAAGTCTTTAATTCTGATAGATGATAAGAGAGATGACAGGTAGGCGGATGGATGGGTGGACAGATGGGAACATAAACAGACAAACACACGGATAAATGGAAAGATAATCAAGTGGCAAAGAAGGAAGGCTGTACTCAGTCTTCGTCCTAGAAAAGATATAGGATCATTTTAAGATGCGTTGAAACTAACATTTGAATTAAAACTGTTTGATAACTGAAGATTAATCAGAAGACAAGGAAATACATGGATATTGCTCTCCCTATAAATCTTGCTGTAAAGCATTTACCCACATGCATGACGTTACCATGAGGAAGGGGGGACGTGGGTTTTTCAGATTTGTTGAGTTCACGGTGACAGCTTATAGAAAAAAGTAACCTACACAGCAAAAGTAAGTTCTGTGCCCTTGGAGTCAGGGATCGGCAGGAACGTTCTGTGGTGAAGTGACTCACGGTGCGGCTGAGACAGAAGCTCCCTTCAGGACACCTCCCCTAAACCGAAGCTCAGCCGCCTGTTTTTCTGTGCGCGTCTCTGTGCACCGGGAGCTACTCTCACGGTGGACTGGTTTTGAACCTGCTCCCCCAGGCAGGGATTCTGTGCTGTTCCTCCGTGTTTCCCCAGCGCCCAGCACAGTGCCCACCCTTAGTGACTACAAGAGAGCGCGTGGGATGCTCCACTGCTGAAGAGCCTTCAGGCACCGGCGCCCACCTGGTGGCAGCAGCTGCACAGTGCAGCCCGGCGAGGAGGCAGTGCACAGACAGGCTAGAGCTGGTCAGGGAGGCTGGCTGTGAAGCGACACCCAATCCACACCTCTCAACACTTAACGTCCCTACAACGAGAAAGCCAGTTCATTTAAAGGCCCAAGGTCTTTGTTTCTGCTCCAGCTAATTACCTGATGAACATAACAAGAAAAAAGTTTAACAGAAACAACAAGTCAGCAGCACTGCTATATTTCTTTTAAACAGATTATAAAAACCACTGTTTAATAGAAGAATAAATACCACGTCAAGAAATACTTTCTTCTTGTTGACTTATATGATTCAATATAGCCAAGTCTATTATTTATTTTAAATTAACTTCAGTGCTTTTCCAGGTTTTATAGAATACGGAATTTGATTTTCAAAAAATAGAGAACACTTTATGTGGGAATTCAGAGATTTCATAAGGAATATATATATATGTATGTATGTGTGTATATATATATATTTAAGATTTACTTGTTTGTTTGGAAGTCAGAGTTACAGAGAGAGAGACAGAGAAAGAGAGAAATCTTCCATCTGCTGGTTCACTCCCCAGATGGCTGCAACAGCTGGGGCTGTGCCAGGCAGAAGCCAGGAGCCAGGAGCTTCTTCTGGGTCTCCCGCATGGGTGCAGGGTCCAAGCACTTGAGTCATTTTCTGCTGCTTTCCCAGGCAATCAGCAGGGAGCTACAGTGGAAGAGGAGCAGCCGGGACATGAACCGGTGCTCACGTGGGATATCGGCACTGCAGATAGCCGGCTTGAGCGCCACACCACCATGCCAGCCCCTTAAAGAATATTTTTATTTATAACTTACTGGAACCATTATGTATTCATCCAGTTCATAAAAAAACAAAATTGAAGCACCTTCTTGATTGCCTTTCCAGCGTGGTTTATCTCAAAGTATCAGAAGATGATCTGCTCGCACCTGTGAAGCAGCAGTGATCATGAATGAAGGCACCTCTCAGCAAAAACTCACTATCACCAGGCACCAGGCTGCAGAGTCTCAGGACCAGCAGGGACGAAGGGGGGCTTCAGGTGCGGAGAGCAAGCAGCAGGGGCTCCGTGTCGCTCTCACCAAAGCTCTGCATCCTTGCCTCACGGGTCTCGGAGCCACATTTGCACAGCGCTGCACACTCCACAAACAGCAGCAAATCAAAGCCACCGGTTACCGCAGAGTGTCGATCCAGGCACTTCCGGTTAAATACACTCCTGGTCCACTCACACTGAATCGGTCTGCATTTTTCCAGCACTATTTAACTTCTAGTCCCTTCCACACAGACCACACCAAGAAATGTCAAGAGGCCGATGCTGTGGCATAGCAGGTAAAGCTGCTCTCTGTAGTGCCGGCATCCAATGTGGGTGCCAGTTCAAGTCTCGGCCACTCCACTTCTGATCCAGCTCTCTGCTGTGGCCTGGGGAAGCAGTAGAAGATGGCCCAGTCCTTGGGCCCCTGCATCTGCATGGGAGACCTGAAAGAAGCTCCTGGCTTTGGATCGATGCAGCTCCAGCCATTGCGGCCAAATTGGGTAGTGAACCAGTAGATGGAAGACCTCTCTCTCTCTCTCTCCTTCTCTCCTTCTCTCCCTGTGTAACACTTTCAAATAAATAAATAAATCCTTTTTTTTTTTTTTTTTTTGACAGGCAGAGTAGACAGTGAGAGAGAGAGACAGAGAGAAAGGTCTTCCTTTGCCGTTGGTTCACCCTCCAATGGCCGCTGCAGCGGGCGCACTGCGCTGATCCGAAGCCAGGAGCCAGGTGCTACTCCTGGTCTCCCATCAGGTGCAGGGCCCAAGCACTTGGGCCATCCTCCACTGCACTCCCGGGCCACAGCAGAGAGCTGGCCTGGAAGAGGAGCAACTGGGACAGAATCCGGCGCCCCAACCAGGACTAGAACCTGGGGTGCCGGCGCTGCAGGCGAAGGATTAGCCTATTGAGCCACAGCACTGGCCTAAATAAATAAATCTTAAAAAAAAAAAAAGAAATATTCATAATACGAGACCTAGTGAGTGACAAATGCCCATCTTGTTTGCTCAATTTCTAGTGTCTGCCTGTACTTCAAGCTCTTCCTTCCACTAAAGAAAACAGTACAGGGGGCCAGCGCTATGGCTCACTTGGTTAATCCCCCACCTGTTGCACCGGCATTCCATATATGTGCTGGGTTCTAGTCCCGGTTGCTCCTCTTCCAGTCCAGCTCGCTGCTGTGGTCTGGGAGGGCAGTGGAAGATGGCCCAAGTACTTGGGCCCTGCACCCGCATGGGAGACCAGGAAGAAGCACCTGGCTCCTGGCTTCAGATCGGCGAAGCACTGGCCATAGTGGCCATTTGGGGAGTGAACCAATGGAAGGAAGACCTTTCTCTGTCTCTCCTTCTCACTATCTATAACAAGAGAGAGAGAGAGAGAAAGAAAGAGAGAAAGAGAGAAAGAAAGAGAGAAAGAGAGAAAGAGAAAGAGAGAGAAAGAAAGAGAGAGAGAGAGAAAGAGAGAGAAAGAAAGAGAGAGAGAAAGAAAAGAAAAGAAAAGAAAAGAAGAGAAGAGAAAAGAAGAGAAAAGAAAAGAAAAAAACATACAGAAAAGCCAGTAACATTTCCCCCACTTCCACCCATGGTGATACCAAGGACACTGTAATAGAAGTGTCCCTTTGTGCAAACAAAGCCTACAGACAGCTTCAATCTGTGTGCCTTGGAGCTGGCTTGGACTCTCTGGAACAAGGCCAAGATTTAATGAGGCTTTCTAGACTGAAGGTCACAATGGCACATTGAACAGCCAGGTCTCTGCAGAGAACAATACATTAATGCTAAAGAACCGCATATGGCTCACAGACAACTGAGACCCGCTAAGCAAGACACCAGATGACCCAGGACGGCACTGCATAAATCCAGTCACGTACACCCGGTTGTCTTATGAGACCTTAAGGTGACAGGTGCGGGGCATCAGGGAAAGCCCCATTTTAAGGAAGAAAGGAACCAGAATCTCGCTCTTCCCAAACACTGACTTTGACCTCTGCTTCTAAAAGTATGTTTCATGTTAAACAGCCAGAGCCAGAAAAAGAGAAAAGGGAACTCTGAAAAAAATTAATTTCAGCAACAAAGAATTTTATTCTTTTTGAACAATTCGAATGCCCTGATTCCATGGACTCCTCAGAAAAAAGAAAAAAGGCCCTCCTCCTCTCTCCCCTCCAACGGGACATTCTTGTTATTTGTGGGTCTTTTTCTCATTATATTCTAGAATTTACTGGGAGCTCTCAATGGAAGTAAGCCAATTCTTTTCCATGAAAATAGCAAACAAACAACCACACACACACACAAAATCAAGTCAAGTCTCTTGTTCTGGTTCTGCCACTGTGTAACCCAAACTCTCACTGCTTCTGTGTACATCGACTGACAGGTTTTGGGATCACACACTGGGTTTCACAGAGATGGCTCGGGCTTAGAAGAACCCAAAATAACTATGTGTAAAAAATGAGCATTTTTCTAGGGTGAGAATCCATTTTCATCAGATTTTCAAAATGCATTGAGATTCAAAACAGGATAATTAAGATGTCAGCCAGCAGTGTGCACAGTGGCTGCTGCTTCTCTCTCAATCTCTCCTCTCTCTCTCTCCCTTCCCTGCTTCACTGTCACCCCACCTTTCAAATAAATAAATAAATCTTTTTAAAAATTCTGAATTAAGACAATTTCTAAGCAAAAGGTTATAAAAATGAAGAGTTTACAATTCTACGACTCTTGGAATAATAACAGACCAGATAAAATTTTGAGTCAATTGGAAGAGGAAAAAATGCCTACAAAATGTTCATCCTAAGAGTCCTGGGAACTAGAAATATTGTCCGTTCTACCTTCAACAACCTCGGGGACTGTGGGGAACAAAGGTGTTGCCTAAGTAGAACTCTCGCGCCTGGCATCGTCCCTGCCTCCTTAACCACAACTCAGGGCACCGCCAAGGAAGGCACAGAGCGACGGGCGTTTGGTGGAGTCCCAGAACCCAGAAGAGTCCCTGGGTTCAGCCCCTGGTGCCAGCTCCTGACCAGGTTCCCACCAGTGCACATCCTGGGATGTAGCAGTGATGGCTCGAGCAATTGAGCTCTCGTCACACATGTGGGAGACACAGACTGCGTTCCTGGGTCTGGCCTTAGTCTAGTGCCAGTTGTCGTCAGCATTTGGGGAATGAAACAGCAAATGGGAGCGCTCTCTCTGAGGGTCTCTCTGCTCCTCAGATTAAAAACATTTAAAGATTTATCTATTTATTTGAAAGGCAGAGTTAAAGAGAGAGAGAGACATCTTCCATCTGTGGGTTAACTCCCCAAATGACCACAACAGCCAGAGCTGGGCCAGGCGGAAGTCAGGAGCCAGGAGTTCATGCAGGTCTCCTATATGGGTGTAAGAGGTCAAGCACTTGGGTCATCTGCCTTTGCTTTCTCAGGTGCATTAACAAGGAGCTGGATCAGAAGTGGGGCAGCTGGGACTTGAACCTGTACCCACTTCGGATGCTGGCATCACAGGTGGTGGTTTAACCTGCTACACCACAACGCTGGCCCTCAAATAAAAACTTTAAGAAGGGAATAGAGAATAAGCAATGAGCTTACCTCATACCCAGGTGGTGATTTTTAAATACCTCTTCCCCTAAAAGGTGGGGGGGGGGGTGGATTCCCTTGAAGAAATGGCTGAGTTCTGGTGTGAGACAAGCAAGAGGTGAGCCTGGTGTACCTTGTTGTGCTAGACTGTAAGTATTAAAAAATTGTAAACCATGAGTATAATTGGAGAGCAAATAACTAAGTGGAGAAAAATAATGACCACTTTATAAAAGCATGCCAAGTAATAAATATAAATAATAAAACCAGAAAAATTACATTTTTGCACATAAAAACTGATTGAAGCAAAGATCATCAATAAATGCAAGGATCGTCGATAAGTGCAAAGATCACTGACACTAACTGATTCCTACATGAGGACCAAGACATTCACACACTCTCAAACTATCCCCAGCATCTTCTCTACCACCAAGGCTTCCATTCCCCACTCCTCTCATTCAGCATGAAAACAGCACTGGATAGCCTAATTAAATGACAGTCTGGTTAATGGAGATTTTTATTGAACATCTGTGAACTTATTAGTTTTCAAAAACTTAGAATTTATCATTTAACATACACTAAGCATCACTTGATACTATTTGTGAGTCAGAAGGGACTTCTGTCGCTTACTAGGCCTCTTTATTACCAGTATGGACAGAAAGAGAGAAGACAGAGGCACAGAAAGGCCCCCACATGGGACATGGGGAATGCCAAGCTGGCCGTCAGCCCTCTCCACTTCCCAGTGACCAGGACTCCACACAGACATTACAGTCCACAACTGTCCTACTGGACAGCTGGCTTCCCAGAAACAAAAAGCAACTCTCTCACCCAAAGGTGGGGGGAAATAACATAAAATTTCTACAGGATAAATGATGTTTTTTCAACAAATGATAAGGGGAAAAAGAGGGGAGTGAATCCTTAGAGATGCAAAGAAAATTAGGAAATGTCACCCAAATGCAATATAAGAACCTTATCTGGGTCCTGACTCAAGCCAGCTGAAAACAGACATTTATGAAATAGGAAAATTGGAATAATAATTAGCTATTACATATTAACAAATGACTTATTTAGGTGTGATAATGCAATTATGATTTTTAAGAGTCATTGTTTTGAAAAGATATTTGCCAAAGAATTTATAGGAGATACAATGTGATGCCTGGAATCTTCTTTAATACTCAAGCAGGAGTGGCAGTGGGTGGATACTGGTGAAAGGCGGTTCACGAGTTACAAACTGTCAGATCTGGGTGATGGATTTGCAAAGGGGCATTACACTCTCCTCTCTACTTTTTTTTTTTTTTTTTTTTTTGACAGGCAGAGTGGACAGTGAGAGAGAGAGACAGAGAGAAAGGTCTTCCTTTGCCGTTGGTTCACCCTCCAATGGCCGCCGCGGCAGGCGCACCGTGCTGATCCGAAGCCAGGAGCCAGGTGCTTCTCCTGGTCTCCCATGGGGTGCAGGGCCCAAGCACTTGGGCCATCCTCCACTGCACTCCCGGGCCACAGCACAGAGCTAGACTGGAAGAGGAGCAACCAGGACAGAATCCGGCGCCATGACCGGGACTAGAACCCGGTGTGCCGGCACCGCAAGGCGGAGGACTAGCCTAGTGAGCCGCAGTGCCGGCTCCTCTCTACTTTTGTATATGCTTGAAAATTTCATAATTAAAAAACCGTGTTGGGGCCGGCACTGTAGCGCAGTGGGTTAATGCCCTAGCCTGAAGTGCTGGCATCCCACGTGGGCGCCAGTTCTAGTCCTGGTTGCTCCTCTTCCAATCCAGCTCTCTGCTATGGCCCCGGAGTACAGTGGAGGATGGCCCAAGTGCTTAGGCCCCTGAACCCGCGTGGGAGACCTGAAAAACTCCTGGCTCCTGATTGGTGCAGCTCCGGCCATTGCGGCCATCTGGGGAGTGAACCAGCGGATGGAAGACCTCTCTCTGTCTCTGCCTCTTTCTGTAACTCTCTTTCAAATAAAATGAAATGAATCTTTAAAAAAAACTGTGTTAAGTAAGGACGCTGTATTACAGGTGTGCACGAATTAGAGTTAGTTGAAATGCAAGCTGTCAAGAGTCGGATTTATACACCGTCGAGTGTTTTCAGTAATCATTTCCTGATTGCCTGCTTGGCTCCAGCATTTCTAGAACCCGGGGATACTCAGGGATCCTTGCAAGGACCACAGAGAGCACAGTGGCTGAGAGAGGGATCAGGGGGCAGACAGCTTAGACTCCCTCAGATTCCCAGCTCTGCCTCCTGCTGGCTGAGTGCTATGGGAAAACTACTTGGCCTCTCCATAGCAGTTTTTGTCATCCATAAAATGGGAATAAGAGTTCCACCTGCTCTGGTCCCAGTGATGTTGCCTATTACTGCCTTCTCCCCCGAAATTGGTATGTTGAAGCCTTCAGCCCTAGGGGGACTCTACGTAGAGGGGGGGACTTTGGGAGGCAGCGAGGGTTAGGTTAAAGTTGTGGGCCTGGGGCTCTCGTGAAGGGATCAGAGGCTTTATGAGAAGGTGGGGGGATCACGCTCCACCTTGTATACACACGGGGAGAAGATGTAGCCCGCAAAGAGGGCCCTCACCAGGAACAGTCAGCAACACGATCGGAACTCCCGGCCTCCAGGACCGTGAGAAACAAACGTGTATTGTTGAGCTGCTCAGTCCGCGGTATTCTGTTAAAGCAGCACAAACAGACTAGGAAACCGTCTGAAGGCCTCAGAACAACTGCCTCCCAGCGGTCAGCAGCACTCAACAAAGGTCAGCCATTTTTATTAACATTCAACAGCTGATCCTATTAAAAAGAAAGCTACGATCTATAATCGACTGCCACTGAAAATTTCCTAAACAACACTGCCTTGGTTGCCATTACACACACTTGAATGCCACTACAGATTTCCTAAAATTTAACGGGTATGGCATTTGGCTGTGACACGTCTATGCTTCTAACAGTTTGAGGAAACACTGTGTTCCTTCATATTAATTGACCAAAAAAAAAAAAAAAGATACTAAGCTGCAGAATAGCAAAAAGTCACCCAGTTGCCCTTTAGTGAAGCAATTTATTTGCCAAGGCCTTTTGTCCTCCTGCAGTACATCGCTGATCCGCATCTACGGATAGTAGGTCACACCACCATAAGTAGGTCTGAAAATGCAAATCAAGTTGATGCACCAGTAACTGTTTCTTCTTCTGAAATTTTAAAATGCAATAAAACAAAAGCATAATGAAGGAGACCCTAGTGCCTCTTCTGTGAGGGTGAGGGTTTGGGGACATTACCAATATTACCAGACAGGAATTATTACATCACAGGAATTTAATTCCTTCCTGAAATTCCTGGAACATACAGTCTACCACAGGTATCCCATACAACCCACAGGGACAGGCCATCATTGAAAGAATGCACAGGACAGTTAAAGATCTGTTACAAAGACAGAAAAACAATCATATGCCCCCAGACCCACAGCTTGCTTTGACAGGTCCTTTTCACTATCAGTTTTCTTAGTTTTGATTCCCAAGGGATCAGCCCAGCTTACAAACACTGGGATCCTTTCCATCCCAGACCCCAGCCCCTATGGTTAGGTAGAAAGACCCCCTGACAGGAGAGTGGAAGGGACCACACCCTCTGCTAACCAAGGCCTGAGGATATGCTTGTGTCTTTCCAGAGAATGCAGGACAGTCCACTTGGGTACCAGCCAGAAACACCAAGCCTGCAACTGACAGTCAACCAGAACCAGCTGAACCAGACTGAGAGCCTGCCTTGTTAGCAGACGCATCTGCCCTATCATCCTACCCTGAGGAACTGCCCATAGCCACATCCACTACTGTTTTATACCCACTAGCTCTGGTCAGCCACTCAAACGGCCCACAGTCTGTGTGCAGTCATGCCATTCCTGATTACCATTGTTCCTCATTCCTACCCCCACCTGAGCAAGCACTCCTGTGGTCTCCGGTTTTGAGCTCTGGTTAGTCAACGACGGGTAAGATCCCCTGGGGGACAACCTAAGACAGGCACAGCCGTGTACGGAGACCACATGGAAACAGGGTCAACAATGGTAGGGCCAAGAATCATGTCCCACGTTGGGCGCCAGACCAGACGAGGCATGAAGCGGAGAAAGAAGGCAGCAAAAGCTGGAGGCAGGTGGTGAAAACTGAATCTGCACAGCAGGTCAGGATCCACCTGAAGAAGATCCGTAATGCATGCTCACTGGTGAAACTCACAATTACTGAAAATATAAAGGAGAAGCTACAATAGCCAACTCTAATCAATGATGTATCCAGAGCAGTTCTAGTCCAGGTATATGCGCAGAATCCAGCTTGACATGAGTGCAGCCATCTTGGTCATATCACCATCTTGCCCTTTAGGTGACCCTGGCAATCATCCCAAATCCTACAGGATAAACAGTCTTTAAGACAAGCTGCCACTCCTATCTGATACCTGGAATGGCCCTTATCTAATGCCTGGGACTTTAGTAGTTCCTGAGAAAGTCCGAGTGTACCTAGTTGGCCATGGGAAATGAGTTCAAATTTATAGATTCATTTTAATCTTGCTTCAGGCCCTGTTCACGTACCGTCATGCCACATGACTCTGGACTTAGACAGCAGTTTCAGATACAAATACAGCCCTATATTATAGTATGAAGAAATCTAATTTTAGTTCATTTCTGTCATTTGAAGTTTATTGTCCCTTACAACAGTATGAAGTGCAAGGTTAAATATTCTGTATGACAAGTGCAAATTCTACTTTATACAGAAAGATTTTACAGAATATAAATGCCATCTATGCCACCAGTTAGAATGCCTGCATTCTGTATCAGGTGCCTGAATCCCAGGTCTTTCAGTTCCAGCTTCTGTTAATGGACCCCTTGAGGGCAAAAGACGATGGCTCAAGTAGATGGGTCTCTTTCACCCACATGGGAGACCTGGATTGAATTTCCAGTTCTCAGCTTCAGCCTGGAGCCACTGCAGGCATTTGGGGGAGTGAACCACAGATGGGAGTTCTGTCTCCAAAATTTAAAAAACAGAAATTTAATTTCAAATTTTTTTGTTTAAAAATTAAAATGTGTACAGTTTCCAAGAAGGTAGGATAGGGAGAGAGCTTACTGCTTTAGACGGGGGGAGACAGTTTTAAAAAAGTGGTGGTGAGTGCAATCTCAGGGAATAGTTAAGAGAAAAAAACTGCAAAGGAAAATCAGTGCTAATTGGAGGGACACAGAGGGCCTGCGTGGAGGCTATGGATGTGCACAGCTCAGGTCTCCAGCAGTGGAGAGCCTCAGCCCGGCTTTGGAGCGATGTGAGACCAGACTGCAGTGGTCCAAGCCACTGGAGATTAAGCTGCAGGAAGAACCTGGCACGAGGCCAGCTTGGAGCCCTGTGGGGGAGTGTACCTGCCAACACAGAGAGGAAAATAAGGAGGCACATTTCTCTCTCCCTGACCACCCAGCGCCAGTGTCCTGTAACTAACCAGCAGTGGGTGGGCGCCATTCTGGACATATATAACAGCTCATGTCCGTGTGCCCAGCAACCAGCAGAGAGGACACACCTCAGTCTGGCTGGGAGAACTGACAGGGGGCTGGGTGCTCATGACTGTGGGAGCCTTCTGTGCTAGGACTGAAATGCTGTGGCTGCATGTAAGGGCACAGGGTGTGGCTGGGTCTTTGGGCAGTCACTGCGGGTAGCTCCACACGCTTGGGGCTCCCTGAGCCCCTGGTGAGGGTCACTGCTGCAGGATCCATGTCCCCACCGAAGACTGCATGGCTCCTTGGTGTGGTTCTAGTGGCAGCACAGACGAGTACTGTACCCATGAGGGCCAGAGCCCAGACACTGGTCTCCTTGGAGGAGAGGAGGTGAGCGTGAGACTATGTGAACAGAGCTGAACAAACCTCCCCTCTGGTTAAAAAAAAAAAAAAAAAAAGATTTATCACATCCAACTTGGGTGTCACCTTGGACACACCCCTCACCCTGGAGCACTGAACAGAGCTCCCTGACCACACCTAGCACACAGCTCTGGGTATTATTGAAAGAGTGGACATTTCACTAAGCCACAGAGGCACAGTCCAAAGATAAAGGCATGATGGGGGGGGAGACCAACAAGTATCTCCACAAATGCCAACAGACACAGCAATTCAAGAAACAAGAATAAGGAAGACAACCTCATGCCCTCAAAAGGAATAGAAATGCCAGGAACAGAATTCAAAAAAATGACCATAAGATTACTTACAAGTAAGCAGAGCAAATCCATGAACTAAAGAAATCCACACATGACACGAATGAAAATCTTCCCCATGAAACTGAGATTTTAAAGAAAAATCAAAATAAAATATTGGAAATGGAGAATTCAATATAACAAATAAAAAGTGTGGTGGTAAACCTTAAGAATGGGCTCCGTGAAACAGAAGAAAGAATATCCAAGTTAAAAGACAAATTCTGGAAATTTACAGTCAGACCAAAAAAAAAAAAAAAAAAAGAGGAAGCAATGATAAAACTAAAAAACAGTGTTGGAGATTTATGGGCTATTATCAAATGACCCAACATGAGTCTTAGGAGTTTCTGAAGGCATAGAAAGACAGAATTAGAAGGCCTTTTAAAGAAGAAACTCAACAACAATAAAGCAAACAACTCATTAAGAAATAGGCAAAAGACCTGGGGGCTGGCACCATGGCTCACACCAGCATCCCATATGGGTGTCGGGTTCTAGTCCCGGTTGCTCTCTTCCAGTCCAGCTCGCTGCTGTGGCCCAGGAGGGCAGTGGAGGATGGCTCAAGGGCTTGGGCCCCTGCACCCCAATGGGAGACCAGGAAGAAGCACCTGGCTCCTGGCTTCGGATCAGCGCAGCGCCGGCTGTGGAGGCCATTTGGGGAGTGAACCAACGGAAGGAAGACCTTTCTGTCTCTCTCTCTCTCACTGTCTATAACTCGATCTGTCAAATAAATTAAAAAAAAAAAAAGAAAAGAAATGGGCAAAAGACTTAAACAGACATTTTTCAAAAGAGGAAATCCAAATGGCCATCAGACACACGATAAAATGCTCAGGATCACTAGCCATCAGGGAAATGCAAATCAAATCCACAATGAGATTCCACCTCACCCCAGTTAGAGTGGCTTTTATACAGAAATCAACAAATAACAAATGCTGGTGAGGATGTGGGGGAAAAGGTACCCTAATCCACTGTTGTTGGGAATGCAACCTGGTAAAGCCCCTGTGGAAGACAGTATGGAGATGCCTCAGAAATCTGAATATAGACCTACCATATGACCCAGCCATCCCACTCCTGGGAATTTACCCAAGGAAAATGAAATCAGCATACAAAAGAGTTATCTGTACCCCCAGGTTTCCATGTTTACTGCTCAATTTACAATAGCTAAGATACCCAAATGCCCATGAACTGAAGACTGGATAAAAACAAAACAAAACAAAACAAAAAATGAAATCTGGTTGTTTGCAACAAAATGGATGTAACTGGAAAACATCATACTAAGTGAAATAAGCCAGTCCCAGAAGGACAGATACCATATGTTCTCCTTGATCTGTGATAACTGATAGAGCAACTAAAACCTAATCTATAGAAGTGAAATTGACACTTTGAGATGCCATGACTTTGAACAGCCATTGTCTTGACTTTTGAACAATTTTTTTCATACTACTTGTAGAACTCTTTACTTCGTATAGTTAATTTTCTGTGTATAAAACTAATTGAAAGGCCGGCACCATGGCTCAATAGGCTAATCCTCCGCCTTGCGGCGCCGGCACACCAGGTTCTAGTCCCGGTCGTGGCGCCGGATTCTGTCCCGGTTGCCCCTCTTCTAGGCCAGCTCTCTGCTGTGGCCCGGGAGTGCAGTGGAGGATGGCCCAAGTGCTTGGGCCCTGCACCCCATGGGAGACCAGGAGAAGCACCTGGCTCCTGCCTTTGGATCAGCGCGGTATGCCAGCTGCAGCGCGCTGGCCGCGGCAGCCATTGGAGGGTGAACCAACGGCAAAAGGAAGACCTTTCTCTCTGTCTCTCTCACTGTCCACTCTGCCTGTCAAAAATAAAATAAAATAAAAATAAACTAATTGAAAATAGATCTTAGTAAAAAACAAGAATGAGAATGAGAGAGGGGTGGGAGTGTGGGTGGGAGGGCAGGTATGGTGGGAAGAATCACCATGTTTCTAAAGTTGTGCTTATAAAATGTATGAAGTTTGTATTCCATAAGCAAAAGGTTTCTGAAGTTAAAAAAAATTAAACATGAAACAATATAATTACTGGAAGGGACATTTAGCCTCCTGATTAAGGTCCCCACGTCCCATACTGGAGTAATTGGGTCCAAGTCCTGGCCTCAGCTCTGAATTCCAGCTTCCCGACAACAAAGAACCCAGGAAGCAGCAGTAATAGATCAAATGCCTGGGTTCCAGACTCCCACAGGAGAGATCTGATGGATGGAGCTCTTGGCTCCTGGCTTTGGTCTCAGCCCAGCCTCTGCAGGCTTTGAGGAGTACACCAGCAGACAGATGGGCTCGCTTTCTGTCTGTCTCTCTCTCTCTCTCTCAACGTCTTAAATAAATGACATTTTAAAATAACTATTAGAAATGTAATGATGTTGTATAGAGTAAGCAGCTATGAAATCAACTGTCCAAGTTAAATCTACTAGAGGCATACCACTGTCTTTGATACTCTTCTGTTTTGAAATTAATCACTTAGTAGTACTGAAAAACACAAGGGGTTGGCACTGTGGTGTAGTGGGTAAAGCCACCACCCACAGTGCTGGCAGCCCATATGGGCGCTAGTTCAAGTCCTGGCTGCTCCACTTCTGATCCAGCTCCCTGCTAATGCACCAGGGAAAGCAGCAGAAAATGACCCAAGTGCTTGGGCCCCTGCACCCACTTGGGAGACCCAGAAGAAATTCCTGGCTCTTGCTTTGGCCTGGCCTAGCCCTGGCCATTGCAGACATTTGGGAAGTGAACTGGCAAATGGAAGACCCCTTTCTTTCTGCCTCTTACTCTCTCTTCTCTCTCTCTAACTCTTCCTTTCAAATAAGTAAGTAAATTTATTTTAAACAAGAAAAGAAAAACACCAAGACCTTGATGATAAGCATCAGAACTGGCATTGTCAACTGGTGCTGTGTTCTGGCTGTGAAATGCAGGAACTGATAGATTTCATGTTATTTTGCAGGATCCTATGCTTAAATTATACATGTTTCTGCAAGGGTAGGGCAACTCAGAGCAAATAGATAAGTGCCTTTCACAGTTAATACAATAACATATAAACCAAAATGCAATCTGCTCGGGTTAGGCATTGTGGCACAGAGGGCTAAGTCACTGCGTGGGAGCCCGCATCCCGTATCACAGTGCTGGTTCAAGTCCCAGCTACACTGCTTCTGATCCAGCTTTCTGCTAAGGCACATGAAAAGGCACAGTACTTGGTTCTCTGCCACCCACTCAGGGACCAGGATCGAGTTTCTGGCTCCTGCCTGCAGGCTGGCCCAGCCTCAGCTATTGCAAGCACTTAGGGAGTGAACCAGCAGAAGGACAACCTCTCTCTCTCTCTCTGTCTCTGTCTCTCTGTCTCTGACACTCCACCTTTCAAACAAAGAAATATTTTAAACATCCAATTTGATAATTTCTACAGTTGACACTACTGAGTCCTGGTCCATATATAAGTATCTGTAACATTCTGCTAGTTGCTATGGCACTGTTATATTTTCACACTAGATTTAAGACTGTTCGGATAAGAAATCATCAAGCAAATCCTCAATTTTTAAAAATGATTTATCTATTTATTTGAAAGGCATAATGACAGAGAGAGAGAGAGATGGAGAGGTCTTCCATCTGCTGGTTCACGCCCCAAATGGTCACAACAGTTAAGGCTGGACCAGGCCAAAGCCAGGAGCTGGGAGCTTCTTTCAGGTCTCTTGGTGCAGGGGCCCAAGCACTTGGGCCATCTTCTGCTGCTTTCCCAGGCACATTAGCAGGGAGCTGGATTGGAGGTGGAGCAGCTGTGACTCGAAATAGCCCCCATATGGATGTCAACACTGCAGGCAGACGCTGCGTAGCCTCCTATGCCACAGTGCTGGCCCCAAGCAGGGCTTCATCATCAGACTTCAAAGGATGCCTGATTAGTGGGTAATGAGCTGCCATGCAAGATTTGGTAAGCAGGAAAAGTGTGCATTCTCAGGTGTAGATTTATGGTGTGAGTGGAGGTAAAGAAGGCTAAGATCTTAGGAAATTGTTGACTGGTTCCTTACTAATAAAGAACAATTTAGTAAATTCTCAAAAATTAAGCTATGGATGTCTAGCATGTTTTAAGTTTCAAAATTGTGTGAATCACTTCTCTAATCAGCAAACACTGTGTTTGCACTGAACATGGCACTGTTCTTGTTGATTGGTCTTCAAAGACATATAGGACCAGAGTCTCTGCTACTCAACAGAATGAATAATACAAATAGATAACTCTGAAGATAGGAGCTCAGTGATACATACAAAGTACTACAGGAGCTAAAAGCCATAGCTCAAGGTAAGTGCCAATCCTCAATGACTTTGAAATGCACACAGAATCATGGCATGCATGTCAGAATTAAATATGCACCCAGCGAAGGCTGGTGTGACATCAACTTTTTCTGCACCTCCAAATAGTCTGGTCCTTTGGCTTAGCTTCATCTTCATGAGACCTCTTTGATTACCCTCATCACAAATTCCTGCAATGAGCGCTGTAGATCAGTAACTGGGTGCAGTGAACATGCAGATTGGAGCCAAGTTAGCTATCACATGGTGGGAAAAGGGCAGCGCAGTGCAAGCCTGTGCTTTGGAGAACAGCCTTCAACAAATCACAGAACAGAGGAGAAGGAGCAGACATGAACAGGCAGCACCTCAGTTTATCTTTATTATTATTATTATTATTATTATTATTATTATTATTATTTGAGAGGTAGAGTTATAGACAGTGAGAGAGAGGGGGAGAGAGAAAGGTCTTCCTTCCATTGGTTCACCCCCCAAAAGGCCCCCATCGCCGGCGCTGTGCCAATCCAAAGCCAGCAGCCAGGTGCTTCCTGCTGGTCTCCCATACAGGTGCAGGGCCCAAGCACTTGGGCCATCCTCCACTGCCTTCCCGGGCCACAGCAGAGAGCTGGACTGGAAGAGGAGCAACCGGGACTAGAACCCATATGGGATGCCGGCGCCAGAGGCAGAGGATTAATCAAGTGAGCCACAGTGCCAGCCCCCTCAGTTTATCTTTTTTACAAGATGCCTAGGGCACAGAGAGATGCAGGAGGAACTAGAAAGCAGGTTGGTGGTCAGAAGAGGGTGGGGCTTGCTCAGAAGTCACCAGGTGAGACATGGAAATGACAGGAACAGGGCTGAACAAGACCTGCCAGGGACAGAGCTGAAAGGGGAAAAGAGAGGACTGGGACTGCTATCCAACTGCATGTACTTTCCTTTTAGTCCCCACATGTTTATATCGTCCTCAGGATAAAAAGTACAAGCTTACTTGAACTCCCAATTCACTTCGTTTGTCCAGAGTAGTGGGCTCTGGAGACAGTCCTATCACCAAGGGCTAGGTGATCACGGACAGGCTAAATAATCTCTCTGGGCCTCAGTTAAACTTATCTGCATAATAGGGATATCATAGTAATGACTACATTTTTCTTAAAAGAATTAGATGACCTGATGCCTATAAATCGTTTAGTATAGTGCCTGACACAAAGAAACCACTCATTAAATACTAGCTTCTATGCTAATGATAACGATGAGTCCTAGAGAAAACTCACTACAATTCTGGCCATGGAGCAAGAACTTCATACAAACTGGCTGTGCTGTTCTATGTTTTAAAATCTATTTCCATCTTGATGGATGGTCCATATAAAGAGTTTTTTATTGACATGAGTAAAATATAAATCACTGTATACTACAGAGCACTTTCTCTGATTAAGTACATACAATTGGCACCCTAAAAAAGACCTTGATTGAGACATTATTGTAATCATGTCGTAAAGCAACAGCTCTCTGCCTCTGGTCCTTTTCCTACTTTGTTTATATTTCAGTGCCCCTTTTGATTCAAGGCAGACGGATAACAGATGAACAGAGGTCCCATCACTGGTTTACTTCCTAAATGCCTGTAACATGCAGCACTGGGCCAGGCCAGAACTGGGGACTCATTCAGGTCTCCCATGGAGTGGCAGGGCCCCACTGCTGGAGCCAACACATGCTGCCTCCCAGCATCTGCGTTATCTGAAAACCACAATCAGTAGCTGGAGCTGGGAATCAAACCCAGGCACTGTGGTGTGGGACACAGGTATCCCTACCGGCATCTTCTTCACTAGGCCAAATACCCACCCCTAAAATTATTTATTGCTTAATCATTCATTCATTTATTTGAGAGATGGGGAGATGAACAGAGTGAGCTTGCATCTGCTGGTTCACTCCCCAAATGCCTGCCATCAACCAATGCCGGACCAAGCCAAAGCCAGGCGCCAGGAACTCAATCAACAGGTCTCCCACAGGAGTGGCAAGGCCCTAAGTACTTGAGCAATCACCTGTTGTCTCCCGCAGGAAGCTGGAATGGAAGCAGAGCCATGACTTGTACCCAGGCACTCTGAATGGTATACAGGTGTCCCAACCAGCATGTTAACTGCTAGGCTGAATGTCTGCCCTTTTTTTTTTTTTTTTTTTTTACAGATAGAGTAGGACAGTGAGAGAGACAGACAGACAGAAAGGTCTTCCTTCTGTTGGTTCGCCCCCTGAATGGCCACTACAGCCGGAGCTACGCTGATCTGAAGCCAGGAGCCAGGTGCTTCTTCCTGGTCTCCCATGCAGGTGCAGGGCCCAAGCACTTGGGCCATCTTCCACTGCCTTCCCAGGCCATAGCAGAGAGCTGGACTGGAAGAGGAGCAACAGGGACAGAATCCGGGGTGCCGGTGCCGCAGGCAGAGGATTAACCAAGTGAGCCACGGTGCCAGCCCCCTACCCTAGATTTTCCTACTTTAAATATTCCAAGTATCCATGACCCAAAATCAAAGAATACCTTATTTCCTAACTATCCGCTATAACAAAGAATGAAAATGTTTCTACAGTATTAACAAGGTGTCTTCAAAACTCCTACAATTTAGATCTCTATTACCTCACTTATTAAACTTTATTATAGTTGGTAGCATGTAAGTCTGTTCCCTCCTGCTGACTTGCAGATACCATGAGATCAAAGATTGTGTCTTCAGGGCCAGTGCTGTGATGCAGCAGGTAAAGCCTCCATCTGCCGTGCCGGCATCCCATACGGGCGCCAGTTCAAGTCCTGGCTGCTCCACTTCCAATCCAACTCTCTGCTAATGGCCTGGGAAAGCAATGGAGGATGGTCCAGGTGCTTGGAGCCCTGCACCTCCTTTGGAGAACCCAGAAGAAGCTCCTGGAAGTGTTCCTAAGTGAATGAATGAATGAATGAATGAATTCAGAGGAATGTAGAACAGGGAAATGGATCATTGGGGTTGTACAAAATGAGGGGAATGGGACAGATGATCTTTGAGATCCCTTTCCATTCAGCCCATGATTAGCCTACGATTAACGTATCTTATCTCGAAGGCCTTACACATGTGCCCAGGACATTAATGATGAATGTCTGTCATTTGAACAGAAACAAATCACATAGAAGAAAGGCTTTGTTTTAGTAGTTTCGATATTTACAAACTATTGGTTTTATGGATAAACAATTTCTCAAAATTTTTATTATGTTAAAATACTCATAAAATCTAACCATGGGGCCAGCGTTGTGGCGTAGTGGGTAAAGCCACTGCCCATAACACCAGCATCCCACAGGGTTGGTGTCCAAGCTGCTCATCTTCCAATCCAGCTCCCTGTAAATGGCCTGGGAAAAACAGCAGAAGATGGTCCAAGTGTCTGGGGCCCTGCCACTCACATGGGACACCTGGAAGAAGCACCTGGCTCTGCTCCTGGCTTCGGTCTGGCCTGGCCCTGGCTGTTGTAGCCATCTGGGGAACAAACCAGCAGATAGAAGATGTCTTTCTCTGTCTCTTCCTCTAACTTTAACTTTCAAATAAAAATAAATCTTTAAAAAAAATCTAGCCATGTCAACCATTCTCACATGCTCAGTTGGCCCTCCTTATCTTATCCATGTGGTGGGGTCCCACACCCCTGGATAGCTGGGCTTCTGATGGGTGTGTCTGTGCTGAAGAGACGCAGACCTTTCTTTTTATCATTGCTCCCTAGATAACAGCAGAATCACAAGTTGCCTGGCATTTACACTCTATGGGGTACTGCAAGTAATCTAGAGATGATTTATCATACACAGGAGGGTGTCTGAAAACTTCCAGAAAGATGTGCAGCCATCACCACCATCCATCGCCGAAGCTCTTGTCGTTTTTGCACACTGAGGCTTTACCCATTAAACAATGCCTCCCCACGTCCCCTCCCCTCGGCCTCTGGCACCACCACTCTGCTGCCTGTCTTGATTTGACTGACTGCCCTGTGTCAGGACGCTCACACAGTATTTTCTTTATGTGACTGGCTTATTCCACTTGCCACAGAGGTTCACTATGAAAAGTGCAATTTTAAAAACAGCAATTCAGTCACTTGGATGAAAAACAAAAAGCAGATATGCTATGGCACACATTTCTAAACAGCTCACTTATAACCAGGAAGCTTAAAAAGCAAGGCACAGGTTTCACCGAAAGTGCTACACCAATGCCTGCGCACAAGCATGCCTTTTAAGAAACCTGCTGTCGGCCGGCGCCGCGGCTCACTAGGCTAATCCTCCGCCTAGCGGCGCCGGCACACCGGGTTCTAGTCCCAGTCGGGGCACCGGATTCTGTCCCGGTTGCCCCTCTTCCAGGCCAGCCCTCTGCTGTGGCCAGGGAGTGCAGTGGAGGATGGCCCAGGTGTTTGGGCCCTGCACCCCATGGGAGACCAGGAAAAGCACCTGGCTCCTGGCTCCTGCCATCGGATCAGCGCGGCGCGCCGGCCGCGGCGGCCATTGGAGGGTGAACCAATGGCAAAGGAAGACCTTTCTCTCTGTCTCTCTCTCTCTCTCTCTCACTGTCCACTCTGCCTGTCAAAAAAAAAAAAAAAAAAAAAAAAAAAAAAAACACACACACACCTGCTGTCAGGCACAGATCCCTTTATAATTCCCGTTCTGATCACCGTGGGGCAGTACAGAGGGGAACCGCAAGGACCTTGGGTTGAATCACAGCTCTGTGACCGAACCTGTAAAACAGAGATGGCAATGCCTGTCCCCCAGAAGAAGGCAGTGCCCAGTGATGGTACAAAGGCTCCAGCCTGTCGTGGCTAGGCTCTAGATAAAATGCGTTCCATTTCTTTTCTCTTACAAAATCCCACTCTTCCCTCCGCTGTTATGAAACCAGAATGCCAGTGCCACCTTCTCTGAGTCAGAGAGCTGGGCCACTCCCAGAACTGGATAAAATAAATCCACTACAGATATAAGAAAGAAAACGTATAATCTCTTACAGAATGGGGCTGGAACAACTTATCACCAGCTTCCCACGGCACAGAGAAGGTCACCGAGCGCTCGTTCCAGCAATTATTTAAGAGTGCCGGCAGGGGAAAAGAAGGAGCAGCGAACACCTAACACTGACTGGCAAGAAGACACATTAGCTGATCTTTTTGATTCTGAAAATGGGTCACTGTATCCTCAGCGGTAACCTCGGAATTCTAGCGCCTGCAGCACCCAGGTCTGTAAACCATACAAGGCCGACTGGATGGCCAGAGCAGTGAAACTATTAGCACTGGTAGCTCCAGCTACATTAGCGTGAAATAATTTGCAAGGTGTGAATCATTTTGCTTTCAGGAATATCCTGAAATGGCATTCTCCTGGTTTTCACCTCTTCATCCCTCTGAAAATTACTAGCTAGGGCTGGTGAACAACAGCAATGGGATGGGAAATTGATGCCCCAGGTTGGGTTCCTGGCTTATGTTTCATGTAACCTCTTTGAATCTCAATTTTTACCCTCATAAATTAGGTGAGGCTGGAGCACATGAGCTCTGCAGCACCTTCCAGCACTGGACTTCTAAATGAACTTCCTATTTTATGAGCAATACCAATCATATTTTTCTATGATAGCTTTTCTTTTTCTTTCAGAGCACATATACAAGTGTGATCATAGTTTTCTAGTAAAACAGGGGAAAGAATTTTCTCCATTTACAAAGAGGAAACTGAGAGGGTAAAGACAATTCGCCAAAAGTCTCCCTGATATTCTTGGATTTAGAAAATGTAATCATTTTTGTTATTTGAAAGGCAGAGCAACAGAGAGAGAGACAGAGAGAGACAGAGAGAGAGAAGAGAGATCTTCCATCTGCTGGCTCACTCCCCAAATACTTGCAACAGCCAGGGATGGCCAGGCTGAAGCCAGGAACCTGCACACCATCCCACGTAGCAGGCAGAGAGCCAAGCACCTGAGCCGTCATCTGCTGCCTGTCAGGATGCGCATCGGCAGGAAGCCGGAGTCAGGAGTAGAGCCAGGACTTGAGTCCAGGCACTTGGGTTTGGGATGTGGGTGTCCCAGGTGGCAGCTTAACCTGCTGCACCACAACACCCTCTCTGCTGTCATTTTTAAAAGAGGCAAAATTCATAGGTTCAGAGTGAAATAAAGGTACTGTTAATATTCTATAATTCTACAATGATTGGGCTGTGAGGTAACTCAGGGTTATGATATGGGCATGCTCACTTCAGCACCAGTCTGAACTATACCCAGCACCCCAGAGGGACAGACCAAAAAAAGACATCCTCTGTCTCAGCTCAAATGCCACTCCCCTGACTGCCCTGCCGCCTCTCCACCCCCAATCCCTTTCTCCTATCAGAACGGTAAAACTCAAGTTGCTCTGACCTTCCCCAGCACTTCACTGGCACAGTTTCTTCCTGCACTATAAAGTTACATGATTTATCTCCTCTATTCTAATTTCCCACACAACCTCCAAACTGCTTGTGATAATACTGAGAAAATCAATGATTCTCATAACAATGGCTTTCAAGGCATTTTGATTATAATGTACAGGAAACAAACATGTTACAATGTAGCACAGTATACTTACACTGCATATAAATATAACTGTATCAATTGAACAAATGTGGTAGAAAATGCATGCCCAATCTGAACAGGATGCACTCTGATATCCTCTGTTCTATTTTACACTACTGCAGTCTTTTAATAATGGCAGTATCTGATTACATTGATTTTTATGCATCTGAGTCATACCCTACAGTTAGAAACAGTGCTCCACATATTGATAGGATTCAGTGTTAAAGTGACCATATAAATAGGACTAAGTGTTTGGTAATAATAATAGATAGAATTAAAAAGGAGTAAATGCTCCAACATGGGAAGCAGCCCATGCAGAATGACAATCGCTTTAAGTAGCACTCTGACCTCAGAATCAGACCTTAAGTCTTTCTGTCTGGCTGAAAAGCCCATGAAAGCATTTCAGGCATGGAAAGCCAAGACACTGTAGCAAAAAGTATCCTACATGAAGGACCTCAGTGGGTGAGACCCCAGTGAAAAGAAGTGGTCATCAAAGAAGGATGTACTTTTCTCTGAAGGGAGAACTTCCATTTTGCTTCTGGCCTTTTCTAAATATGGAAGGAGTTTGTGGATTCAAAAGGCTTCCATAACCTAGGCAGTTCATGTCAAGAGCCTTGGGTGATCACTGATGTCATACATAAGAGTACTGATTGTTAAATTAACAACAGGAGTCACTGTGCACTAACTTCCCATGCAGGACCTCTGCCCTCAGAGAGTTGGATTATGAGAGTTAATAGTAAAACATATTCTCAAAGATTTACTTCATTTTACTGTACTAAGTGAAGGATATTCTTATGTCTCATAAGCTATAGTTATATCTACATGTTTACAAAAGACATCATTCTTGGGTTCTTCAAAGTTAATTAATTTTCTCAAAAAATAAATCTAAATTAAACCTCAGAAAGGTTTACTTTTATTGAATTAAAAAGTATTTTTTTCTTTATTATAAAAATAATCCTGGCAGACGCCATGGCTCACTAGGCAAATCCTCCACCTGCAGTGCCGGTACCCTGGGTTCTAGTCCTGGTTGGGGCGCCAGATTCTGTCTCGGTTGCTCCTCTTCCAGTCCAGCTCTCTGCTGTGGCCCGGGAAGGCAGTGGAGGATGGCCCAAGTCCTTGGCCCCTGCACCCGCATGAGAGACCAGGAGGAAGCACCTGGCTCCTGGCTTTGGATTGGCGCAGCGTGCTGGCCATAGCGGCCATTTGGGGGTGAACCAATGGAAGGAAGAGCTTTCTCTCTGTCTCTCTCTCTCTCTCACTGTCTAACTCTGCCTGTCAAAATAAGTAAATAAATAAATAATCTTGCTGTTCGATTGCACAGTAGGGTAACAATAGCTAACAATAACATACTGTATTTTTCTAAATAGCTAAAAGAAATACTTTTGAATGTTCACACTACAAAGAAATCTTAAATATATGAAGCAATGGATGCTAATTGTACTAATTTAATCATTAAAATCTATGTATGTGTCGAAATATTACCTTGTACCCCATAAATATGTATAATTATTGTCAAAAAAACCCAAATAATGTAATCAAAAAGAAAATGGAAAAAAAAGAAACATTGCTACATAGAGTTACTTTAAAAGAAAAACAATTGAGAAAACATCCATTTATGAAAGTTACTTTATAGTCTGGATACCCAAAAGCCAATTATAATCTACTTAATTTGTGTCTTCTGATATATACTGAAAGGCTAAATATTTTTCTTTTCAGACTTCTATTTTAGCACTTCAAAAAGATTAACAGTCAAAGACAACTGATGTTTTTACTCATCAGTATATAATAAATTTGTCAGACAAAAGATAGACAAAAATTTACCATAATACATCCTAGAAATAAAAATTTTTCTTAACCCAGTGACTGAGTTAATTGAATCAGACTACTGAAAGCAAAGTCCACATTGAGCTCACATTGACTTCAATGCAGAGGTTTAACATTACAACCAGACTCTTGAAAAGATAGACAAATAGGTCAACTTGAGTCTATTTGGGATAACTTTTCCTCTTTTTTTCTTTTGGTCTTAGATGTAACACTTTGACTCACAGTGACTATATTTTTAAACCAAAAATTAATAGAGCTTAATTGCTGAAATTGAAACTAACCTAAAAAAAATCAATAACCCCATACAAATAAGCACAATGCCTAGCCCAGCCTAGCCAGAAGAAACTGGGTTGAGAAAAAGTAAAGGACTGTATTAAACACGACGATTTCAAGCACCGTGATCTAGGAGCAATTTCTATTTAGCCCCTGAGTGTCTTTTACCGAAAAGGCAACAAAATGTTTTTGAGAAGGTTTGAGAACTGGCATCCATACAGAGTCCTACTTCCTCCAACTCCAAATCCTTCCAGCACCTTTTATCATACTTTTCTCTCTGCTTAGGATTACCATGCAGGGATCAGAGGTAACTCTCTTCCTGGGATGAGTTACATACTTTAAGTTTGTCAAATAATGTACACTTTGGGAGCTTTTACTTTTATTTATGTCTTTCATTTTCTATGTTTGTTTCCTCTAACACCTAAGTTGTACATCCACCCAGTGTAAGGAATCAAGCAGGTGTGTGTGGCTCATTACGCAAAGCCACATACCCTGTTTTCCCACTTCCCAGAGGCCACTACAGTCGGATCTTTCAGCGGTTTCTCCTGGCACTGACCGCCATATCTTTAAATGCAATGCTGTATTGCCACTCTCGATTTTTTTTACTTGCCAAGGTTTATCTTTTGGCTTCCCACTATGGAAGCTACCTCCTACCTAGCTCACACGCACTCCCACACCTCCCATCCTCCCCCTAACTGTGTTATCACTTTGTGTGGGCCCACAGTCAGCTTCACATTGTCACTACATCAGTGTCATTAATAGCTGAGCCATGCGGTGTAATAATGATTATTTGTCTTTTCTTCAACAGCTCCAGTCCAACCCCACTCTAATATGGCTCATTGTTTCAGTTTATGAATTTAACATCAATTATTTTCAAAATTATCCATCCACAAATTGTTTAAATCTCTTAACAAGTGAAACCACGAATTCTGTCAATTTCATCTTCTTGGAAACTCTCAAAATTGGCCAACTGCGCCCTCAGTGCCAACCACAGGGCATCCTCTTGAGACTGCCTTCATCGTCACCCTAGAGATTCCTTTTCCCGCACCTATGTATGAAATCTCTGTTTCCTAGCTTCCTTGTTTTTCTTTTGATATCCTTACTTTGATGAAGCCTATGTCCTAGTAACTTCCTGTAAAGTAAATTTTTTGAGGTCCGGAATGACTGAAAAGGTATTTATTCTAACCTCATACTGTCTGCTTAAAGGTACAATTCAGGGGGCCGGTGTTGTGGTGTAGTGGGTAAAGCCACAGCCTGCAGAGCCGGCATCCCGTGTGGGCACCGGTTCAAGTACTGGCTGCTCCACTTCGATCCAGCTCCCTGCTAATGCGCCTGGGAAAGCAGAAGATGGCCCAAGTCCTTGGGCCCCTGCACCCACGTGGGAGACCTGGAAGAAGCTCCTGGCTTGGGTTAGGGCCAGCTCCAGCCGTTGTGGCCATTTGGGGGAGTGAATCAGTGGATGAAAGACCTGTCTCTCTGTCTCTCCCTCTCTCTATCTGTAACTCTCTCTCTCTCAAATAAATAAATAAAATCTTTTAAAAAAAGAAAAGAAAGACTTCCCTCAGAAAATGGAGCAACATCTTCAAAATTCTTACTGTATTCTTCCTATTTCTCTCCCACATTCACGTGTTTCAACAGTGCTGTTGAAGTCTGACGCTGGTCTGATTCACAAATTTAGGTATGTAGCCAGTGTTGCTGCTCCCTTTTCTCTGAAGCTTTAAGTGTCTTCTCTTTATCCCAAAGATTTTGCAGTGCTACACCAGTCCAGGTTCTTTGGGATCTATTGTACTGAATGCCCATTGTGCCTTTTCAACAGGGAACCCCATGTCCTCCAGTTCTGTGAAATTTTCTTGAATTATTTCTTTGGTGAGTTTCTCTCTCCCATTTCTCCTTCTTCTCTGTGAATTTCCTGTGATTTTAATGTGGTACCCCCTGGACTGGTATTCTGGTATTCTTATATTTTGCTTTGTATTTTCTATTTTTTGTCTTTTCTCTCTACTTTCTGAGAGCTTTCCCCAACTTTACCTTCTAAACTCTTTACTAAACATTTTTCCATTTACCTATGGCATTACATTTTTCTTTTTTTATATTTAATTTTGAAATAATTTTAAATTTACATAAAAGTTGCGAAACTTTGATGCACAGTTCATAAACTCCTTTCACTCAGCTTTCCCTGATGTTAACAACCTACGTAAACATAGTGTGATCACCAAAACCAGGAAATTCACATTTACTGTATCATTACCATAAACTATAGGTCTTAATAAAATTTCACCAGCCTTCCCCCTAAAGACTCTTCTCTAGGATCCACCTCTGGCATCTCACGTGGCTCCTTAAGCTCCTCCAACCTGGGACAAGTCCTCGGTGTCCTGATCTTGATCAACTACACACTCCAGTGAGTACTAACCAGTTGTCTGGATTCTGCATTCTCTCCACCTGGATCTGGCCGATGTCTGTGATTAGACTGCGGTTACTTGTCTCTGGCAATGATACTAGAAAAGAGATGTGGTATCCTTCACAGTGTATCTTATCAGGGATATTAATATACATTATTAGTAGTGGTGTTCGTGTTACTTATTGAGGCAGTGTCTTCCATATTTCTCAACTGTAAAACTGATATTTTTCTTCTTCATAATTGAAAAACAGCAGCAGGAAGGCAGGCAATTAACTAGTCCATTCAGACCGAAAGTAACTGCCCTGGGGGCACTAGTTACTATTTTTCATGTACCCAATCTAAAACAAACACCCCAGAAGGGGCTCTTTTTCCCCCTGAAAAGTAGTTCTCTGGGGCAACAGGACTTGGAACATCTTCAAAACGCAGTCTGTGGATCTGCACACACACTGCTTATGTGCATGGCTCCTTTTGTTAAATAGGATTGAAACTTTGGTAAACAACTAGTGATGGCCTAATGCTGGAACCCTAACTTAAACAAAAACGCGGGTACTTCCCTGAGAAGAAAAGGAGTCATACAAGTGTGTCAGCCTAAAACCAGAGTATCTCCCGAATCAACAAAGTCTCCCCCACCCCGTCCCGCCCCGAGAAAATGCCGTCTCAGTAAAACAGCCAAGGCTGCCACCTTCCCTGAGGGAGGATGAGCATCGGGGGTGAGGGTCTGAAGGGGAAGATCTAGCCCGGGCGCATGGACAGAAGACACCTCACTTCCACTGCAGGAGGCAGCATGAACTGACACCGGGACTCTCGGTGCTCGTGGGCCCTTGGGAGGTCCACAGGCTAAATAAATGACGAGAGATAAATCCAAAAAGAAGAAATGGAAAAGAGTGTCAGGTCAGAACAACAGGACAGAAGGGAATGAGAGAGCTGAAATGTGCTAAGCATATATATGATGGTACTTCAAAATGAATTTATGGAAAAGATAAATTTGGGTACAAAAAAATCTGAAATCCATGCCTAGTTTTTCATAATATGCATTTTTTTTCACGACGTTTTGGAAGTACCTGTTCCACGTGAATTAAAAACACAACAGCTCTTTAAGGTGGGTCCAACACTGCCTTCATCATGCAGGAGGGAAAACGGAGGTACTAGCAGGTGAATGCGCGGCTCAAGGTTCACACAGGAAGTGGTCCATCCAAGAAGTGAACCAAGACAGGTGACACGGGCACAGACGCTCTTTAGACACCAGGTCTACAGCCTCCCGCAGACATTCAGGTGAGTGTACGAACTTCATTAGGCATCTCCAGTGCAGCGAAGGCGCTCTCCTCTCCTAAGAAGCTGCACAGCCCAACACAAAAGCAGAAGGCATGGCTTTGTAGATGCCCTGGGCTTTCGTGGTAAACATATCTGTGCTTTCCACCATGACAATTACCACAGCTCAATGGTGCTCATTAAACAGTCTCATGTTCTTATACAACCCCAGTGAGATCTGATTATTAAAGACCAACTATTACAGAAAAAAAAACAGGGAGAAGAGTAACGGTTTCCCTTCAGAGTTCAGATAAGCTGGCCTGCTCTTTGCTTTAGGGAGCTGTGCAACCTGCTCTGACTATAAAACAGCTTTCTTACGGCTGATGAGAAAATTTCCACACAGTCAACACTGAAAGGGACTGCAGATTGGAATCAATCAATCTTGGCAACCTTGGAACTTTCCAAACCTGCTTTTCAGACTGACAGGGACAGAAAGGCCGAGAACAGTAAAAAAAATCTCTTTCAACAGGATGGATGCGTGCTTCCAAACCCTGGCAGTCCCCACTCCTGAGACCTGAACCTCACGTCTCCTCGTGCTGTGCTCTTCCAGGGGTTTCTAGTTCGTAACTGTTGGATCCCTAGGGCCTCTCTCAGCTCACGCAGAAGTCTAAAGGAGCAGAGTGGATTTAGCTTAAAGATGTGTGGCCTGGGAACAAATACGGTTACAAAGAGTTTGGAAAAGACAAGCCCAGACTTACAAGTACATGATGCCTCATCCAGGCTCCCAGCTGGGAGCCATAGAGGGCCCTTGGCCAGAAAACTGCCTCCTGCACCATTTCACGTGGGTCTGAAAGTCCTCCAGTCAGGCTTAGCTACAGAAAACCCAGTGCACTCCAATACACACACACACACACACACACACACACAGGGACTTTACAGAAAGCAGGTTTTGGGGGGCTGGCGCTGTGGTGTAGCAGGTAAAGCCGCCACCTGCAGTGCCGGCATCCCACGCGGGTACTGGTCCCAGATGCTCCACTTCTGATCCAGCTCTCTGCTATGGTCTGAGAAAGCAGTAGAAGATGGCCCAAGTCCTTCCCCTGCACCCATGTGGGAGACCCAGAGGAGGCTCCTGGTTCCTGTCTTCAGATTAGCACAGCTCCTGCCATTGTAGTCATCTGGGGAATGAACTAGCAGATGGAAGACCTCTCTCTGTCTCTGCCTCTCTGTAGCTCTGCCTTTCAAATAAATAATACTAAATAAATCTTAAGGAAAGACAGCAGGTTTTGATGGAGACAAGTGTTTGGGGTTGGACGAAGCATCCTGAAGAAAGTTAAAAGGTAACCAGAAGGATTATTTAGAAGCACCAAGAAAAAAATCATGTATCACACAGTTTTTGCCAAAGGCCAGCTATCCAGCCCAGAGCTCCAAAAAGAGCAATTAATTATAGTTTACAGGGATAAAACTGCCAAGCAGCAAGACTGGAAAAATGAGAGAAGGATTTTATGTAATAAATACTCAAGAAACATCCTAAATACTCTACACTTGGAATCATATTCTAGCTAATCTGTGGACTAGGTTTTGATGGAAAAGAAAATATTAAAGGTTGGAAAGGATCCTGTCTCTACTTGAAAAAGACAACATGGGACCAGTGCTGTGGCGTAGAGGGTAAAGCTGCCGCCTGCATTGTCAGTATCCCATATGGGTGCCAATTCGAACCCTGGCTGCTCCTCTTCCATACAGCTCTCTGCTATGGCCTGGGAAAGCAGTAGAAGATGGCCCAAGTCCTTGGGGCCCTGAACCCATGTGGGAGACCTGGAGGAAGCTCCTGGCTTCGGATTGGCATAGCTCTGGCCGTTGTAGCCAGTTGGGGAGTGAAACAGCGATGGAAGATCTCTCTCTCTCTCTCTCTGCCTCTATCTCTCCTTCTCTCTCTCTGTAACTCTTTCAAATAAATAAATCTTAAAAAAAGGAAAAGAAAAAGACAACATGGGTTTGCTGTACTGAAAGGCATCAAATAAGAACAATGTGAGTCAGCTAGAATTACTTCGCCATCAGCACAATAAACAGGCAGAACCTCCCTTTCAGACCAAATGGAGATAAAGTTTTAAAGTAGACAGAGCTTTCCTCACGGGCATCGTCTGCCTCAACATAAACCACTATCAGAACATGCCTGTGACTCCAGACTTCTAGTTTAGGCCACTGAAGATTAGAGACGGAGCCTGAGCACCCCCTTGACTTGCATCCTCTGGTCTGCTTTAACAAGAACCAGGAGGAAAAGAAAGCTAAGCATCAGAAGCCATGTAAAGATAGGTGGCAGGCTTATCAATGGCTGCTCTGTACAGTGACCTGTCCTCAAGGAGACCCAACAGGCCAGTCCACTGCAGTGGCTTTCAATGTGGTAAGTCTGGGCTTCAGCAGAGGTCAGCTTGTGAAGAGCCCTGGCAGCTCTGCCAGCCAAGAGTTGGATCACTGGAAATGGACCTGCCCTGGAGTCGAAGGACTTCAGGACAGAGCCACAGATCTTACTGGCTCTAAGCTGAAGAGCCCTTCACTCAGCCCAGCTTCCAAGGTGACCATCGCAGCTGAGGGGACAGCCAAGTAGGGTCAGCAACACTGCAGGCGGAACTGTAAATTTCCTGTTAGAGATGCCACCTGCCTTTACCTGGCCAGCTCTCCTCCCAGGCCAGCTAGGTAATGGAAGTCAACAGGGTGCCATCTCCAAGGAGGTTCACACCTCCCTTAGGATGCACCCCATGTGAAGAGGTAGGTCTGGACCTCATAACTGACAAGGCCTAAGGCCCACCAGATTATTATCAAGCCCCTCTGTCAGGTTCTATTTGCCTCTCAGTCGGAGAACTCATTTGTGGCTTAGACAGCACCTCTCTTAGATCCTCTAGTAATGACTGTGTCCTTTGTTCTAGACCCTGTCTAGCCCACTTGGGCCTCATAGCCTCTACTCTAACATCAATGGTTCTACTCCCAACCTGTGTGTATTGATGGTCCTCTCCTGCACTTAATGTTGTATGATTATTCAGAATTTCTCTACAGACAAACCCCTCTACCTGCAAAAGTTGACTGGTCTTTCTCCTGGTCTTGGTTGGGATCAGCTTTAAGTCATGTCCATCAAACAGTCCTCACAAGGGTCCAGAGACTCCCCCTCATTTCCTCTCCTCTATGAAATCCTCTGATTACCTGGTTAACGCCACTCTTAGAATCACTGGTTGCTATTCACACCCTGTCTTTTATACTATACTGTCTTTTTAAGTGTTTACAGGAGGTGATAATGGAACAAACCAAGGCCTTCAGCAACCAGGTGGTTAACCAAATGCTGCTACAGGGATATACTCGGCTCCCCACCCAGGAGACAGCAGCTTGAGACATCATCTCATGCCAGCAGAGAGTACCTCATTGCCCCATGTCAGCAGGAAGTAGCTCTAAAGACAGATCATCCTCCATTTACCCCTCCTGGACTTTGGGGACTAATGTAATCCCATACAACTCCTGCTTTATAAAAAACAAACAGGGGGAATGTTAGGAAAATGGCGCACTCTTACCTATGGCGCAATCTACACCCTGACACCATCCTAGGCTCTAGCGCCTGGTGCCATTGCTGGAAGCCAGGTGGCCACATGGCCCAACCACCAGTGTCAAGCTCCACCCCCATCCCAATGGGATTCGCTGCTCCTGCTTCCCTGCCCGCCCCCCGGCAAAGTTTTAAAAGGACCTGCTCCTGAACAGGTGGCTCTCTCTTCTCTCTGCTCTCCTCTCTCCTCTTTTTCTGTCCGTCTCCTGACCTCTCTCTTATGCTCTCCTTCCCCCTCTTTTCCTTCTTTGCCCCTTCCCTCCAGCCTGTCAGGTTTCCCCCAATAAACTCTTTCCCTTAAAAAAAAAAAAAAGGAACAATGTGAGTAACTACAGCCAACACTTAACACAGAGCTTACAATACAGAGGCAAGTTTTTAGACTCTAAATCCATAAACTTATTTACAAAGCTTCATCAATGTAATGATACGATAGGTCCTCTCATCACAGACTAGCAAATAGTATTTCATTAAAAATGAAAATGGGGGCCAGCGCTGTGGCTTAGTGGGTAAAGCTGCCGACTGCAGTGCTGGCGTCCCATATGGGTCCTGTTTGAGTCCCAGCTGCTCCACTTCCAATCCAGCTCTCTGCTAATGTACCAGCCTGAGACCTTGGGCCCCTGCACCCACCTGGGACACCCAGAAGATGCTCCAGGCTCCTGGCTTTGGATGGGCCAGCTCTGGCCACTGCGGCCATTTAGGGAGTGAACCAGTAGATAGAAGACCACTCTCTCTGTGCCTCTGCAACTCTACCTTTCAAATAAATAAAATCTTTCACACACACACACACACACACACACACACACAAAACAAGAATGGGGCAGATGTTTGACACAGCAATTAACAAAATACTTGAGACTCCCCCATCCCACATCGGAATGCCCTAGTTTGAGTCCCAACTCCACTTTCACTTCCAGCTTCCTGCTAATCCCACACCCTGGGAGGCAGCAAGTGATGGCTCAAGTATTTGAGTCCCTGCCACCCACCTGGAAGACCTGAATGGAGTTCTGAGCTCCTGCCTTTGGTCTGACCCAGCCCCAGCTGTTGTGGGCATTTAGAGAGTGAAGCAGCAGATGGAAGATCTCTACCACTATCTCTCTCTCTGCATTTAAAATAAGTAAAAATAAACACTTTTTTTTTTTTTGACAGGCAGAGTGGACAGTGAGAGAGAGAGACAGAGAGAAAGGTCTTCCTTTGCCGTTGGTTCACCCTCCAATGGCCGCCGTGGCTGGCGCGCTGCGGCCGGCGCACCGCGCTGATCCGATGGCAGGACCCAGGTGCTTCTCCTGGTCTCCCATGGGGTTCAGGGCCCAAGTACTTGGGCCATCCTCCACTGCACTCCCGGGCCATAGCAGAGAGCTGGCCTGGAAGAGGGGCAACCGGGACAGAATCCGGCGCCCCGACCGGGTCTAGAACCTGGTGTGCCAGTGCCGCAAGGCAGAGGATTAGCCTAGTGAGCCGCGGCGCTGGCCACAAACACTTTTTAACGAGAACATATTTGAACTTTTGCCTTGCAGATTAAATAACTAGGTCTCACTTCAGTCTCTGTTACTTTTACTCAAAAATGAAAGTAATTAGATGCTCTTAACTATTCAGAGAGTCATTTGGAAGCTCAATAATATACTGCAGGCAAATATCTTCTATATTACAGCAAAAGAACAACACTTATTTGGGGGCAGGTGGTTTTATTTAATTAGCTTTAATGTTCCTGTTCAGAATTCTGGCAACACCATCACTGCTCTTTGCTTTTAGGTAAAGCACAGAGCTCACAGAGCCCCACCCATGAGAAGCCTTCTGCTCCCAAGGGTGGATGCAACGTGAAGACTTGCAGAGAAAGGTCTAAAATCCCTAAGAAATGAGACACCGATGGCAAACAGAAAAGGTGACGATTTAGTATCATCCATCTTGAAAATGTGTTTCCTACCTACTACTAAGTGAACAATCCAAAGATAATCTACTGGTTTTGAAACTGATTAAGCGTAACAGAAAAACTGTAGCACCTTAACATTTTAAGAACCACGAACAGGCACCGGTGCTGTGGTGTAGCGGGTAGAGGCTCTGCGTGTAACATCAGCATCCCATATGGGTGCTGGCTTGTGTTCCAGCTGCCCCGTTTCCTATCCAGCTCTCTGCTAATGACCTGGGAAAGGCAGTCAAAGATGGCCCAAGTATTTGGGCCCCTGGTACCCACAAGAGAGATCCAGAGGAAGCTCCTGACTCCTGGCTTCGGCCTGGCCCAGCCCTGGCCATTGCAGCCATCTGGAGAGTGAACCAAGGGATGGAAGATCTCTCTGTCTCTCCCTCTATCTGTAACTCTTGCAAAATAAGTAAATACATCTTAAAAAAAAAAAATAGAATTACGGACATGTCCCCAAAAAGGTAAAGACATCTGCTCCTCTTTTCCGTCTTAGGCAAGTCTGGAAAAGACACAGAATGGGAAATCTAGTGGTAAAAGTCAGATGTCTAACTTGGACATGGACTTTGTTTGGATTATGCCAAGAGTTCCATCGTTCTTTAAGGGTTAACATAACAAAACAACCAGTCATGGGCAGAACCCACACTTGTCCTGTGGGACTAACACAATCATTTGTGAGGATAGCAACACTACTCCTTATTCTGACATTGTACTCTCAGTTCTTCAGACCAGAATTGTAAAAGCCAAGGCTCAGCTAAGATCTCTTCAGAGGCCGTCCTAAGTTAACGCCCCCTGCTAGATTAGAAGTGGCCCGTTCTGCCACAGTCCTGACGCTCTCAGATGTACACTTCTTCCAGCCAGCTGTCCGGGAAACCCCCAAGGGTGGTTCAAATGACAGGTTCTAGGGGTTGCCTTGTTAGCCAGCCATGATCAAGCTCGCCTCCTCCCAGTGTATATAATCCTCTTTATTTCCCTCTTCTTCCCACCTCCTTGCTACATTGTTGGAGCCATGAATACACATCTTCACTGTAGTAAATAAGGCATCACTGTTTTCCTGAAGAACAGCTTTGGGAGAAGGAAATGGAGGAGACCAACTCAATAGTATTGCCTCCAGCAAACTAGTTAGGATGGGCTTCCTAAAGACTGGGGCCACGTATTCATTTAATCACTCACTCCTTCCACAAATATTTACTGAGTTCCAATCACAGGGAGTAGGACAGGACAGTGAGCAAAACCAGACTTATTAGAACACAAGGGCCAGTTGAGAAGGGAGGCCTTGATAAATATCCATATGTATACACGCAAATTTGCAACTGTAAATGAGTGCTGTGAAGGGAAGGGCTGAAGCTTTTATTTATTTGAAAGTCAGAGTTTCAGAGGAAGGGAGACAGAGACAGACAGACAGAGACAGAGGGAGAGATTTTTGTTCCCTCCCCAGATGGCCACAATACCCAGGGCGGGGCCAGGCAGAACCTAGGAGCCAGGAGCTTCATCTAGGTCTCCCATGTGGGTGGCAAGGTCCCAAGTACATGGGCCACCCTCTGTTGCTTTTCCCAGGCCATTAGCAAGGAGCTAGATGGGAAGTGGAGCAGCCAGGACATGAACCAGGGCCCATAAGGGATGCGGGTGTCGGAGGCAGTGGCTTTACCCGCTATGCCACAATGCCAACCCTGGGCTGAGGTTTTGTGAGCGTAAAGTCGGGTCTGGTCCACCAGAGGAGTCCAGGAAGGCTGTGCTGAGGAAGTGACCGCTAGAGCCAAGAAACAGGCATGGTCTGGAAGGGGAGAGCTGTCAATAGGGAGGGAGCTGGACAGACATGGAGCAACAGCCAGCCAGTGCAACCTGGGGGCGGTGGGCACCAAGAAGAGGCAGGAGGGGACAGAGTCACCCAGGTCAGGCAGTTTTCACTCCCAGCAACCAACAAGATGAGGAGCTGGGTTTCTAGAAAGTTCAGATACAACATCACACTGCTACGGTAATCTGTGCACACTCATTAATGACTCTTCTGGCTGGTCAATCTAGCTCTGGTCACTGTTGTTTTTTTGTTTATTTGTTGTTGTTGTTGTTGTTTTGACAGGCAGAGTTAGACAGTGAGAGAGAGAGAGAGACAGAGAGAAAGGTCTTCCTTCCATTGGTTCACCCCCCCAAGTGGCTGCTGTGGCTGGCACGCTGCGCCAATCCAAAGCCAGGAGCCAGGTGCTTCCTCCTGGTCTCCCATGCAGGTGCAGGGCCCAAGCACTTGGACCATCCTCCACTGCCCTCCCGGGCCACAGCAGAGAGCTGGACTTAAAGAGGAGCAACCGGCGCCCCAACCAGGACTAGAACCTGGAGTCCTGGCGCCGCAGGCGGAGGATTAGCCTAGTGAGCCATGGCACCAGCCAAAGTCGTTGTTCTTAATACCACAGAGGTAACCTGTTCAAATGGCTGATCCGACTGATTTAATAGCAAGAACAAGGCACTTGGAGCCACGCACCTCGGTTGGTTTGTTTGGGTACCTGGAGTTAGTCACTAATTTCTCTAGCCCCGAAGTCCTCATTAGTAAAATCAGGAAAGTGGACACAAAGATCACTCAAGTCCCTTCTTCCTCAGATTGCAAAAAATGACAGACACACTGATGATCATTCATAACCAGAGAAATTAAAATGCACCAGGCTCACAGGAAATCAAAGCCGGCAAGGATGTGGAGCACCGGGAGCTTACACTAGGAAGCAGGAGTGAGAATCGGTGCATCCACTTCGCAGAAGTTTGGCGGTTGCCAGGAAAGACTGACATCGTGCACATCCGGGGTCATCGCAATTCCACACACAAGCATACACCCCAGGTCAACTTTTACACAGATGCACAGGGGGTACATAAAGAAATATCCACAATAGCTTCAGTTGTGATGGGAACGAGCTAGAAGCAGCCTAAACATCAACAAAAGAATGGGAAAATAGAGCCTCTCTATCCGTGTTCTATATCCATGAATTCAACCAGCTGCGGTTTGGATCCAAAAAACTGCATTTGTACTGAACACGTCGGGCGTTCTATTCTTGTCATTACTCCCTCACCATTACAGTACAGTGGCTACTTATGTGGCATTTCCATTTATATTAGGTATTGTTAGGAATCCAGAGATGATTTATAGTAGAGGTGATATATGCATAAGTTTTATCAAATACTACACCCTTTAAGCTAAGGGGCTTGAGCATTCTCAGATGTTGGCATACGTGAGGGGTCCTGGAGCCAATCCCCTGAAAATACCAAGGAACTGACAATTCCCAGATGAAAAATTATACGGCAGTGGAAATGAGTGATACACAGCAATATATGTAGCAAAAACAAAATAAACAAGTAAACTCAATAACAACACTGAGTGGAATAAAAACACGTTGGGAAGTACATATTTGCCATAATGCCTTCTACACCAGTGGAATGTCCAACATGAAACCAGTAATACTCACACTTACGCATTCATTTGCAATAAGATACCAAGATAAATACTGGAGTGCTAAATGCCAAAATCCAAGATAGCACTTTCCTCTAGGAAACGGAAGGAAGTGTGACCAGGAAAAAGGCTTAACTTTATTTGTGATATTTTATTATCTTATTTGTTTGACAGGCATAGAAACACGGAGATATAGACAGAAAGAGAATGAGCGCCCATCTTCTGGTTCACTTCCCCAATGTCCACAATGGCCAGTACTGCGCCGGGCCAGAGGCAGGGGCTAGGGACATAATCCAGGTTTCCCACGTGTGTGATGGGAACCCAACTACTTAAGCCATCACTGCTGTTTCGCAGGGTCTGCACTAGCAGGAAGCAAGAACTGGGAGCTGGAGTTGGGACTCAAACCCAGACACTCCAACGTGAGACACTTGTGTCTTGACTCCTGGACTAATGCCTACACCTCAGTTTGGGATACTCTGACGGCTTCAAGTCAATGGTAGGTATACATGTAATTATTATGTTTTTCTGTATGGAGTTTTTGGTTTGCAGAGAATATTCATAACAAAAAAGGACAAAAGGGACAGAGGAAGCAAAATGGATCACTTCTGAATGAATATGCCCAGAACTAGTCCTGTTGTCCTGGATGAATCATCAAAGCAGCCCAGGTGTCAGTGTCCTCTCTGATAAACAAGAAGATTCCAATATGTGCTGTCTAAAACCCTTTCCAGACCCAAACCTCATTGTTTCCTACTGTACTCCCTTCTCCCCTTCTCAGCTGGGGCGCTGGCACTGGCAACAGAGGGGCTAACTTATGTGTTTCCCCACTTAAATGACAGCTAATTCAAAAATTTTTAAACTTTCATCTACTGTAGCTGGCACTGGGGGTAGTGGGTAAAGCTGCCAACTGCAGTGCCGACATCCCATATGGGTGCTAGTTTGAGTCCCGGCTGCTCCACTTCCCATCCAGCTCTCTGCTATGGCCTGGGAAAGCAATAGAAGATGGCCCAAGTCCTTGGGCCCCTGCACCCACGTGGGAGACCCAGATGAATCTCCAGGCTCCTGGCTTCAGATCAGTGCAGCTCCAGCCATTGTGGCCAAAAGGGGAGTGAACCAGAGGATAGAAGACTTCTGTGTCTCTACCTCTCTCTCTAACTCTGTCTTTCAAATAAATAAAATAAATTTTAAAAAAAGGAATGTAGGTCATAATGGATGGCGACCCAGGTTAACCTCACTTTAACTTAATTATGTCCACAAAGACCTCATCTCCAAATAAATTCACATTCTCAGGTCCTGAGGGTTAGAATTCCAATGAATGAATCTGATGGAGAAACAACCCAGCCCTAACGGGGGGTCCTAAATCCTCTTACTGATACATTTGCAGGAGGAGTAGCAAAATTACTGTTTACCTCTTTTTTTTTTTTTTAACTTACTTGATAGGTAGAATTAGACAGTGAGAGAGAGAGAGAGAGAGAAAGGTCTTCCTTTTCCGTTGGTTCACCCCCCAAATGGCCGCTACGGCCAGCGCTGCGCCAATCCAAAGCCAGGAGCCAGGTGCCTCCTCCTGGTCTCCCACGCAGGTGCAGGCACCCAAGCACCTGGGCCATCCTCCACTGCACTCCCGGGCCACAGCAGAGAGCTGGACTGGGAGAGGAGCAGCCGGAACTAGAACCCGGTGCCCAGATGGGATGCTGGTGCCGCAGATGGAGGATTAGCCAAGTGAGCCACGGCGCCAGCCCCTACCTCTTTTTTTTTTTTTTTTTTTTTTTTTTTTTTTTTTTTTTGTAAAATGTATTTATTTATTCAAAAGTCAGAATTACAGGGGTTGGGGGAAGGAAGAGATGCCTTCCATCTGCTGGTTCACTCCCCAAATGGCTGAAATGACCAGGGCTGGGCCAGGCTGCAACCAGGAGCCAGGAGCTTCTTCCAGGTCTCCTACGTGGGTGCAAGAGCCCAAGCACTTGGGTCATCCTCTGCTGCTTCTGTCACCTTAGCAGGGAGCTGGATCGGAAGTGGAACAGCCGGGACTTGAACCGGTGCCCACATGGGATGCTGACATTGCAGATGGTGGCTTTTATCTGCTATGCCACAGTGTCGGCCCCTGTTTAACTTCTTATCACTAAATTGTCAAACTGCTTCATAACTGACTTAGAGACAATTAGTTTATAGGGTTGCTTAACTTGGTGTGAATTTATTATTAAATTTAGCTCTGTGTGCCATTAAAAGCAAGATTCTGAGGTTGAAACTAGAGTTACGTGTTCTAACAAAAATTTACTCACTTTCTAGAAGTAATCTGGTTGGAAAAATACAAAACGACTGGTTTCAAGGGGCCTGGTGCTGTGGCATAGTGGGGTAAAGCTGCTGCCTGAGGCGCCAGCATCCCACCTGGGTGCTGTTCGGGTCCTGGCTGCTTCACTTCCAATCTGGCTCCCTGTTGATATCTGGGAAGGCAGTGGAAGATGGCCCAAGTGCTTGGGCCCCTGCATCCATGTGGGAGACCCGGAAGAAACTCCTGGCTCCTGGACTGGCTCAGCTCCAGCCATCGTGGCCATTTGGGGAGTGAACCATTGGATGGAAGATCTCTCTCTCTCTCTCTCTTTTTCTCTCTCTCTCCCTCCACCTCCCCCCCTCCCGCCTTTATAACTCTGCCTTTCAAATAAAATAAATAATTCTTAAAAAAAAAAAAAAAAAAAAAACCAGCCGGCACCACGGCTCACTAGGCTAATCCTCCGCCTTGCAGCGCCGGCACACAGGGTTCTAGTCCTGGTCGCGGCGCCGGATTCTGTCCCGGTTGCCCCTCTTCCAGGCCAGCTCTGTGCTATGGCCCGGGAGTGCAGTAGAGGATGGCCCAGGTCCTTGGGCCCCGCACCCGCATGGGAGACCAGGAGAAGCACCTGGCTCCTGCTTTCGGATCAAGTGCGGTGCGCCAGCCACAGCGCGCCGGCCGCGGCGGCCATTGGAGGGTGAACCAACGGCAAAGGAAGACCTTTCTCTCTGTCTCTCTCTCTCTCACTGTCCACTCTGCCTGTCAAAAAAAAAAAAAAAAAAACTAGTTTCAAGGACCAATGTCTGATGCCAAAAATGGCATACATATGACTTCCCCAGCATATTCTTTCAACAGCGTCTGCTGATCAAGAGCTGTCCAGCACGGTGTGGTGTACGGTTGGCCAATCTGTCCCACTTCCAGCACGCTTCTCAGTTAATTAGGCCCAGCGAGTGACAAATTGAACTCTGACGGTTTGGCCTCCAGAAGCCTCCGTGCTGCTGTCCCTCACACAGTCTCCTTTCTTGAGCCTGTAGGTCACCGGAACGAGAGCCAGGTCTCAGCAGCGCACAACCGCAAAGGACACAGCGGGGCGTGGACCCTGGCCACTTCGGAACAAGTCAAAAATGCCAACAGCCGAAAATGCTGCCATGAGAGCGGCTGAAGGACGCTGGTCCTCTAAGCCACAGACTTATTTTTAACTCCGGGAAAAACATGGTTTTGGCCAACTCATATGTTACAGCAAAGGCAGGTGAGAACATCGTCAAAGCATTTCCCAAAAGAACAGGCAGGTACACGTATAAATCCGGTTTCATTTGAAAAAGTAAAAGAGCCAGGAGAAACAGAGAACATCAAATATTAATGTTGGATCCTGGCCCTCAAAGATGGTCCCTGAGCAAGGGAGTTCCTAGCAGTTTAACAGTGCCGGCCTGCTCAAAGTCTTCCACGTAACTGGGAAGGTCCCGGGTGCAAGTTCTCAGAACAGACTTTGATGATGCACACAGAGGCCCACAGCTACCTACACCTCCAAGGGGACCCTACACTGCCACGTGGGCCTCACTACACGCCCACTGATCTTTACAAATGCTGCTCCTAAGGGCAGCATCACGATGAGAAAGCAGCAGGAACTCACGCCGTCTACCTTGGTAAAGGACAGATACTGGTGGCCGACTTCTGGCACCAAGTTTCAATGTGGAGGCCTCCTTGCGAAACAAGCTGTTGATGCCTAAGAATCACCCTACTGACACCCAAGTGCTTGTTAGTAGTAGTTGGAAGAAGTGCTAATGGCATCACTTACTTAAAATGAAGCAATACCGCCCCACGTCTGTGACAACTAAAACGAGGCTGACAGAGCAGATCACAGTAAGCATCAGTGTCCCTTCTGTCTTTTAAGTTACCGCACTTGACAGAATCACCCAAGACCATACTGGTTACTTCCATTGTTACCATAGTAGCAAAAATACATGCGTACACAGAGTATCTCAAAGAGTTCATGGAAAATGGAATTAAAAGATAAACTCACTTTGGTACAAAACAAACTTTGAAAATCCATGCCTACTTTTTCCACAATAGACACTTTCATGAACTTTTTGAAGAACCCCATCATAGGCATGGATTCTAAAATGTTTTGTAGCAAAACAAACTTATCTATTAATCCTGCTTTCCACAAACTTTTTAAGCACCCTCCCATAGAGAGTTAACCTTACGTTCTGTTGTTATCACATATGAAAATGAAAACTTCCAAAAGTTTTCAAAATTCCATATAAGGAAATAAGAAGACTCACAACATGGCCATCCCAGGATCTGCCCCTCTGCTGTGCCAGAAGGCATCAGGGCCTTCCCGTTTGTACATCCTGCTTTAGGTGCTGGCTAATCCGACTCCAATGTCAGAGTGCCTTCCTCACGGCCTGGGTCTGCTACCGTAACATACGTGTCAAGTCAAGGCGCTGATACACCAGGACTGCAAACTGGAAGTCTACAGCCACTGGAGTTTCCAAAGGACTTTTGGAAAAATATTTTAAAGAGCTAACAAAAATCAGCAAAGTATGTAAGGCTTAAAATGTATTTTGGGGGGACCGGCGTTGTGGCATAGCGGGTAAAGCCACTGCCTGTGTTGCCAGCATCCCATGTGGGCACCAGTTTGATTCCTGGCTGCTCCACTTCTGATCCAGCTTGGGAAAGCAGCGGAGGATGGCCCAAGTGCTTGGGCCCCGGCAGCTATGTGGAAGATGAAGGAGCTCCTGACTCATGGCTTCAGTCTGGCCCAGCCCCGGTGGCTGCAACCATTCAGGGAGTGAACCAGCAGACGGAAGCTCTCTCTCCTCTCTCTCTCTCTCTCCTCTCTCTCTCTCTTTCAAATAAATAAATAAATCTTTTTAAAAAACATGTATTTTTTATAAACTAAACATATACAAACAAAACTTTTTCATTCTAAGATTCCTTTAGAGAACTTTAAGTGTTGATTTATAGAATGCTCACAACTGAAGAGGGAGGGTATGAGCCAAAGAGATAATTATTCAAGACAGTCACCAATGAAAGTGCCACTTCTCTCCAATTATCACTGGAGCAGCCCTTCCATCCTGTTCTGTCTGCCACTTCCGTTTCCTCTCCAAGTGTCTCTAACAGTTTCTTGATCCCCTCTGTCACCATGTCTTGCCCTCAGACTTCTCAGCCAGCTTAGACCTGAGGCCGTCACCAGAACTACTCCCTCCACCTGGCTCCACCTCCCAGCATCCCATCCACACTCTGCCAAGGTCTGAATATCTCCACCAAAACTGTTGAAATGCAATCCTCCTTGTGAGGCATAAAGGGGGACACACAACAGGGCTGGCACCGTGACACGGCGAGCTAAGCTGCCTCCTGCAATGCTGTCATCCCACCTGGAGAGCCTGTTCCAGTCCTGGCGGCTGTACTTCCATGTGGCTCCCCTGCTAACATGCCTAGGGAAGCAGTGGAGGATGGCTCAAGTACTTGGGCCCCTGCCCCTGCCCCTCCAGGCTCCTGGCTTCTGCCTGGCCCAGACCCAGTCATTACAGACATTTTGGAAGCAAGGCAGATCTAAATCTGTGTGTGTGTGTGTGTGTCTACTTGTGTGGGGGTGTGTATTACTCTCCCATTCAAATAATCCTTAAAAAAAAAAAAAAAAAGAAGGTGGACACTTAATCCAATGATGGTGTTTGGAGGTGGGATCTTTGGGAGGTGATTCAGGCTGAATGAGGCCGTAAGGGTGGGGTCCTGATACAATGGCATGGCAGCTTTTAAAGAGCAGGAGACGGCCCGGAGCTGACAGGCTCAGTCGCTGTCTCACCATGAGAGGCTACTTCAGGTCCCTGAAGCCCCAGTCCCCACCAGCAGGAAACAATTCAACAGATGTGCTGCCTGGTCTGTACCTTTCAAGCCCCTAGAAATATGAACCCAATAAACCCGTCAAAATACCAACCCCAGCTTAGCCCAGTCTAGACCTCTTCCACAGGGGCAGCATTGCTTTTGAAGGCAGCCAGAGAAACACACTCACTGGATGGGCTGGTCAAGCAGCAGAGTCCTCACTACACAACACCCATTCCTCCATTCTTCTACACAGTTGGCGCCTTACCCTCTCGTCTCAGCAAACCTCCACCAGGCCTTCTCCATCCTCACTGCCAGTTGCTGAAATGCAGGCAATCAGATGCCCACAGCCCTCACCATGGCCTCCCTCTATGGGCCTGGGGCTGGCTCCCATATAGTGTTTTGTTTTTTAATTATTTTACTTGCATTTTATTTGAAAGGCAGAAAGAGACAGAGAGACAGAGATCTTCCATCCACTGGTTCACCCTTCAAATGCCCACAACAGCCAGGGCTAAGCCAGGCCAAAGTCAGGAGCCAGTAACTCCATCTGGGTTTTCCAGGCGGGTATCAGGGACCCAAATAACTGAGTCATCATGTGCTGTCTCACCAGGTGCATTAAAGGAAAGCTGGACTGGAAACAGAGGCGCCAGGACTTGAACCAGGCATTCCAACATGGGATGTGGCCATGCCAGCAGCAACTTAATCTCTGAACCGAACGCTAAGGCCTCATGGAAAGCATTCTACCTTCCCCTCCAGGACTGTGGATGGCCTGTCCATCTCTGCGTCTGAGGTCAGCCTCCCTCCCCACCTTCTGTGCATTAGACCCCATCCCCTCGCATCAGTCAAGGACAACGCTCCAGCAACTCTCCTCTTCCTTCTATATCATTGTTTTCCCTACCCTACTTAAGCCTCCATTGGCATATAAGGCAGCATAAACACATGCTGTATTTTCCATCTTAAAAAAAACTCGTAGGGCTGGCACTGTGGTGTTGCAAGCTAAACTGCTGCCTGCGACACCAGCATCCCACATGGGCATGAGGTTAAGTCCTCGCTGCTCTACTTCCAATATAGCTCCCTGTTAATGCACCTGGGAGAGCAGTGGACGATGGCCCACATACTTGAGTCCCTTAACCCTATGGGGAACCTGGCTTCCGCCTGCCCCAGTCCTGGCCATTGTGGCCACTTCAGGAGTGAACCAGTGGATGGTAGATATTCCTTCTCTTTCAGTAACTCTGCTTTTCAAATAAATAAATAAATAAATCTTTCAAAAGAAACTGTGACCTGTTTGTTTCCTTTCTACAGCTTCTGTCTCATTTCTCTGCTCCACATTACAGCAAACCTTCTGCCTGCTGAATCCAATTCAATCCCTTTCCTATCCCTTAAACCTATTCCAAATTATCTGTCACTACTACCATTCCTCTGAACTCCTCGTCACTGTCACCATTGACCTTTATGCTGCTCAGTCCCAGGGTCAGTTCTCAGTCTTCGACCTACTTGATCTCACAACATCTGAGACAGCAGACTGCTTCCTTCTGGGCTGGAACACTTTCATCTTTTGGTTCCAGAACTTCACCACCACCTCACTGGAGAATCTTTCTCAGTCTCTGCCGAGTTCTCCTCTTAGCTCACACCTCTGACACTGAAGTGCTCCTGTGATGGGACTATGATTCTCTTTGCAAGTTACACTCACTCTCTGGGTAACTACATCCAGTCTCATAGGTATTTTTATTTGTTTTCATTTTTTTTAATTTATTTTTTAAGGAATTCAAATTTCATAAATACACACTCTCTCCCCTCCTCCTCCCTCTCCCCTCTTCCCAGTCCCATTTTCCATTAAAATTCATTTTCAATTAACTTTGTGCACAGAAGACCAACTCCATACTAAGTAAAGATTTTAACAATTCACACACACACACACACACAAAACTGTTGGAGAACTAGTTTTACAGTTAACTTTCATAATATAACTCATTGAGGACAGAGGTCCTGCATGGGGAGTTAGTGCACAGTGACTCCTGCTGTTAAGTTAATAATTAACACAATTATGTATGATGTCAGTGATTCCCAAGGGTTTTTTTTTTTTTTTTGACAGGCAGAGTTAGACAGTGAGAGAGAGAGGCAAAGAGAAAGGTCTTCCTTCCATTGGTTCACCTCCCAAATGGCTGCTATGACCAGTGCGCTGTGCCGATCCAAAGCCAGGATCACCCATTCCCACATGGGTGCAGGGCCCAAGGACCTGGGCCATCCTCTACTGCCTTCCTGGGCCACAGCAGAGAGCTGGACTGGAAGAGGAGCAACCGGGACAGAATCCGGCGCCCCACCCAGGACTAGAACCTGGGGTGCCGGTGCCGCAGGCGGAGGATTAGCCTACTGAGCTGCAGCGCCAGCCCACCCAAGGCTCTTGACAGGAGCTGCCTAGGCTATGGAAGCCATTTGCGTCCACAATTCCACGAGTATTTGGACAAGGCCATAAGCAAAGTGGAAGTTCTCTCCTCCCTTTAGAGAAAGTATATCCCTCTTTGATGGCCCTTGATTTCGGGTTTTTTTTTTTTTATCTTTTATTTAATGAATATAAATTTCCAAAGTACGACTCATGGGTTACAATGGCTTCCCCCCCCCATACCATCCCTCCCACCCACAACCCTCCCCTTTCCCACTCCCTCTCCCCTTCCATTCACATCAAGATTCATTTTCGATTATCTTAATATACAGAAGATCAGCTTAGTATACCTTAAGTAAGGATTTCAACAGTTTGCTCCCACACAGAAACATAAAGTGAAAAATAATAAATGATTTTTTTAAATGATGATGAAATCAGATCAGACCTATTGTCATGTTTAATCCCAGTGAGAGTCAAGTTGGGAATTGATAATTTCTTTTTTTTCTTTTTTTTTTTTTTTTACAGAAGATCAGTTTAGTATACATTAAGTAAAGATTTCAATCGTTTGCACCCCCATAGAAACACAAAGTGAAATATACTGTTTGAGTACTCGTTATAGCATTAAGCTTCAGTGTACAGCACATTAAGGACAGAGATCCTACATGAGGAATAAGTGCACAGTGACTCCTGTTGTTGACTTTACCAATTGACACTCCTGTTTATGGCATCAGTAATCTCCCTATGCACCAGTCATGAGTTTCCAAGGCTATGGAAGCCCTCTGAGTTCTCCGACTCTTATCTTGTTTAGACACGGTCATAGTCAAAGTGGAGGTTCTCTCCTCCCTTCAGAGAAAGGCACCTCCCTCTTTGAAGACCTGTTCTTTCCACTGGGATCTCACTCACTGAGATCTTTTTGCCAGAGTGTCTTGGCTTTCCATGCCTGAAATACTCTCATGGGCTTTTCAGCCAGATCCGAGTGCCTTTAGGGCTGATTCTGATGATGGCCCTTGATTTCCGCCGGGGTCTCACTCACAGAGATCCTTCATGTAGCACATTTTTGGTCACAGTGTCCTGGCTTTCCATGCCTGAAATGCTCTCATGGGCTTTTCAGCCAGACAGGAAGCCTCAATGGCTGATTCTGAGGTCAGAATGTTACTTAAAGTGATTGTCATACTATGAATCTGCTGTGCAGTCTCATGGTTTAAATACCAGCTATATATGCTGATGCTTCCCAAATGCATATTTCCAGCCCAGATCACTCGCTTGAACACCAACCAGTCTCCTATATTCCTCTGCCTTTTCTAAACTGTCTACTTGCATGGCTACCAAACTTCTTGAATTCCATATATCCAAAACTGAACCTCTGATCTTCCCCTGGAAACCTGTTCCTTCTACAATCCTCTTCATTTCAATATCCCTGTCCACACAGGGTGCAATCCAAAACCTGTGCTGGATGTCTGAAACTGTGGAAAGTACCGGCTTGTACACAGGGTCATTATTACTGCCTATCTCAGAACCTCAGCATACGATCTTTTTTCCTTTCCTTATTGAGAACATACACTTTTTCACTTAAAGGAAAATCTGGTCTGAGTTGCTGGCATCAATATTCTTGTGCTTGGGGCCAGTATTCAGTAAAATAAGGGTGACCTGATCACAAGCACCATGACAGAGCAAGCGTAGGTCTGATGACTGAGACGGCTACCACACGACTAATGAGCAGGTAGTGTGTAAGGCCTGGATATGCTGGACAAAGAGACGATTCAAATCCCGGCTGGACGGAGTGGGAAAGCAAGAGATGTCATCCTGTGACTCAGGACAGTGTGTAATTTAAACTGTTCACTTTTGGAATTTTCCATTTAATACTTTTGGACTGCCGTTAACTGTGGATGACTGGAACCATGGGTGGTGCAACCACACTTCTACCAGCTCAGATGGGAAACCCGGGGGTCATCCCTGATTCTTCTCTTTCCTTCCCATATCTGGCTCACTATCAAATCCTGTTGGTTCTATCTTTGAAAAATATGAACTATGTAAAAAGAATATTTAAAATGTGACCACTTCTCACAACTCCATAACTAACACCATTGTGTCTCAACTAAATGTGCAAGACCCTACCACCCAGCCTCTCTGACCCTCACTGTCACTCTCAACACACAAGTCAGAGTGACCCCCCCCCCCAGGTCAGACTCTATCACTCCTGTCAGAATCATCCAGTGACTTCCCATCAAAGTCTGTATCTCACCCTACAAGGCCTGGCTGAGGGACCAGGTCACCTCTTGTCCCACTACTCTTCCCCAACTTGCTGCACCCAGCCGCACTGGTCTTGCTGTGCCTAGAACTGCCTGGGTACATCCCTTCTTTTTTTTTAAGATTTATTTATTTATTTGAAATCAGAGTTATGGAGAGAAAGAGAGGCAGAGAGAGAGAAGGCCTTCCATCCACTGGTTCACTCCCCAGATGGTCCAACAACCACAGCTGCGCCAATCCAAAGCCATGAGCCAGGAGCTTCTTCTGGGTCTCCCACATGGGTGCAGGAGCCCAAGGACTTGGGCCATCTTCTACTGCTTTCCCAGGCCATAGCAAAGAGCTGGATCGGAAGTGGAGCAGCCGGGTCTCGAACCAACACCCATAAGGGATGCTGGCACTGCAGGCGGTGGCTTTACTCATTATGCCACAGCGCCGGCCCCATGCTTTCCTTTTATAGCCATGAGCCAACCTCCATTTCTTCCTTTGCTCACTGGCTCAGAGAAGCTTCCCTAACAATGCTATACACATCAGCAATATCCCTGTCCCCTTTCCTTGTGCCCGGCATTCCTCCACTGCACAGCTGGTACTTCTCGCACACACACATTCTTGACTGCAGGTTATTACCTGTCTTCTCCCACAGACTGTAAGAACAGCAGAGCAGGGATTTCCATACTCTTCTGTATCCTAAGGCCCAGAAGAACTCCTGGCACACTGAAGGCACCAAGTATTTTTGATATGAATGAAGACATTGCATGATTTAAACTATATACTATATTATGCATACAATTTTGACATCACTTTTTGTTATTATTTGTTTAGAAATATTTCTCTATCCAGACATGTCTGTATGCCATATGTCATTTTTCTAAAAAGAAACAAAAGTACAGGTAAAAGAAGAAATTGATAAGTCTGTTTACGTCGTCCTGATTAAAGTCAACAAAAATGAAGCCGAAAGACAAACAACAGATGGAGAGACGATGCAGCATATTATACAGATATCCTTGAGACTGGAAATAAAAAGACAATACCAAAACACAACTACCGAAAACAGCAACAGCAATGACCTGGAGATTCACAGAACAAGAAAGATTTCAAAAATCTATGAAACACCATTTTTGTTGAAGATTTATTTATTTATTTTCAAAGTCATAGTTAGAGCCAGCGCTGTGGCTCACTAGGCTAATCCTCTGCCTGCAGCGCCGGAACCCCAGGTTCTAGTCCCAGTCGGGGCGCCGGATTCTGTCCCGGTTGCCCCTCTTCTAGTCCAGCTCTCTGCTGTGGCCAGGGAGGGCAGTGGAGGATGGTCCAGGTGCTTGGGCCCTGCACCCCATGGGAGACCAGGAGGAGGCACCTGGCTCCTGGCTTCAGATCAGCACAGCGCGCCGGCCGAGGCAGCCATTTGGGGGGTGAACCAATGGAAGGAAGACCTTTCTCTCTGCCTCTCTCTCTCACTGTCTAACTCTGCCTGTCAAAAAAAAGAAAGTCATAGTTAGAAAGAGAGAGAGATCGTCCATCTGCTGGTTCACTCCCAAGATGGCCACAAGGCCCGGCAGCACCGGGCCCGGCCGACGCCAGGAGCCGTATGCGAGTCTTCCACATGGGTGTGTACACCTAGGCCATTAGCAGGGAGCTAGATTTGAAGTGGAGCAGCTGGGACTTGAACTGGTACCCATATAGGATGCTAGTGTCACAGGTTTTACCCCCACTACACCACATTTTATACTCATGACATGGACAAAAATTGGGAACTCTGTCAACAACAGTAAACAGTGGAAAGTGTAGATAAATTGTAACTCTCATACTTTTCTGATGGAGGTATAAACTGGTACAACCAGCTAACAGAACAATTTCACCACAACCAAATTCTCATATATGTACACGGATGCAGAAAGATACCCAGAGTGTGATATCATTTACATGATATCTTAAATTGTACATGATTGTATTACAATGGCTATATATATGCAAAGAATTTTCTAGATGAATGAGAAGCAGATCCCCTATTGCTGGGGAAGAAGGGATGGGAATGCATTGTTAGGAACCTAAATACAGCTGAAATAAGTTAAAAACAGATCTGAGGAAGTATCGCAAAGGTAAAAGTTGTTCAATTCAGGCAGTAAGTGCATGGCTAACAATGTTTCCATTAATTTGAAAATCATAATTTTTCAAAAACCAGAATTTATAAAATGTGTTACATTTCTTTGCTTTTATTATAGGAAAGGTACTTTGTAAGGTTTCTTGATAATTAAACATATACAAATGAAAGTACATGAAAATGATACAATAAATATAAATGATATATATATAAATCATTATATAAAATCCTTCTATATTTTCTTATACCGACATTTCCAGTTAAGATTACAGTGATTCTGTGCATGATGAAGTAAGCGACTGCTTGCCACACCAGCATCCCCCATCAGAGTGCTGGTGCCAGGCCCAGCTGCTTACTTCCTGTCCAGCTTGCTGTTAATGTATTGTAAAGGCAGAGATGGGGCAGGCACGTGGGCTCCTGCCAACTATTAGGGAGGCGAGGCTAGAGTTCCTGGCTCCTGGCTTCTGCCTGGCCCGCACCTGGCTGATGGTAGATCTCTCCCTCTCTCTCTCTCGTAGCTCTGCTTTTCAAATAAATAAAATAAATAAACCTTAAAAAAAAAAAAAAAAAAGGAAGCCACAGACATCACTGTGACTTGTCAGGATGAAGGCATGATCCTTGAGGAGAAGCAAGGATTTCAGAGAAACAGACAACTACTGAAAGAAAAGATACGTAAGCAACCCAGTTTTCATTGCATTTTGAAGAAGTTTCTTTAAGATAAAAGTCCTGAGATTTAAAAAAAAAAATGGGAAATCATTTTTTCTAGCCCTGAATTCAACAAATGTCACTTAAACTAGAATGTCAGGGATTCTGGGCTGGCGCCGCGGCTCACTAGGCTAATCCTCCGCCTAGCGGCGCCGGCACACCGGGTTCTAGTCCCAGTCAGGGCGCCGGATTCTGTCCCGCTTGCCCCTCTTCCAGGCCAGCTCTCTGCTGTGGCCCGGGAGTGCAGTGGAGGATGGCCCAGGTGCTTGGGCCCTGCACCCCATGGGAGACCAGGAAAAGCACCTGGCTCCTGGCTCCTGCCATCGGATCAGCGCGGTGCGCCGGCCGCAGCGCGCCAGCCGCGGCAGCCATTGGAGGGTGAACCAACGGCAAAAGGAAGACCTTTCTCTCTGTCTCTTTCTCTCACTGTCCACTCTGCCTGTCAAAAAAAAAAAAAAAAAAAAAAAAAAAAAAAAAAAGTCAGGGATTCTTCCCCACCCCCGTGACGGATTTCCAGTGACTGTCCCAGCAAGCAGCCAATCTCAGAACAGTAACTTCCGAGGGATACCATGGAAAGACGTCCTTCCCAAACCTAATCCCCAAGACTGCCCGTCTTCTCGTCGGAAGCCAGGACTGCCAGCGCAGCGCACACGGCGCTGACAAGGACACTCGGACCGCCTGCGAACCAGAGGCCTCTGAGCTTCTGCCAGGATAAACAGCAGCAGCGTTCCCTCCCAACCCTCGCTACCGAAAGTGGCCAGGGCCAGAGGGGTCTCGGGAGAGGATTCTGACATTGTCACTTTTATAGAATTAGAGTATCGCAAACATTCAGAAAACAAGTCATCCCTTTGGCACTGAAGAACTGGAGCGGCACCTGGCACCAGAACTCCTGGCCAAGGCTCCCAGTGGAGGAGAGCAGCACTGCAGGGAAGGGCTGACACGCCGGACGCAGGAAACACGAGGCCCAAGGGTAACTCTCCAGCGCCACGTTGGATATAACGCAATGTTCTTATTTGTAAAATAGAAACCTCGACTGAAAACAACAAAGCAAAAATACAAATGTATAGAAGGTCATGAAGGCCAGCACCATGGCTCAGTGGGCTAATTCTCTGCCTACGGTGCCGGCACACCAGGTTCTAGTCCCGGTTGCCCCTCTTCCAGGCCAGCTCTCTGCTGTGGCCCGGGAGTGCAGTGGAGGATGGCCCAGGTGCTTGGGCCCTGCACCCGCATGGGAGACCAGGAAAAGCACCTGGCTCCTGGCTCCTGCCTTCAGATCAGCGCGGTGCGCCGGCCGCAGCGGCCATTGGAGGGTGAACCAACGGCAAAGGAAGACCTTTCTCTCTGTCTCTCTCTCTCTCACTGTCCACTCTGCTTGTCAAATAAATAAAAAATAAAAATAAAAAAGGGAAATTTATTGTGAAGAGTTGAGCCAGAAGCCTAAACACTGCTAGAAGCTTCTCTCCATCTCCAGTGTCTGGCCCCCAAGTGTTGCCGTCCTTTCTTCCTACTCCCTCGCTGTGGCTTCTTCCTGCACTGCCTCGGGACCGTGGGCCCTGACAGCCACCACACGCCGCTCACATTACAGTTCACTCATCCAGAGAGTCCTTGGCCTTCGCACCTCCACTGCACTCCAACTGTTCCTCCCGGCGTGGGCAGCACTGGGTCCAGCTGCGTGCCAGAGGCGGCTCTGAGCAAAGAGGCCGCCAGGCAGAGCGCTCCACCGCAGTCCGTCACAGCTCCCCAGGCCCTGCATTCCCTCTGACGTCATGCAGCATGCGGGAGCGTGGAAGCTCGTTCAACGTTCCCTTCATCCCAAGCCATGCAACCGAGGGAGGCAGACCATGCATTTCTCCTGATCCCCACCCAGCCACAGTTTCTGGCACATAGGTAGCCCTTGATGCACTTCTCTTTTTTAAAAGATTTATTTATTTATTTGAAGGGTAGAGTTGCAAAGAGGCAGAAACAGAGGCAGAGAGAGAGGAAGATCTTCCATCTGCTGGTTCACTCCCCAGATGGCCACAAGGGCTGGAAATGAGCTGATCCGAAGCCTGGAGCCAGGAGCTTCTTCAGGGTCCCCCATGCTGGTGCAGGGGCCCAAGCACTTGGGCCATCTTCCACTGCTTTCGCAGGCCATAGCAGAGAGCTTGATCGGAAGTAGAGCGGCTGGGTCTTGAGCCAGTGTCCATATGGGATGCTGGCACTGCAGATGGTGGGTTTACCAGCTACACTACAGTGCCAGCCAAGATGTACCTCTATTTAACAAAAGCAACTATTGTAAAATGACCTTTTAAGTAGAAAACATAGAGCAAATGCAACCTCCTCATTCAGAACTGTTTTGAGAGGCTACTGAGAGACTACAACTCTATCCATCCAGGAAATAAAACTTCCTCTATTACGGGCAGGCAGCAGGAGCAATTCAACCAGGAGGCCAGCCTTGCCATTCCATAAACTCTGTAACATCCTAACCAAACTTGCTTTCTCCAGATGATTCCTACTGGCTCACCGTGGAGGTCCCCCACAGGAAGCAATGCCCTGGGCGCAACGTAACAGGAGACATTCTATCAAGAAAGCTGAGAGGGCTCGGAAACACAAAATCCGCCAAGCGAACCCCCAGGTAGCAAAAGCAGCGGTGGAGCAGCAGGGATGAGGAGAAGCATCGTGTTTACGGCTTCACAAAAGGATGAGTAGCCCAGCGACTGCGGCGACACAAGCTCCTCTCACTCGGAAAGCGACCTCATTTGGCTGGCCCACAACACGGGCCTCCAAGCCGCGGGCTGCCCTGGACAAGCATGGAGAGTGTACTCCCGCCCTTCCAGAAGACATCCCGCCCACGGCACGTCGCTGGGAACACTGGATGTTGTTCCATTCCCTCCTCAACCCTAAGTCAAACGTCTCTCATCTGATAGTGAAGAAGCTGAGACACCGTACCATGAAAAAAAACTCAAATAACCTGCCAGAACCTGGGCTTCGAGGTGTCTACACAGGGACCCTCAAGTGACAATCTGATTCCGTAGCAACTCAGATTCCACAGGCAGCGGTGGCTGGCTCAACTGCTGGTACTGTTGTGCCTATTTCAAAGATGACAAGAGCCTCAGAGGTGGTATGCACAAGCCAGTTCAGCTAGAAACGGCTCAAACAACATGCTCACCCAGATCTCTCTCACTAAATCCATTCTTCTTTCTACTGCCTCAGACACAGCAAAAACAATGCTGGAAAAGGGAGTATTTTTTAAATTTATCAAGCTCTTGCTTCACGCTGGATATAAACGTTTGTGTGTCAACTCACAGGTGTGCAACACTGAGCAAGGTAGTCCGCTTCTTTGAGCTTCCCTGTCCCGATCCAGGATCGGGAAAAGGATCAATATCTTGCATATTCCTTGAGGGAGGCAAAGATATCAACAAATAGCTTCAGTAACGGATATGAGGCAGGAATGCAGGAGGCAGGAGAGCAAATGGGACGGCATTTCTCTGCAGCAGGGCCCTGCAAGCAAAATAGCACTGAAAAAAATGCCATCCCACTGGTCAGTGGCAAAATCACTCACACGCGTGCCCAGAGGGCAAGACCGGGGAGAAAGCAGGCGGAGGCGAGGTGGGGGCTGGGCGGCTGGAGAGGGAAGGTGCAGAGCGGTGAATCGGCTTCTTTCCCGCAAGCGCCCACCTGAGCGGGCAGGGAGGGAGTTCCAGGAGGCCCCAGATCAAGCCCCAGAGCCAGTGCGAGGCGGCGCTGTGGCCTGCACAAGGGCGGGAAGGCTAAGCAGAAATCCGCTGGGCAGTGTTGGCAGCCACGTGGCAGGACAGTTCTCACTGCCAGCGTGGTCAGCCAGAGGGTGGAGAAGAGGCGGGGGCAACATGCGGGCTTGGGATGCCTGGTGCTCCAGGAAACCCAAAGGCCAGCACCCTCGGCACGGGCTAAGGGGCCTCTGCACAGAGGTCAGGGCGTGGAGGCGGAGTGTCACAGCGCTCAGCGCCATCAGAAAGGAAGCCCCGCGTCACTGTGAACACCCACTCCGCCTCCCCTGGCATGCCGGCATGCCGCACTCCCTCAGGATTTCACCCGGCTGGGACCAGCCTGCCTCATACTCATTTTTTTAAATTAATTTATTTGAAAAGCAGAGTAACAGAGGGGAGGGAGGAGCAGAGAGAGAGAGAGAAAGAGAGAGAGAGAGAGAGAGACCTTCCATCTTGGGGCTCACTCCCCAAATGGCCACAATGGCATGGGCTGGGTCAGGCTGAAGCCAGGAGCCTGGAACGCCATCTGGTTCTTCCATGTGGGTGGCAGGGACCCTAGCACTTGAGCCCTCATCCATTGCTGTCCCAGGCAGGGAGCTGGATCAGAGACAGAACAGCCGGGGCTCAAACCGATGCTCCGGTACAGGATGCTGGCACGTAAGTGGTGGCTTCACCTGCTGTGCCACAAGCCAACCCTGATACTCATTTTTGGTTGAGCTCTCCAGAGACAAACATGGCTGCTGCCCTTTTTGTACAAGAAAGGCCAAGTCTCCATCTGCCACGAAAGCCATGCTTCTCATCTCTCCTTCCCAGGGAATGTGGGGGCCAGGAGTGCTACAGATGGTCAGCTGTATATGTAAACTGTATATATGCTTGGAGAACTGAAGATCAGGAGATAGGAATTCAACCACATTCGAAAGGAAGAAATGGTATCATGAATAAGTACACATTTAAAATGAAACGAAAATAAAAACTCTCTACCTCTAGAGTCTACTCTTCAGCCTGTCCCTGAGCAAACGAGCCCTGCGTGTAGACACTGCCCGTCCTGACTGCGCCTCTTCACTGGGTTTCTCCTGCTTTTCTAATCTGTAGAGGAGAGGTCAGCAAGGGAAGGCAGAGAGCAAACTCAGCCCACAGCCTGCTTTGCTACGGCCTAGGCGCTAAGGCCGATTCACATTTTCAAAGGGTCATAACAAACAAAATCAAAGTAGAACATTCAACACAGACTGTATGCGTCCTGAGAAGCCCAAATTATTTACTTCCTGGCCCGTTAGGGAAACAGTTTGTCAGCGCCAAACACAGAAAGAGACCTGGGGGCCCAGCAAGGCAAAGACGTTCTCCAGGCCACACAGCACTCAGCAATGAGCTTAGATGAGAACCCATTCCCCTTGGTCTAAGTCCGAGGCCCCCACCAAACACCACCCTGTAACACTGCCACACAGTTGGCCAAACACAGACACGAAATCATTTCCATCTGAAGGTAGAAGGGGGACTCTTCAGAGTTTCCGGAAGAGCCACAGAAATAAATTCTAAAACGAAGACTCTGGGCACAGCAGGTTAAAGCCCTGGCCTGAAGTGCCAGCATCCCATATGGGCGCTGGTTCGAGTTCCGGCTGCTCCTCTTCCAAATCCAGCTATTTGCCATGACCTGGGAAAGCAGTGGAAGATGGCCCAAGTCCTTGGGCCCATGCACCCACGTGGGAGACCCTGAGGAAGCTCCAGGCTCCCGGCCTTGGATTGGCACAGCTCTGGCCGTTGCAGCCATCTGAGGAGTGAACCAGTGGATGCAAGACCTCTCTCTCTGTCTCTACCTCTCTCTGTAGCTGTTTTTCAAATAAATAAAATAAATCTTTATAAAAAAAATAAAATGAAGACTCTACTAATATTGTCTTAAGGATTCCCACTGAGTGATGCCAATGAGAATGGACTATGCACTGATGGGTGCCACACACCTCCTGGACTGGCCCATTCTACTTCCATCTTCAATCTTATAGGGTTTCCTGAAGTCTGTTTTAGTCTCTAGTTCGTGAAGCAAATACATCAGGAAGTGTGATTTGTTGGAAGCCAAACACCCAGACCTCCCCCTACGATTCACATTCTCTCTTGTAAAATACAACCAGGCAGGGCCTGGCATTGTGGCCCAGCTGTTTAAGCCACTGCCTGCGATGGCAGCAGCCCATGCGAGTGCCAGTTCAAGTCCCAGCTGCTGCACTTCTGGTCCAGTTCCCCACTGACATGCTGGGAAAGCAGTAGAAGATGGCCCAAATGCTTGGGCCCCTGCCACCCACGTGGGAGACCTGAAAATTGGAGTTCCAGGCTCCTGGCTTCAGCATGGCCCAGCCCTGGCCATCACAGCCATTTGGAGAGTGAACCAGCAGATTGACAACCTCTCTGTCTCTCACTCTCTAACTCTTTCAAATAAATAGATTAAAAAAAAATTAAAAGTAAAAGTAAAACCAAACTGGGAAGCCATGCAGCAATTGGTGGGCACCTCAGACATACCAATTCAGTCAAAGCATGCCCCAAAGACATTTTCATGAGGCTTAAATGTAATCTAAGTCAAGATGTCTCTCTTTTAGTACTCAAATCAGTTTTGAGTATTAAAACCAGTTTTGAGTACTTACCTAACCTTGATGAAGCTATACAGGGAATCCAAGCATGCAAAAAGTCTTCAAGAGGCTCACGGAAAATATACACTATAAACAAACTGTGCACAGATTTCAAAATTTTTGCACTCGAATTAGCTTATTAATTTGATTTTCCATGAAGTTTCTGAAGTCTGCTTATATCTGATAATCGAAACTCAGCTTGAAATTTCTAAGGAAAATTCAAATGATAGTAACCCCTGCATAAAACTTCCCATACTACCCAGGCTGCTTCCCATGTTAGTTCTCTACCCTGCGTGAGCATTCATTTAAAATGCCTCTTTTAACAGAAATTTAATACCATTCACTAAGAAAGGGTAGTCTCGGGGCCTGTGTTATGGCAGAGCAGGTTAAAGCCACTACTTTCTATGCTAGCATCCTATACGGGTGCCAGTTCATGTCCCTGCTGCTCCACTTCCAACCCAACTCCCTACTGATGGCCTGGGAAGAGCAGCGGAAGACAGTTCAAGTATTTGGGCCCCTGTCATCCACGTGGGAGACCTGGAAATTTCTCTGTCTTTACAAATCACAACACATGCCCAGTCATCTCATCAGACACTTCTCAGAGCCTACGGCTGTTTACAGTTGACCGCAGCTGACTCCAATCATAACACTACTGTGAACACTATCACGAATACCCGAAAAGACAAAAAATCAGGGAGCCGGCACTGTGGTGTAGCAGTTTAAGCCTCTGCCTGCGGCACTGGCATCCCATATGCCAGTTCGAGTCCTGGCTGCTCCCCTTCTGATCCAGCTCCCTGCTCATGGCCCAGGTATTTGGGCCCCTGCACCTGCATGGGAGATCCAGAAGAAGCCCCTGGCTTCAGACAGTGCCAGATCCAACCACTGTGGCCATTTAGGGAGTGAACCAGTGGATGGAAGACCTTTCTATCTGTCTCTCCCTTTCTCTGTTTGTAACTCTACCCCTCAAATAAATAAATCTTTTTAAAAAATAAAAACAATGTAAATTTCCTATTATTATTTTGGAGTGCTAAACTGAAATAGACTTTAGAAATCTAGTCCATTTCTTGCCACAGAAACGCGAGGACACAAATTACAGAATCCGGGAGGAACATGCTGAATGTTCCTTCCATGTCCTACCAAGGAAAAGTCACATAAGAATTAAAAAAAAAAAAAAAATGAAAAGGAGGGAAAGACAGAGGCAGGAAAACGGTAGGATTAGACAAAAACTCCTCGGCCAAATGTAGCCCCTGACTTCTCAGCCCACTGTGGCTTCACAACTGTTTAATTCTCAATTATTGTTATTACTGGCTTAGCACAGTGGCACTGTGCTTCTGAGGCGAGGCAGAGTAACACGTCCTCTAACACCTTGCTCGTCAGATCTCACTGCTAAGCTGATTCACATGCAGGTTCTAATGGGTTTCTGGTAAACGCATATTTTAACCAAAAATTTGTAGGGAAATTAAAAATGGATCCCGATGGCTACAGATCCTAATTGTAAATGTCCAACAAGAAATTCCAGTGTTTTTCTATTCTAAATTTAGGAGGTGGCTGGCATTCGGCCTAGAGGTTAAAATGCCAGTCAGGAGGCCCATGTCCCATGGTGTCTGGGTTTGATGCCCACCTCGGTCCTGATTCCAACTTCCTGCTAAGGTAAACGCTGGGAGGCAACAGCGATGGTTCAAGTAATTGGCTTCCGACTGAGTTCCCGGCTCCCAGTCTCACTGTGGCCCGGCCCGGCCCAGCCCAGCCCAGCCCAGCCCAGCCCAGCCCAGCCCGGCCCAGCCCAGCCCAGCGCTGGCTATGGCAGCGTTTGGGAAGCAAACCAGCAGACAAGAGCTCCATCTTAGCATCTCTCTGTCTCTCAAATAAAATGTTTAAATATTAAACTTCTAGATAGGTTTAAAGGATAGTACGGAATACACACATGTATCTGTTTTGTATGTGTTTATGTGTTTATTTCTGCAACTCAATTTAACCTGTTAATTGCCAGTTAATTTCTCACTCCTCATTAAGCAGAAGGAACCCCTTTGGGGATCCTCTCTTTACAAAAGCGAGCGACTGCCATGGATATATTTTTCAGGTCATTATCTGACCTGCACTTTAGAAAACAACAAATAGGAAAGACTGTTCATCCTGGAAACATCTCAGGGTCCAGCGTTTTCCCTAATAACAAGGAATGAAAAAGGGCAACTTCACTCCTTCCTAATGAAAATGCTATCTCATTTTTGTTGTTTGATTTCGGTCTGTGTCTTGGAATCGCTTCTACAGTTAACCCTTGCAGTAAGGAAGATCCGCTCTGATCTGACGACGGCCTCCGGGTTCCCTCTTTGGCTCCACGTGCTGAAGGAAGAACCCGTGTGCGCCTATCCCCTCTGTCTCTAACCTGTACGTTTTCTTTCCGTATATCTCCATCTCTCTTTCTCTGACTTGATTTCAATTTCCCACCTCTCCTTCACTCCCTGGCGCACCCTGCTCCTCTTTTTCACGCAGCAGGCCATCCTATGGAAGCTACTACCCCTTTATAGCACTTCCATTTATTGAACAGGACTGCGTTCGCTGGCCTTGGAGGCACAGAGCAACAGCTTTTCGTAAAGCCTCCTTCACAAGCCAGCCCAGCCCCACCTCCAGGACTGGCACACTTCACTCCCTTGCTCCAAACCCCATTCTTTCTCCAGAGCTCACCATCACGGACCCAGCTGCTTCAGCCAGAAACCTAGAGTCTCGGATTGGTTTCTCTCACAGCCATTTCGAGCCTAGTAGCAGCCTATAAACAGTATACACAAAACACAACCCAGATACATTTCACGCCATCCACCCTACCTCCCTCCTTGAAGAATCACGACCTGTTGTTTGGACTTCCCGCAATCACCAGTATCACTGCTTCTGCTCCTGCCTTCCTCATATCCATTCTTTACGTAGTGCACAGAATTTGAAGACATGAACCAGCCCCTGGTCTTTGCATAGAACCCTCCTCCTGTGGCTTACCCTGCAGTGACCATTTCATCAAGCTCCGTATGCACATCTCTGCAAGTCTCCATGCTCCGTCCCCAACAACCTTTCTGGTCGTATTTCCTTGTCCCTCAGGTGCATCCAGCTCCCACCTGCCTGTGGGCCTAGGCCCCGTTTGCCCCACTGCCTGCAATGTCCCCACGATGCATGGCCGGTTCCTTCTTACGCAGGTCTCAGCCCACACATCCCCCCTCCAAAGCAGCCTGCACTCACAACCGCAAGTCTCCTGCTGAGGCCTCTGTCAGAGCCCTCCATGTGAGTCTTCAGCCAGTATCACACGTGCAGTTCTTGTTAGACAGAACTGGTGTTAATGTTTTGTTCTCCCTCCAGACCGCAAGCACTCTCAAAGCAGAGAACTGGCCCATCCAGTCCACTGCTATATGCCCAATGAGCAGACAGGTTCCCGGAACTTAGTGAGCTCTCAATAAACATCTGATAAATACATGGGTGAGCCAAAGTCCCAGTTTTCCCAAAGCCTGTCCTTAACAATCTAGCCTTTAAATGCTATCTTTCCTTAATGATTTCACAGCATAATTTTCACGCGTCATGTCTTGCAACATCTACTGCTGCTTCAAATTAACATATTACATTTTCATGATGCCCACATTATCTGCACAAATATTAAATATGTACCTTCTGAAGTTTAATGAAAAAGGCAGGAAACAAAAAAATGCTTTATTAGAATATTAGCCCATTTACCTGAGTGATATACCTCAAGGAAATGCTTGAATTTCTGTCTAGCCATCCAGATCTCTAAAATTAAAACCATCTGTAATACATTTTCCACAAAACATCTGGTGCTTGAAGGGATAGTAAGCACAAAGTGTTATTAATGGGAAAAAATCTGATAAACACAGTCATGTAAATCTTTAACTTAGTCTACATTAACAAGGTAATGGGGGCAAGATAAAAAATACATGGGTGGATGCTACGCAGCTTGATAAATAGATACTTACAAATTCTGCTTTCAGAGAGAAGGGTTTCACCATTCTAAACTTCTTAAGGTCTGCTGTACCTGTTGCTAGCCACTAATGGGTGGGTGTCTTTAAAAGTAATAAATATTTTAAGTCTCGTCACCTTGACTTTGCTACTGAAACCATCTGCTGATGAGAGGGGCCTTTATTTTGTAACCATATCTTCTAGAAAGCTGACCTACCCAATGAGTTGGCAAGTTACTGCCATTTACCACAGCACGTGCAATTCCCAAGTTCCAAGTAGATTCCACAGAAGTGGGAGCCATGCTTTAGCCTACAGTCAGAGATTATCTGACCAACAAAACAAGAATTCTTTAATCACCAATGCAGTAAATACATGTGTGTGCTGGAACAGCATTATTTAAAAATTTTAAATTATGTAGGACTTCCTGGGCAGAGACACATCTGATCCTTGGAATTATGCCATAACACACCATTAAGACAAGTGAAAAATCTGGTACAATTAAATATGTGATCCAGAGTACTTGGCTGCCCACAGATAATGGAAGGTGGTTATGAACATGAAATTTTGCATTGTTTAAACATCTCCAGTGAACTGCCTTGTTGCACAAGAACACTTAATTTTATTTTCTGAGGCCAGCAGAGGCTATCACTCTGAGATAAACCATTCCATTTTTTCACCACTGTTTTCTCTAATGTAGCCCGTAAGTAAATTTTAATATATAAAACAGTCAACCAATAGCACAAATTATAGCTTATTACAAGACAGTGTTTCTAAATTGCAAGTTTCCTTATTCTTTTCCACCACCCCTCTCAAGTCACTCTTCCAGTGCTCACGTTCTGATTATTGCAATTACTAAACGTCCTATGTGAACCTGCACTTGCCCTCTGGAGTTGGGGGAAAGAGAATCTGCTATTACACAGTTTACATGGAGAGTTTCCTTAGAAATGCTAATTAGCCAGTTCTGATCATACACACTGCACACTCGTACTAAATCTGCACACTGTGCCCCCAAATATGCATAATTATGGGTCAGTTAAATAGGAAAAATAAAGTGATAGGGTGGGTATTGCAGCTCAGCAGAGTAAATCACTGCTGGGGATCCCCCACAGCCCGTACTGGAGTGCTTGGATCAAGTCCTGCCTCCACTCCCCATTCAGCTTCCTGCTAACGCGCACCCTGAGACGTAGCAGGTGATGGCTCAGGGGCTGGGGCCCTGCCACCCAGAATGGAGTTCATGACTCTTGGCTATGGCCTGGCCCAGGACCCGCTATTGCAGGCATTTTAGGAATGAACCCTCAGATGGAAGATACCACCCTCATCTTCCCCTGCTGTGGATGTGTTGTTCTGCCTTTCAAGTAGATGAAAATAGGGGCCGGCACTGTGGCACAGTGGGTAAAGCCACTGCCTGCAGCGCCAGCCTCCCATGAGCGTCGGTTTGAATCCCGGCCACTCCTCTTCCAATCCAGCTCTCTGCTGTGGCCTGGGAAAGCAGCAGAAGATGGCCCAAGTCTTTGGGCCCCTGCACCCATGTAGGAGACTTGGAAGAAGCGCCAGGCTCCTGGCATTGGATCCTCCCAGCTCTGGCTGCTGTGGTAATTTGGGGAGTGAACTAGTGGATGGAAGACCTCTCTCTCCCTCCCTCTCTCTCTCTCTCTTTTCTTCCCATCCTCCCTCCCTCCCTCTCCCTCTCCCCCTCCCCCGTCACTGTAACTCTGCCTTTCAAAGAAATAATATTTTTTAAAAAGTAGATGAATATAAATAAATATTTTTAAAGAAAAGATAATTGGGGAGGTTGTTAGAAACTGGTTTTAACTCAGTTCCAGTAAGTAATTGTTGGGTAAAAGGAATAGTGAACAGCATCCTATAAAGGGAAAAAACAGAGTGATGATTCTGAAATGAAGTAACTGAACATCTGTTCAGAAAATCTTCCTTCCACCACGACTAGCAGAAAACAGACATCTTGCCGTGTTTATCCTCAGAGCCAGCGTCAACCTTCAGGGCACACAGTGGACTGAGAAGCTATTCAGCCTCCCTCTGGAGTTGTTTGGGGAAAACCTCCCGAGCCTGGTGTCTGGGCCAGCGCTGTGCCTTTTCGTGGCGGCCCCTGCCTGGCAGGGCGAGCTGGACTGCACATAAAGGAGCCTTCCGCCAGCAGCCAAGTGCAGGCAGGCTCCGTTTCCCGCAGCCCCACTTCACCTGCTCAGAGCGGCTTCCTCCACTCTCTGGGCCTGTCTGTCCTCCAAGAGCTCCATCTGTGCGTCCCTCTGGCTGGATACACAGTGTCATTATGCAGGCAACCCACCGGGCCTCTTCAGTGAGACGCCCAGAGGACACTACTCAGGGACAAAGGAAACTTGGAGACTCACAGCAGCCTGTTCTGCACCCTCTCCTAAAACCCTACCAACAATCTGGAAAATCAGGCAACACCGTTTTAATCTGGATGCTGAGTTAAATCTAAAGACGGGCAATAAAAAAACAAATTCACTACAATATTCTGATACAACAGTCACAGGCTTTTATTTCATTCTGTTGTTATAAAACTTATAAGGCAACAATATGAAAGGAAATTTGGGGGAGAGGAAGAAACTTATTTACGATTCTAAAACCACAAAATACCAAGTGTTGATCGGGAGATAACTCCTTTTCCATCTTCCACCGTAAACTTAGCAAATGTGCTGGAGGGTGAGGGGGGCTAAGATAAAGAAAAAAGGGAAAGGAAAAACGGGGGAAACAGAACAGAGAAAGGAAAGAGAAGGAAGAGGTGGGAGAGGAAGCAGAGGCAGGAGACAGAGGGAGCAGGGTGGGTGAGAGGGGCCAGGAGCAGTGGCGGGAACGGCACCCAGGCCACGGGCACAGGCACAGTGAGGGCCAGGGAAGGGAGACGCAGTTTGTGTGCGCACTGAAATAAGTGTAAAATGACACAATTTCCACAGGGCAGAGCCCAGACCAGAGCCAAGCCCTTCAGCTGGTGCTCAGCTAAAGAAACAACCAGGCCGAAAACTCCATGGGAAACTGGGCTTGATCTCCAAGGTGGCAGCTTCCTACAGGTAGTTTCACCCGGGCTCGCTTCGGTGCCTCTCCCATTGCTTACAGCCCAGTAAGAGGCTCACTGCACACAGCTGGAAAGCACCCTCCAGCCCGCGTAACATGAGCATGAAAAGGAGAGTAAAGCCACAGTAAGAAACCTCCATAAGAACAGACAGAGAGAGAAGGGGAACAGTGTGACAGCCCGGGGTGACACCAGTGAAGACGGCCACATCCCAGCTCAGAGCACCTGGGTTCAGGTCCCGGCTGCACGCCTACAAATTCCAGCTCCCTAGAGACAGCAGGTGCAGGCTCAAGTAGCTGGGACCCTGACACCCAGGAGGCCTGGGCTGAGTTCTTGGTTCCTGGCTTCGCCTGGCCTGTCCCAGCCATTGCGAGCATTTGGGAGGTGAACCAGACGTGAGTCTTTCCGTGTCCGTCTATGCTCTCTCCCACACGTGCTCACCTGCTCGCTCTCTCCCATCTCTTCTTCTCACGTGAACTGACTCAAATTTATCTTCAAAGTTTTTAAAAAAAGAAAGTCCAGAAACAAACCGTCACATTTATGATAAAGTGATTTTCAAAAAGTGTGTCGAGAAAATTCAGTGAGGGAAAGACCAGTCTTTTCAGCAAATGACGCTCCAACAATCACATATCCACATGCTAAAGAGTGAAGTTAAACTGACGTCAGAAGTAAGAGTGTCAATTGTTAAATCAACAACAAGAGTCACTGTGCACTTACTCCTCATGTAGGATCTCTGTCCTTAATGTGTTGTCCCATGTGAATTAATGGTAAAACTAGTATTCAAGCAGTACTTTATACTTTGTGTGTCTGTGTGGGTGCAGTCTGTTGAAATCTTTACTTAGTATTTACTAAGTTGATCTTCTGTATGTAATTAAAATGAGTCTTCATGAAGAATGGGATGGGAGAGGAAGTAGGAGATGGGATGGTTTGCATGCGGGAGGGTGGTTATGGGGGAAAAAACCACTATAATCCAAAAGTTATACTTTTGAAATTTATATTTATTAAATAAAATTTTCTTAAAAAATAATGAAGTTGACCCCTACCTTATACTATGGTAACTTCATCTTTTTGACTTAGTTCTTTATATGGTATAAGGTAGGGACCAACCTCATTCTACTGCATATGGGTATGTTGTTCCACTTGTTGAAAAGGCTATTCTAACTCCTAAATGCAAGAGCTAAAACGACAGAGCTCTTATAAGAAAATACAAGTATAAATCTTCATGACATGTATTAGGCAGTGATTTCTGAAATATGACACCAAAAAGACAAATGACAGAAGCAAAAAATAAAGGACTGTATTATAATTTAAAACTTTAGTTCTTCAAAAATCACCATCAAGAAAAATCAGAAGATGAGAACGGGTTAACACTGCCTGGGATGCTCATGTCCCACTTAGGAGTAAGTTCTGGCTCTGTTTCCAATTTCAGTTTCCTCCTAAAGGGTACCCTGAGGTGGCAGATGATGGCTCAAGTGCTTGGGCCCCTGCTACCACGTGGAAGACCTGGATTGAGTTCCAGTCTCCAGGCTTCAGCCTGGCCCAGAACCTGCTAAAGCAGGCATTTCAGGAGTGAACCAGTAGACAGAAGATTGATTTCTCTCTCTCTCTCTCTCTCTCTCTCTCTCTCTGCGTTTCAAATAAAATGAAAATTAAAATTATAAAACAAAGTGAGAATATGACTTAAAATATTTGCAAACCACACATTTTGATATATGACTTGTTTCTAGAATACATAAAGAAATCTCGGGGCCAGCACTGTGGTGTAGGTTAAGCCACCTCCTGCAATGCTGGCAACTCATATGAGCACCAGTTACAGTCCTGGCTGCTCCACTTCCCGTCCAGCTCCCTGACAATGCACCTGAGAAAGCAGTGGAAGATGGCCCAAGTCCTTAGGCCCCTGCCACCCACATGAGAGACCCAGAAGAAGCTCCTGGTTTCATCCTGGCCATTGTGGCCATTTGGGGAGGGAACCAGAGCATGGAAGATATCTCTCTCTCTTTCTCTCTCTATATCTATCTCTATCTCTGACTTTCAAGTAAATAAAACTTTAAAAAGTCTCACAACTCGATAAGCAGCACGATTTAAAAATGAGCAGCAGATCTGAATAGTCCTTTCTCCAAAGAAGATACACAAATGGTCAATGAACACACTGAAAGATGTTCACCATCATTCGCGATCAGGGAACAGATCAAAATCACAATGAGAAAGCATCTCACACCCACAAGGGCTACAATCAAAAGACTGGTAACAAGTGCTGGCAAAGACAGGGAGAAACAGAACTCTGGTGCATCCCTGGTGAGCATCAGAATGGTTCAGCTGCTTTGGAAAAGTCGAGCAACTTCTCAAAATTAAAACACAGTTACCACATGGGCTAGCAAATCTACTTTGAGGTATATATCAAAGAGATTGAATAAAAATATACCCCCACAAAAACTTGGACAACACAAATGGTCACAGCAGAATTATTCATAATAGCTAAAAAGTAACAACCAACCAAGTGTCCATCACCCTGTCAACAGAGAAATACAATGTGGTATACACATATGATGAAAGCACTGCTCTCCAACAAAAAGGAATGAACTGCTGATACATGTTACAACACCGATGGAATTCTGAAGCATCTTTAGAGATTTATTTATTCGAAAGGCACAGAGACAGAAAGCACAGATCTTCTAAAACATTATCCTAAGTCAAAGAAGCCAGTAGGGGCTGGTGTGGCAGAACAGATTAAGCTGCCGCCTGTGGCACTGGCATCCCATATGGGTGCTGACCAGCTCCCTGCTGATGCGCCTGGGAAAGCAGCAGGGGATGGCCCAAGTGCTTGGGCCCCTGCACCCACGTGGGAGACCCAGAGGAGGCTCTGGGCTCCTGGCTTTGGTCTGGGCCAGGCCCAGCCGTTGAGGCCATTTTGGGAGTGAGCCAGCAGATAGAAGATCTCTCTCTCTCTCCCACTCTGTCTCTTCTCTCTCTCTCTGTAACTCTGCCTTTCAAATAAATAAAAAATAAATCTTAAAAAAAATAAGACCCAGCAGACATAAATGACCGCACACTGATAAGTTATACAATTCTATTTATAGGATACATCCAAAATAGGCAGATCCATTAAGACAGGAAGTGGATAAGTGGTTGCCGGGGTTAGGAGGAGTGACTGCTAATAGCTTCCTTTGAAAATGACTTTTTAAAAGATTATAAAGCTAGATAGTGGTATGGTTGCACAACTGTGAATATATTAAAATCCACTGAATGGTGTATTTCCAGAAGGTGAATTTTATGATATGTGGATTATATCTCAATAAAGCATTTTTAAGTAGAAGATATATGATATGAATGTATCCTGTACAAGAGTACAGAATAAATACGAGCTATGAAGCCACATTAGCATTTAAACAAATAAGTCTCTGTTTCCATGAACGGTCTTTCACTAATGTTAACAACCGCACGTGAATTATCTTCGATTTAAAAACTGTGTGGTAGGGCTGGCATTGTGGCATAGCGGGTGAAGCCACCACCTGCGACACCAGCATCCCGTATCGGCACCGGTCATGTTCCAGCTGCTCCACTTCCAATCCTGCTCCCTGCTGACGGCCTGAGAAAAGCAGCAGAAGACAACTCAAGTGCTTGGGCCTCTGGCACCACGTGGGAGACCCAGGTGAAGCTCCCGGCAACTGGCTTCAGTCTGGCCCAGCCCTGGACATTGTGGACATTTGGGGAGTGAACCAGTGGATGGAAGATCTCTCTGTCTCTCACTCTCTCTCCAACTCTGATCTTCAAATAAATAAATGAATAAAATCACCTGTGTGGAGTAGAGAGGTGATCAGCTTTTGGTACAACAATTAAGATGCTTAGGACACATGCACCCATTATCAGAGTCCCTGGATTCAAGTCCTGACTCCACATCTGATTCTAGCGTCCTGCTAATGCACACTCTGGGAGGTAGAAGGTGATGGATCCTGACCACACACATGAGACTCCTCCATCAAGCTCTGGCTCCTGGCTTCAGCCTCACCCAGTCCCAGCTGCTGCAGGCATGTGGGGAGTGAACCAGCAGATGGGGGATGACCTCTCTCTCTTTCTGTCTTTCAAACACATATAAATGAATTAAATAAATTTTAAAATTACCTGCAAATAAGATCTCCTAAAAAAAACTGTGTGGGTGTATATATATATGTATACATAAATACGTATATATATGTTGTAAATATAAAAAACATGCATGCATTTATTCACCCAGAGTTTTTTTAAGATTTATTTATTTACTTGAAAGTCACAATTACACAGAGAGAGGAGAGGCAGAGAGAGGAGAGGCAGGCGGTGGGGGGGGGGGGTCTTCCATCCACTGGTTCACTCCCCAGTTGGCCGTTATGGCCGGAGTTGTGCTGATCCAAAGCCAGGAGCCAGGAGCTTCTTCCGGGTCTCCCACGCAGGTGCAGGGGCCCAAGCACTTGGGCCATCTTCCACTGCTTTCCCAGGCCATAGCAGAGAGCTGGATCAGAAGTGGTGCAGCTGGGACTCAAACCGGCACCCATATAGGATGGCAGCACCACAGGCAGCGGCTTTACCCACTATGCCACAACGCCAGCCCCTCACCCAAAGTTTTAATGAACTTCTTATGGCAGACACAATAGGAAGTCTTATAAAAAATAATTTCTGAGCGTATACTACTGAGATAACTTGCACTTCCCTCTGTGAACCTTAGCCACAATTCAGACTTCATCTGGATGCAAATATCCCAACTGTGAAACTTCTCTCGAAGTACAAAAGTGCTAACACTAACTGTCAATCACCAGTATTAAAGCAGAGGGAGGGGCCTAGACCTCCCTTTGACAAGCCAAACACAGCTGTAGACAGAAGGGTAAAGGTCAAGCCGAGAGGACTGACCTCCCACTACTGTCACCCAGGAAACTGATGCTTTTCCTGACACGAGAAAGCACCCTCCAGGTGCACACCACTGTTATCAGCACTTTTTTTGTTGTTGTTGTTTTGCAAGCAGTCAATTTTCTCTCTCCCTGGGTTTAAGGATTATACTGCAAAAACTTGAAGAGAATAAAAGTCTTACCTGAAGAAGGAGGTCTGTTGATTCTTTGAAGCTGTCAATACAAATAGGGCAAGTAGGCTGACTATTTTAATTCAGATAGTATTATGAGTAGGAACCAACTTTAAAGGTCTTGCAACAAAGTCTTTTTACCCCAAGGTAAGAAATGATGGCAAAATGGCAAACAAGCCACACCACACGCAACACACATCTGTTAGGGATTTACCAGGACAGGTGCCTGGTGAAAAAGATGGTTCTCTCTCTCCATAGGGGAAGGTGTACACACACACACACACACACACACACACACTGCACAGCCCCTGAGCTGTTCCTTCCTTCTGACCCTAACCAGCAGGCTCCTCTCTGCAACACAGGTAGGGAAAGTCTGCAGAAGAGGGAAGTGGACTGGAGGCTCCCATCACCACCAGCAGTGGAGCAGGCTCGGCACCCAGGGCATCCTGGGATCATGCAGAGCATTTCAGAGAGGGGCGGTGCAGCCAGACAGGTCAGCAAAGAATTCACAGACGGTGGTGGAGATGTGAAAACGGGCCCGGACCCCGCCAGGGGGAGAAGCAGCGGAGGAGGGTGCATGCCAAGCACCGCCTGGGGAAGGCGTGGAACTGCGGGAGAAGCTGATGGGCACAGAGGGAAAGAGTGGGGTGGACAGCAGGAGCTGGACACAAGGCAGAGGATCAGACAAGCATGAGGAAGGTGCAGCTGAAACGCAGGCAAAACCAGAAAACAAGCGGCCCTGGGGCCCGGCTCAAGGTTTTTTCTTTCTGCATAGCTTAAGGGAATCACTGCTGGCTCTTGCACATTGGACCCAATTTCCTTATCTGTAACAGGAATAAGCAGCATTAGAAAGTAGCTATTAACTAAGAAAAATTATGTAAGTTGCTCATCCATTGTAGGTAGAGCCGTAGCTAAGCGTGAATACACATTAAGACATTAATTAAGCCCCTTCTAGCTCCAATTTGTTCTAACTATTTGAAAGAGTCTACGGCTCTAATTGATTCTAATTCCTCCTTTGATCTGCTACATTCTCTTGTGCAGAAGGGGAGGACAAGGACCCAAAACAGCTTCTCGGTTGCTCGGGTACTATTCCAGCAGCTTCCTAGTGCCCGCTGTGAAGAGGATCCATGGTATCCCAGCCTGTCTTCCTCCTCTTGGTATGACATGTTCCCAGGGTGGATGCCACCTGAGGTTGGGATTATTAAATTGGTCAGTCTGTTTCCAGACTGGGTGATAAAATGCAGCCTACAGAGACCTCCTAGCACGGTCAACCATGCCCCAGCTTGATATGTAAACAAACTGTAACCTGACCTAGAAGTATGCCCTGTAACCTAGCAGCTGAATCTCCAGCCAACCAGAGGCTGAAAGGTCAAACAATGACCTTGTAAGGAAAATGCCAACCGCAGCCAGTCAGGCTGTCTGTGGCTATCGCTGCCCTGCCTCTGGCTGTTAAATACAACCTGCCCTTGGGGTGGGATGGGGCATTCTGAAGCAACCTTGGTCTGGACACAGCCTGGTTCTAGAACCTTCTCTTGCTCAAATGAATGCTACTAAATGTAACATCTCAATTTTTTTTCAACAGCATGAAATCAAAGCTAACTGAATACCTTAGAAGTAGAAGGTGTCTAACTCCACGGATGATGGTTTTCCCCTTCATACGCAGAGGGGGAAGAGACTTCCACCAGACAAGCTCACTAGCTGGCCTTCCTGGGTCCTCCTTACCTGCCCAATTTCTGCACCCAGGAGAGCCCCAAGACTAGCACCACAGACCCGTTCTGTGGACACGCTCTCCCCGAGGAGCACATTGACCTTCGCTGCTTTAAAGACCAGCTCTGTACCAACAACTCTGAACTTGAACCCCCAGCCCAGATCTTCTCCCTAAAATCCAACCTCATTTGTCACTTCCGCATCCACGCACTGATGTCTATTAGACATTGCATTAGCTTCCCAGGGCTGCCGGGACAAATGGCCACACACTGGATGGCTTAAAACAACAGAAGTGTATTCTCTCACGGTTAAGGAAGTCAGAGTTCACAACAGGCGTCAGCAGGCAGGGCCACAATTTCTGCAAAGTCTCGCCTTTCCTCTCGCAGCTTCTGGTGGCTCCTGGCACTGTTACTGCAACCCCTGCCTCTATTTCACATGGCCCTCTCCCTCATGTGTGCGGCTGTGCACACTTCTCATAAGAACACCAGCCTTTGATTTAGGGCCCACTCTAAACCCAGGATCTCATCTCAAGACCCTACATTATATCTCCAAAGACCCTATAAGGTCATACTCTAATAAGGTCTACTAATTATATTACTATGATAAGGTCATATTCTAAATTTCCAAACAGACATGAGTTTTAGAGGGGCCGCTATTCAGCCCACTACAGCATCTTGAACTGGTCCAAACCAAATGTCCGGTCTTCCCACAGAGAATCCATTCTCTCCTTCAGTCTTACCCCCTCAGTCAGGGCAGAAACCTTGGGGTCAGCCTCGGGTCCTGTTCCTCTTGCATCCCACGCCCAGTCTCCAAGTACTCTACCTCCAAGATACACCCAGAATCTGACACTCCACCATCACTATCACTCCAGCTCAAACTAACACATCCATGGCAGGGGTGGGAACGGCCAGCCTGCAGACCATATAAGCCCCACGAAGTCATTTGGTCCAGCCTTCCCAAGGTAACCACAGGTGGGACTCAAAATTCAATAAATCTATAGCAGGCTGCTTTTTAAGTTGATAGTTTTGTATGGCCCATGAATGACGTTATAAAGGCCCTTGGCTAAAAAAAGTTCCCCACCTCTGTTCTCAAGAAAGGGTCATCCAGTTCTCACACACTTGTTCCTCAGGGCTAGAATGAAAACAGAAGTCAGCTCATGTCCCTCTGCTACTTCACATCCCCCAGTGACCTGCTACCTCGTTTGGAGTCAAAGTCCTTCCAAAGGCCCACAAGGCCCTGTAGTATCTCACCCCACCTCCTCCGACTGTCTCGCCTTTCTTGGCTCAGCTGCAGTGAGACACGGTGGGCAGGCTCTGTCTCAGGCCCTTTGCAGCTGCTCTTCCTTCTACCTGAAATGCTTGTCCTCCAGATAACCATAGGGTTTCTTGCTTGCCCGCTTCCTCCAGGTCTTCATTCCCATGCCAGCTTCTTGGAGGAGCTGTCCTGACCACCCTGCCTAGAGTCACCATCCCACCAGCTTCCCACCCTCAGATTCCCCTGACTCCTGTCTGTCTTATCCCATCCCCGAGTCATTCTCTAAAATATATTTCTTGTATTCATCTGTTCACTGTCTGCCTCCTCCCCTACATGCTAGAATGTGAGCTCTATAAGGCCAATGATTCAGTCTGGCTTATTCACTGTGGTTTCTCCAGGATCTAAGACTATCTCTGGCACACACTAGGCACTCAACAACTATTCGATTTTTTAAATTTTCTTTATTTTCTCTTTCAATAAATACTTTATACGAATGAGGGTGGTACAACCATTTGATCTGGAAAAAAAATTAACTGTGGGGGCTGGCATTGTGGTGTGGCAGGTAAAGCTGTAGTCAGTGACGATGGCATCCCACATGGGCACCAGTTTGGCCTGGCTCCCTACTAATGGCCTGGGGAAAGCAGCAGAAAATGGCCCAAGTGTTTGGGCCCCTGTCACACACGTGGGAGACCCAGATGAAGCTCCTGGCTTAGGCCTGGCCTAGCACTGGTCACTGTGTCCACCTTAGGTGTGAACCAGTAGATGGAAGATCTTTCTTTCTCTAGCTTACTCTTTCTCTCTCTCTTTGATTCTCCCTCTCTACATAACTCTGACTTCTGTTTTTAAGACAGAACCCTTTAGGGGCTGGCATTTTGGTGTAGTGGGTAAAGCCGCTGCCTATAATGCTGGCATACCATATGGGTGTTGGCTCACGTCCCAGCTGCTCCATTTCCAATCCAGCTCCTCGCTAATGGTCTGGGAAAAGCAGCAGAAGATGGCCCAAGCGCTTGGACCCCTGCTACCAATGTGGGAGACCTGGAAGAAGCTCCTGGCTCCTGGCTTCAGCCTTGCCTGGCCCCAGCCATTGCAGCCATCTGGGGAACCAGCAGATAGAAGACCTCTCTGTAACTCTGGCTCCTGACTGGAGCTTCCAGCTAATGCAGACCCTGGAAAGTAGCAGCAATGGCTGAAGGAACTGGATTCCTACCACCCAGTGGGAATCCTGGATTGAGTTCCTTTGTCCTTGCAGACTTCTGGAAAATCACCCAGTGGACTGCAGCTTGCTCTCTGTCTCTCTACCTCGGAAATAAATAAACAATATAAGTATTTCTTTTTCCTCTTGTAGATTCCTATTTTCTATCCCTAATATCATGTAAGAAATAGAGGTTCCCAGATATGTGAAACCTGATTTGAATATTACACAGTATATGCATGTCTTGAAACATTACACAGTACCCCATTAACATGCGTTTTTTATGGATCAATTAAAAATAAATATTAGAGAAATTTAAAAAATAATAACAAAAAGAAATAGAGGCTACTGGATGAAGACTTCCATCCTTTCCTGAAAGTACAAAGATTTTATAGAATCTCAAGAACCCAAGCAATCCCTGCTCAGTGTTGTTAACTTTCCATATGAACTATCTTGGCTAATTCTAACTTCTTAGAATTTTTTTTGAAAGATTTATTTATTTGACAGAGAGAAAGGAAGAAACAGAAAAAGAGATCTTCCATCTGCTGGTTCACTCCCCAGATGGCCGCAACAGCCAGGGGTGGGCCAGGCTGAAGCCAGGATCCAGGAGTTTCTCCCACGTCTCCCAGGTGGGACAGGGGCCCAAGCACGTGGGCCACCTTCTGCTACTTTTCCCAGGCCATAGCAGGAAGCTGGATCAGAAGTGAGCAGCCAGAACACAAACCATATGGGATGTCAGCATGTGCCCACTATGCCACAACACTGGCCCCCAAGTTACGTTTCTTTGCCAATTTTCTTTTAAAAGCTCGAATCTGTGCTCTCCTTTGTCTTAACCCATTCACTTTTCCCTACTTTTTTCTATCACAGTCACCGTCTTCTTTTCTCATCTATGCTGTTCTGCAGTCACATAAAATACCCAAGTGTTCACTTAGTCTTTCCTGCACTGATGGAACAAGCATCAGCGATTCAACCAGCATCACTGATCCACCCGGCTATTCCCTTAGGTTCTTCAATGCACACAGCACTGTGGCCAGCCTCCCTTGTACAAAGTGTGGGTTTCACTGACCCACCCGGCTATTCCCTTAGGTTCTTCAACGCACACAGCACTGTGGCCAGCCTCCCTTGTACAAACTGTGTGTTTCACTGACCCACCCAGCTATTCACTTAGGTTCTTCAATGCACACAGCACTGTGGCCAGCCTCCCTTGTACAGAGTGTGTGTTTGGGGTGGGGGTGTTCCATGCAGACCTGTAGGGCCAGAGCAAAACAACCTTGTTAACCAGGGAAAGCTGCCCCCATTGTCCATCTACAGCTGAAGGAGTGAGGACTGTAATGAAAATTTTCGGTAGGCTACGGAACCCAAACAGTGATGGAGAATTCCTCACACATGACCTCAGAGCTCTGGGGAAAAACTTAAAGGCAGAAATCATAGGACGGCTGTCATTTTTCTTATCTCCTGCGCTGCTGGTGGAAAAGCAGAGCCTGCTCCGAGCCTCCGAAGTAGCTGCCAGATGTGCTAGTCACGGGAGCCAAATGGATGAATGGGTACCAAACACGTGGCACATGCAGGCGGCGGAATACTACTCTGCCACAAGAAGGAATGAGACTGGAACACGTGCGCCAACACAGCGGGACCTTGAAAGCACACCCGCAAGTACTGTACGACCCTCCTTATGTGAGGTGCCCGAGAAAACGCGGATTCCTAGAGAACGTGGAATAAAGACTGCCTCCACCGTGCGATGGGCAGTTTTGGTCTGGGCGCACCGCTGTGGCCTGAGGCCAGCACCCCATATGCCAGTGCCTGCTGCTTTCCATGCAGCTTCCTGCTAAGGTGCCTCGGAGGCGCCACAAGATGACCCAAGTGCCCGTGCCCCTGCCTCCCACCGGGAGACCAGGTGGAGATCCGGCTCACCCTCTCGCCCTCTCTCCCTCACTTTGCCTTTTAACTCAACACATCTTTTTTCAAAAAGATTCCATTAGGGATGCTAAAGTTCTGGGGTGGAGAGCAAGCGTTAGAAAGCGCCACTCAACTGAACACTTAAAACTGCTAAGCCATCGGCTTTTTATTTTTATATCAGATATATTTTACCAGACCTAAAAGGAAAATGGCCTACCGGGCGGAGCACATGTGACAGGAAGACAGCCAATCACCGGCGGGCTTTCTCTCGCAGGGGATTGTGGGTATTTCCCAGAGGCCCCTGCGGCACTGCAAAACAGCCCGAGGGCCGCAGAGGGCAAACTGGAGCCTCGGAGGGATGAGGAGGATACGGAAAGGAAGTGGCCTCTGTGCTCGCCAGGGCCACTGGTTCCGGCCCGGCTCCTCGCCCTGCCCAGCCTCAACAGCAGAGCAGCTGTCACTTCACACGGCCCAGTCCGCGGGCGGATGTACAGGGTCACCGCCGTTTGGCAGCTGTGGCTGAAATTCTTGGTGCGTCTGTCCAAAGTAGTTCCAGAGGAGAAGCCAGAGGGCGGGAGGCAAAGGCAGGGAATGTCCAAGTTAAGACAGAAAGTTAGGGGGCCCGCGCTGTTGAGGAGTAGGCTAAGGTTCCACCTGCAGTGCCGGCATCCCATGTGGGCACCAGTTTGAGTCCCGGCTGCTCCACTTCCCGTCCAGCTCTCTGCTGTGGCCTGGGAAAGCAGTAGAAGATGACCCAAGTGCTTGGGCCCCTGCACTCACGTGGGAGACCTGGAAGAAGCTCCTGGCTTCTGGTGGGCTCAGCTTTGGCCATTGCAGCCACTTGGGGAGTGAACCAACGATGGAAGACCTCTCTCTTTCTCCTTTTCCCTCTCTCTCTCTCTAACTCTGCCTCTCAAATAAATAAATAAAATCTTAATTTAAAAAAAAGACAAACTTAAGGCTATCCCTGTGGGAAATATGTGAGCAAATGAGTGGAGGGGTAATAGAATGGGTTTCAAGGGGGATGCGGTCTGGCATTATTTTTTTTTCTAATAACAGGTGAAGTCTAAGCATATTTATATTAAAAAGGGAAAGTACCCATAGGGAGAAGGGTGATCATCCAAGCCCCAAGTTTCTGAGGAGGTGGAGATCCCAAGGTTAAAAGATAAGCAGAACTAGGAAGAGCTAGAGGACTAGGGACAAGAACTGGAGCGCCTTTAGGAGAGGCAATGGGCGCGAAGGCCCAGGGGCAGTGTCCTGGTCCGCACCGGTGGAAATGATCTTGGACAGCACCCACCCGGGTCAACAGCGCAGACAGGCAGAGGACGGCTGTTACAGTAACTTCAGGTCCAGGGAACACCTAGGAGAGTGAGGTGCTTGCGGGAAATACTGAGAAGTGGGGCGAGTCCATGCTAAATGTGCTGAGCAAAGCAAGAGGCGAACTCACCCGCGGAAGAAGGTGGAGATGAAGTGCATGGAAAAGTTGTGAAATCGCTGCTTGGAAAACCGTGATCCTTATCACAAGGGTAATAAAATAAGTCACTGCAATTTTCAATTAGTGCATTACTGGAAACCTTTTAGTCCCGAGAACAATGGTTCAGTCAAGGACAGGTAATATTAATGTGTAATGGAGCCAGCGAAAGACCCCAGAGTTTGCGATCCCTAGAGCTCTGTGGGAATATTTGAGTGCCAGGAGGGGCCAACACTGTGGCATGGCAGGTAAAGCGTCTGCCTGCAGTGCCAGCATCCCATATGGAAGACCTCTCTCTCTGTCTCTCTGTGACTCCGCCTTTCAAACAAAATAAATAAATTAAAAAAAAAAAAAAAAAGAGTGCCAGGAAGGGAGCGCTGATGAGTACTGGAATATTGAGTGGGTATTTTGCTTAGCAATGAAGGCGCCCACATCCCATGAGCCCATACTCCATGGCCCAGGCACCTGACTCCAGCGTCCAGCTAATGGGCACCCTGGGAGGGAGCAGGTGATGGCTCAAGTAGGTGGGTTCCTGTTGTAGTTCCCAAGTGCATGGGAAATCAGTCAGCTGATCAACTTTCTCTTTTTCTCCCCACGTCCACCTCAGCTTTTCAAAAAAACAAGTTTTTTTTTTTTTTTTTTAAAGAAATATTTGCTCACGGAGCCTGCTTACTTGAGAATGAGGGTAGGTAAAAACATGATAATGATGCATTGTGAATGTGGGAATGGGTTAAAAAACAAAGTAATAATGAAAGTAAAAAAGAGAGACAAACACTATAAGTATATGGCGGAGTTGAAAACAAACAGATGTGGTCAGAGAAAGATCCAGTTTGTAGAGTTTGGTATAAGAAGCCCACATTATACAGGTAGGTGAGTTTAAAAAAATTTTTTTTTAATTTACTTGAAAGGCAGAGTTAGAGAAAGAGAGAAAGAAAGAGAGAGAGGGAGAGAGAGAGAGATTGATTGATTTTCCATTTGCTGGTTCACTCTCCAAATGGCTGCCATGGCCAGGGCTGGGCCCAGCCAAAAGCAGGAGCCAGGAGCTTCTTCCAGGTCTCCTACGTGGGCACAGAGCCCCAAGCACTTGGATCTTCTGCTGCTTTCCAAGACACATTAGCAGGGCGCTGGACTGGAAGTGGAGTGGCAGGGACTCAACGGGTGCCCATATGGGACGCTGGCGTCACAGGCGGAGGCTTAACCTGCTACACCAACGCCGGCCCCTGGTAGGTGCATTTGATTCCTGTGAGTTCACAGTTCAGTCCTGAACCGGAGTGTTTAAATACAATGTTTCTACTTTTTAGGAAGTATAAAGCTATTTAGAGATTTTGGGTAAAAATAAACTATGCTAAGAACAGAGTATGAAAGTTTCAATCTATTCAGAAAGGAAAAAGTCTTATTATTTCTTCTTTTATCACAAGAATGGTGGTTATAAAGAAATTCATATTAAACTATTCTTAGCTCTGGAACATACGCTACATAGTCATCATAGCTGAAGGAGGAAGGAAGCCAACAAATACCCCAAGACTCTTTGACTGAGGCTAAGTATACAAACGGCTCACGTCTTTTATACTGGAGTATCATCTGGTGCAGTAAAACTCGGAACACCCTCGGAGGACATACCTATTTCCTTATTACCACTTTTAAGTTTCTATGGCTGGGCCAGCGCTGTGGTGTAGCGGGTAAAGCCGCCGCCAGCAGTGCCAGCATCCCATATGAACATCGGCTCGAGTCTTGGCTTCCCATCCAGCTCTCTGCTATGGCCTGGGAAAGTAGGAGAAGGTGGCCCAAGTCCTTGGACCCCTGCACCCACGTGGGAGACCCAGAAGAAGCTGCTGGTTCCTGGTTTCAGAGTGGCCCAGCTCCAGCTGTTGCGGCCATCTGGGGAGTGAACCAGCAGATGAAAGACCTTTCTTTCTCTCTCTCTGTAACTCTACCTCTCAAATAAGTAAATAAAAATCTTAAAAAAAATAAAGTCACATACACACCACATACTTACACACACAAAAAAATCCAGTGACCACAGGATTATTTCAGCAAAGCAGTTTTTATTTTATTTTTTATAAAGCATTATTATTTCACTAACTGAAAATGAAGATAAAATTGCAGCTAAGAACAACTCTCATTCCCATAAGAAGAAAAATATTCTCCCAAATCTACACTGTTGAATCTATTTGTACAACACCAGGTCATGAAATGCACCTGTTCTTGAGCGTTGCAGTGGCACCAGCACCTCTCTGGGTGAAGAGAGAATGTAGATTACTAGTTCTCTTCCTGCTATGATATCAACCTAGTTGTCGTTGCTAATTCTATAGCCCACTACACTTGGACTTGATCTCATGCACCCTAAAAAACGGGGGCTCTCTACTCCCCCTCTCCTCACTTAAAGACCTAACTGGAGAGATTAAGCTTCCCTCTGTCATACAGACACAGGTCAGGGGACACCACCGTGTCACTGTGTCTAAACTTAATAATGACCTTCATCCGCTTGAGAATTTTATTTTCATTTTATTTACTAGAATCAAAGATAAGTGAACACTCACTCAAAACCTAGGCTCTCTGCCTCCTGCCATTCCTCCATTTCATCTCAGAAAGACAATTTTCCAAAAATTGTACTGCAAGTTTTCTTCTTACTTACTCAGCTTCATGTAGTACCACAAAGTAGTCTTTGCCAGATCTATTAGAGAAGCAATCCATATACATGGGCGTTTTCCCTCCGATACCCTAAACACAGGTTTGGAGACAGCTGTAAAGGCAGGAACACGCACAGGCCACAGCTTCAGGATGTAGTCAAACAAGGGCAATGCAGTCAAACAGGCAAGTTTGTTGAGAACGGTGGCTAGAGCATTGTAAACAGAAGATTTATGATGAAAAACATCTTTGTAGACAGGGTTGTGAAACACAGTCCTGTCTCCAAGAGAAGCAACCAACAGGGCTGATCACTCAGCAAAGCAGAGAGTGACTGCTCTCTCACCAGCGTGAACTAAGCACACAGTAGGACTCCCCTCTGGGAGAAATGGACAGCGCGGAGGAGGCCGGACAGGGAGGCGCAGAACATCAGTGCTGAATCCAAGTCAACAAGAGACCTGGAAGGAAGCCAGAACATGGCCTGTCTCAACACAGCGCGGGGAAGCCACACAGAGGAGAAGCTCACGGACGGCCCACACCCAGCTCGCTCACAGTCAGCTGCCCTGGCCGCGTCACCGAATTCCCACATGGCCTGCCCCGCTGGCCTCCCAGGAGGCCTGACTCCAGACTGTGTCCCAAGACGTGATTGACCTTGTCTTCTCCTGGGAACCTTCATGGAAGAGCAGCAATATCCCGGCTCCTGGAACAGCCACATTTGTGTTTGCTGCTGCTTTCTGTACAAATCCCCCTTCACTTCCATGCTACCCAAGTTTGACCTCTTTCCAAAAGAATGAATTTTGCAAATTGTGTATCTGGAGAGTGACTGATATCCAGAAGATGTAAAGAATTCCTACAACTCAGCACCACAAAAAAAAAAAAAATTTTTTTTCAAAAAAGGGGCAAAGGACCTGAACGGACATTTCTTCAAAGAATAAATACAAATGGCCAAAAAGCACACAAAGGTAGTTAACATCATTAGCCATCAAGGAAGCACAAATCAAAACCACAGTGCATACCATTCCATCAGGATAGTTAGCACCAAAAGACAGAAAATAATAAGTGTTGGCGAGGATGTGGACAAAGGGGAATCTTTCTACACATAGCTGGTGGGAATATAAAATGGTGCAGGCACTGTGGAAAAAGTGTGTGGCAGGTACTCAAAAAGTTAAACATTGGGGCCAGTGCTGTGGTGCAGCGGGTTAAATCCCTGGCCTGAAGCGCCGGCATCCCATATGGGCACCAGTTCTAGTCCTGGCTGCTCCACTTCCAATCCAGGTCTCTGCTGTGGCCTAGAAAAGCAGTAGAAGATGGCCCACGTCCTTGGACATCTGCACCCACATGGGAGACCCAGAAGCTCGAAGGTCCTAGCTCCTGGCTCCTGGCTTTGGACTGGCGCAGCTCCAGCCATTACAGCCAATTGAGGAGTGAACCATCGGATGGAAGACCTCTCTCTCTCTCTCTCTCTCTCTGCGTAACTCTGACTTTCAAGTAAATAAATCTTATATAAAAAAGTTCAACATAGAATGACCATGTGATCCAGCAACTGCGCTGCCCAGTATAGCCAAAAGAAATGAAAGAGAACTCCAACACACACTCACATGCCAATTCTACAGAACCATTATTCACAGCAAAGCCCAGAAATAACCGAAATGTCCACCCCGAGATGAGCGGATCGCTTATGTGTTGTACACACACAATGGCATCTCAGTCAGCCGCAGAAGTGTACAAAGGCCTGGTCCACGCTTACCACATAAAGGAACCCTGAAAACATGTTAAGTTAAGACACAAAGTGGGCCGGCGCCGCGGCTCACTAGGCTAATCCTCCGCCTAGCAGCGCTGGCACACCGGGTTCTAGTCCCGGTCGGGGCGCCAGATTCTTTCGCGGTTGCTCCTCTTCCAGGCCAGCTCTCTGCTGTGGCCAGGGAGTGCAGTGGAGGATGGCCCAAGTGCTTGGGCCCTGCACCCCATGGGAGACCAGGAAAAGCACCTGGCTCCTGGCTTCGGATCAGCGCGGTGCGCCAGCCACAACGGCTACTGGAGGGTGAACCAACGGCAAAGGAAGACCTTTCTCTCTGTCTCTCTCACTGTCCACTCTGCCTGTCAAAAAAAAAAAAAAAAAAGACACAAAGTGACAGACACTGTATGATCCCCTCTATATGAGGTACCTGGAACAAGCGAATTCAGAAAGAAAGAAAGGAGGAAAGATTTTATCACCAGGGGCCAGAGGGATGGCAGAGTTCACTGTTCCTGATGAAGAAAAAGTTCTGGAAACAGATGGTGGTGATGGATGTTCCAACATTTCTAACGTACTTAATGCCAATGACCTGTAACACTTAAAATGATTAAGTTTAGGGCTGGTGCTGTGGCATAGCAGGTTAAGCTATGGGCAGCAGTTTGAGTCCTGGCTGTTCCACTTCCATTAGCAGCTCCCTGCTAATGTGCCTGGGAAAACAGCAAGGGATGGCCCAAGCGCTTGGCCCCTGACCCACATGGGAGACCTGGATGAGGCTCCTGGCCTTGGACTGGCTCAGCCCTGGCTGTTGCAGCCATTTGGGGAGTGAACCAGTGGATAGAAGAGTTCTTTCTCTCTGCCTTTTCCTCTCCCTCTCTGTAACTGCCTTCCAAATAAATAAATTTGTATTTAAAAAAATGTTAAGCAAACAAAATTAAATCAGCAGATGAAAGAGTTATCTGTATTCCCATGTTCATTGCAGCTAAATTCACAATAGCTAAGACATGGAATCAACCCAAGTGTCCATTGACTGATGACTGGAAAGAAATTATGGTATATATACATTATGGAATACTACTCAGCGGTAAAAAAAAATGAATAAAATCCTTTCTTTTGCAACAAAATGAATGCAACTGGAAACCATTATACTTAATGAAATAATTCAGTCCCAGAAAGACAAATACCATATGTTTTCCTTGATCTGTGCTAACTGAGTATCTAAAATGTTTTGGAGTAAAATGGACATTTTGAGATTCGATGACTGTTTACAGCCCTCGTCGCCACTGTTGAGGAACAGTAGCTTTTCCTCCATGCTATTTACCTAGTGTAGGATGAATCTGAGTACAAAGCAAACTGAAAATAGAGGGTTATAAAAATTAAGAGCGGGAATAGGAGAGGGAGGAGGAAGAAGGGGGGTGTGTGGATGGGAGGAAGGGTGGGGGGAGTATCACTATGTTCCTAAATCTGTATCTATGAAACATGAAATTCTGTATACCTTAAATAAAATTTTAACAATGGTTTTTATGCCTTATATATTTTACCACACTAAAAAAACCTGTTTTAATGTTTGAAGGAAAACACCAGAATACTGGAAATTCATATGTAAGAGAAAACAAAACACTGACACGACTGCTGGTTCAGCATCCCTTCTCTCCCTCTTCCTTCCTTCTTTTTTTTTCTTCTTTCTTTCTTAAATTTGATACAAAATAACTAAACATTCCAAAGAAGACAGATGCATGAGGGAATTCTGATGAAATTTTTAATTTTGAAAAACAAATAAATCATATGACAAGAGGGTCTGGCAGAATGAGGTGATCTGGAGCGAGGACTGGGAACAGCAGGCTGAGCCAAAGCCCCAGGAGGTTCTTCGTCTCCAGGAAAGGAGAAAGGCGAGCACTGGCAAGGCGCACACGGACGAGGCGCCCGTCCTCTGCCCACTCCTTGTAACAGACCTTAAGGACAACAGGATTAAATAATTCAAGCAGGGCTGGTTTCACTGGCTGTGAACTGCTCTCCAGGGCACACAGCTCCACAGCCGGGATTCCACAGCAGGCAGGGTCAGGGATCACGTATTCCGGCCTCTCCACGAGTGCATCTACACTCCGGCTTCCCTGCACTGCACCCAGCGTTGGCGGGGAGTCAACCAAAACGCCACGTGGGGTGGGCACTGTGCAGAGGTTAAGACGCCGCTCAGGACGCCCACATCCTGTATTCGGAGAGCCTGGGTTCCAGTCCGGGCTCCACTTCGGATCCCAGCTCCCTGCAAAGGCACACCCTGGGATTCAGGAGGGGGCTCAATTAGCTGGGCCCCACTCAGAGAGAGACCCGGACTGGGTTCCAGGCTCCTGGTTTCAATCTGGCTCCGTCTTGGCTGCTGCAGGCATTTGAGAAATGAATCAGCAGATGGAAGATCTCTCACTCACTCTCACACACTCTCTCTCTGCCCTTCAAAAATAAATAAAACATTAAAATGCAAAACTGTGAATGAGCGTTACTGATTTGCCCAGCCTAACCTCACATCACGTTCTGAACACACCCCCTGCCCCTAGTGCCGACGGCTGCTCCTCTGTACCCAGCAGCAAGGAAGCAGTTTAGGGAGAAGAGTGAATGGCACCCGACTGGACACGAATCATCTACAAACCAAACTGCAGGACGTCAGGACAGACCCTGCTGACGAATGAGTCAGACTGCCAGCGTTACGACTGTACCAGGCAGAACGGTCTCCTCAGATGTGTTCCAACTGTAATTAACACAGAGCTGTCCCAGAGTGCCCACTTCATCTTAATTGAGTGTAAAGTAACCTAGAAGAAACTGTTTTCTGAGACAATGCTGTGCTTAGTCAAGCTAATTTCAAAGACAAGGTGCTGAGATTCTGCCTGTTGATAATCATATTGGTGGAACTAATCAAAATTATAAAAACAACATCTATTTGGAAACTGATTTTAATCAATGTGGGAGGTATTACATTCTATAGCTTTCACTTACTCAGATCTACGATGTCAGACCTGCAGGAGCGCTCAATACACCTGGGGCTTCCGCTCTGTGATGCAAAGTTCTCTGGTCTACTCGACTGAGGAACCAATGGCCTCCCTGTCCGTCCACTCCACCCAGCAGGTCTGCATTCCTGCAGCTCATCACCGCTGGAGGGTACAGCCCCACCCCCCTCAGTTTCCACAGGGCATGCGTTCCAGGACCCCCGAGGAGAGCAGCACCCAGGGATGCTCAAGTCCCTTCTAGAAAATGCCTCAGTACTTGCACATAACCTTCGCACATGCTCCTGTATTTTTTAAAAAATATTTATTTGAAAGGCAGAGTTACAGAGAGACAGAGGCAGATGGAGAGAGAGGTCTTCCCTCTGCTGGTTCACTCCCCAGATGGCCACAACAGCTGGAGCTGTGCCGACCCAAAGCCAGCAGCTTCTTCCAGGTCTTCCCAGGCAGGTGCAGGGGCCCAAGGACTTGGGCCATCTTCCACTGCTTTCCCAGGCCATAGCAGAGAGCGGGATAGGAAGTGGAGCAGCCGGGACTTGAACCAGTGCCCATATGGGATGCTGGCACTGCAGGCGGTGGCTTTACACACTACACCACAGTACCGGTCCCTTCTGTATTCTTTAAATCCTCTCTTACTTGTAACACATAGGATAATACAAATGCTATGTAAACAACTGCTATACTGTGTTGTCTGGGGAACCATGACAAGACAGGAAAGTCCACCCATCTTCAGCACAAATACTTTTTTCCAAATATTTTCAAAGAAGCCAGTGTATTATCTACTGTACTACCTGCACTGTGTACCGTATTATCTACTTGTACTTACGTGGTAAGTCCATAATTTATCATTGCCTCCTATGTGCCTCGCTCACCAGGGTCCTGTCTAGGTGCTTGCTGTGCCTGCTGGCCAACTGGACCACTCTTGGGCATCAGATACATGAAGACCAGGCTTGCCCACGGGCACTAGGCTAAGGAGGCACACCTGGGCCTCAGAACCAGGCCTCTTAACTCCCAGAAGCAACAGCACTCCCATTGCTAGCAGGCGCCAGCACCTTAGTCCATTCGGGCTGCTGAAACAAATCCCCGTAGACTGGGTGGCTTACAAACAAGCAGAGTCTCCCCGTTTGGGAGGCTGGGAAGCCCAAGATCAAGGCGCTGGCAGATTTGGTGTCTGGCGAGGGCCCTCATCCTGGTTTCTACGTGGTGCCTTGTTGCCGCATCCCATGTGGTAGAATGGGGGAGGGCCCCCCTGCCCCGCCTCCCCCAGGCAGCTCTCTTTCAAAGGCACTAATCCCATTCATGAGGGCTCCGCTCATGACCAACAGAATCACCTCCCGACAGCCCCACCTTCTAATACCACCGTGTGCAGGGCGAGGATTTCAACACCCGCACCTAGGGAGGCCACATTGGGCCGGTTACTCTCTAGCCTAGAGGCGGGCAATGTCTGGCCCAGGGCCCTACAGTCTATGAGTCATGTGGCCCCGCCCTGCTGAGGCGACCACAGGTGGGACTCAAGATCCGATAAATCCACAGCAGGCTCATTTTTTTTTTTTTTTTTAAGATTCTGTTTATTTATTTGAGAGGTAGAATTACAGACAGAGAGAGGGAGAGACAGAGAGAGATCTTCCATCCGCTGGTTCACTCCCCAAATGGTCAAAACAGCTGGAACTAGGTCGATCTGAAGCCAGGAACCAGCAGCTTCTTCCGGGTCTCCTCCGCAGGTGCAGGGGCCCAAGGACTTGGGCCATCTTCCACTGCTTTCCCAGGCCATAGCAGAGAGCTGGATTGGAAGTGGAAGTGCCGGGACTCGAACCAGCGCCCATATGGGATGCCGGCGCTGCAGGCAGCGGCTTAGCCCACTACGCCCCAGTGCCAGCTTCAGCAGGCTCATTTTTAAGCTGACAGTTTCGTATGGCCTGCAGGTAATGGCATAAGTATCCAAATGGCCCTCGGCAGAGAAAAGGGTCCCCCACCCCCGCCAGCCTTTCGCCTCTTTCCAAATTTTTTCTAACTTACCCTTCCAGTCTCGTCTCCTTCCTAACACGGGGTCCCTGCTGCCTACTGTGGCCTCACCATCATGCGTCACCTCTCCTTGACCCAGGTCCCTCTCCACCTCTCTCCATCCGTCACATCTCCACTCATCTTCAAGACCCAGCTCCAACAACGTTCCTCTGTCAATCCCCTTTGACCCTGCCTCATTCTATGTCCCCTCCCCAGAACAGCCACTCCTTCCCCTGAGGTCTACGCCCCCTCCCCAGAACAGCCACTCCTTCCTCTGGGGTCTACGCCCCCTCCCCAGAACAGCCACTCCTTCCCCTGAGGTCTACGCCCCCTCCCCAGAACAGACACTCCTTCCCCTGAGGTCTACGCCCCCTCCCCAGAACAGCCACTCCTTCCCCTGAGGTCTACGCCCCCTCCCCAGAACAGCCACTCCTTCCTCTGGGGTCTACGCCCCCTCCCCAGAACAGCCACTCCTTCCCCTGAGGTCTACGCCCCCTCCCCAGAACAGCCACTCCTTCCCCTGGGGTCTGCGCCCCCTCCCCAGAACAGCCACTCCTTCCTCTGGGGTCTCACGGCAGCTGCACCTGCTACCACCACACCCTTTACCCTCTGCCTTGTGCTCCATCACTTTTTTTTTTTTTTTTTTTTTGACAGGCAGAGTGGACAGTGAGAGAGAGAGAGAGAGAAAGGTCTTCCTTTTGCCGTTGGTTCACCCTCCAATGGCCGCCGCGGCTGATGCGCTGCGGCCGGCACACCGCGCTGATCAGATGGCAGAAGCCAGGTGCTCCTCCTGGTCTCCCATGGGGTGCAGGGCCCAAGCACTTGGGCCATCCTCCACTGCACTCCCTGGCCACAGCAGAGAGCTGGCCTGGAAGAGGGGCAACCGGGACAGAATCCAGCGCCCCCATCACTTTTCATCCTAGCAACTCCACGGTGCCCGGCAGAGCTGGCGGCAACGGGTGAGAGAGAGAAGGATGGATCCTACACAGGCCCCCATCACTTCCGTGACTTCCAGTGCTAGCCCACGACTCCCAACATCCTAATGACTGCTCCAAGAACCCAAAGGGTAAAAAGCCCGTTACTGCTAGAGGCTACATCATGAAATGTGACAGCACACAAAATCAGCAAATTAACTGTGAACCATAAATCCTAATGCATTTTTTCTGTAACAACAAAAAAAGCTACATTTTTTTTTCTCAAGCTAGAAACTACAACAAAAGTTACGAGCACTCTGGGCTGAGATCTCCCTTTGTTACACGTGGGCCATCCCCGGCCATTGTTCTCATGCTCTGCCTGCCATAGGGACCAGCACGTGGCGCAGGTGCAGCACACGTCTGCTGGTGTGAGGTGAAATGGGTCTGCGTTGACTCTGGCTGGCTGGGACGTGGATGGACATGGTAGCTTTCATTCCACATAACACAGGACACACTCAGCTTGTCCACTTGAAGGTAGCTATTCAGAGAATGCCATCCGGTTTTGTTTCTCTGTACCTAAGAACAACTAGGGTTGTTTATAATACCAAAAAAAAAATGCATAGAAAAACAGAACAAGCATTTAGCCCAGCAGGGAAGATGCAGGTTAAGGCACCTAGCTGCTCACAAGAGTGCCTGGGTTCCACTTCCTGCTCTGCTCTCAATCCCAGCTTCCTGCCAGTGCAGACCCTGGGAGGTGATGGATGAGGATGGCTCAGGTAATCGGGTTTCTACCACCACACAGGAGACCAAGATTGAGCTCCAAGCTGCTGGCTCTGTCCCCAGCTCAGCTGTAGCTGTCGTGTGCACCTGCATTTGGGGAGTGAACCACAGGCTGGGTGCTTGCCAGCTCCCCACCCCCCCATATAAAACAAAACCTTTCAAAGCACGGAAAAATGATCACCCACCAATGTTTTTATACAGCACCCTTCTGGAAATAATCGCATCATTTCTTTCAACCTCCCCCTCCTTCCTTCTAGATCACTACAAGCATGAATAGCAACAACTAGGCCAGATGATGAGAGTAACTGAAGTGCCAGGAGCTTCCTGACAAAACTGTTTGTCACCTGCTGTCACTGGGCCATTGAGAACAAACTGATGGTGACTTAGCACTCAGCCAGGGCCAAAGCAGAGCCCAGAGCTGATGCTGCAAAAGGACACATCGCCCTTCACTGAGGCCCTGCCCCTCGAGAAGACTGAACCCAAAATCCACGGAGGTTCACCTGAGGCCACCTGAAATCCTCTTTGCGATCAGAAATACCCGTGAAATCTGCTTCCTGGATGACCACCGTTATCTACGGATCCCAGAATTACAACTTTTAATGTTGAACATGAGGGCATTTAAAAAGTTCACAGAAAAATGGAAATAAAAAATATGTGTCAATGCAAATTTTTTTGAAACCCACGCATAGTTTTCTCCTAATATACATTTTTCTCTTATGCATATGCAGGGATTTCAAAAAAAATCTTTGCACCAACACAAATGTGTCTGTCTACATTTTTCCCACACACTTTTGGAAATTCCCTTAGTGTTGTAATATTGCAATATGCTTTTCTCAGAAGTAAATAAAGCAGGACCCCTGAGCACTGGGGAAGGTCAACTTGAGCTTAAATAGCGACCTTGTAAACAAAACTAGGCTGTCTCTGTCTCCCCACGTCTGTGTGCACTTGTGTAACTGTGCTCACACACACACACACACACACACACACACACACGCCTAACAGACCTTGCAATGTGGGGCAACCCGCAGCCCTGCACCCGGTGGTCCTCGAGCGGTTCAGAGTCCCTGTCTCGCTGAGCACCTGACCCGGGAGCAGGAAGATATCACTGGCGATGGAAAAGCCAGCTCGGTTACCTGACCTTTGAACCCCAGCCCTCTCATCAGAGAAAGGAGGGGCTGGTGAGATGAGGGCTGCCCAGGAGTGAGACAACGCACACCACGGATGTGAGCCACATCCCTGCAGGGAGCGTTCATTCTGTAATGAACCTTGTTAATTCAACATGGAACGGACACTGAAACTACTTGTGGCACATTCTGCACTATTTCTTCACACCAAGCGCCTGATCTGGACTGGCCGCGTGGGACCAGTGGGATCCTGCGGGACAGCACAGGTCTGGGTGAGCTCTCTTCTCGACACCAGAAGGGACTCTAATGAAGGCAGTAACAGATTTTCAGAAAACCCCATAAAGCATTGCCCTAGAAATTTTCCACCTGCTGATTCTCACTCAAAATGAGATTTTGCTTTTTGTAATTTTTATTTCTTAATTCCATGGAATGAATCAGACCTGCAGACAGATTAGCCTGACCATGGTCTCACTACAGACCTCTTGGGAGCTTAAGATCACTGAGGACAAACTGAACTGCGGAATGGGTGAGCTGTCTGCAAAGGAATACGTGTGAGAGACGACCAGCAAAGCGAGTCAAGCAAAACCTCTGAAAGCCACGTTACCTTCTGCGTAGTAAGCCGAGCTATGGAACACAAGTCTGCACGAGCTTCTGGAATGGTTTCTCCAATTACTCAACGTCTATGAGAGAGAGTCCCGCGGCCCCTCCCCCACTGTCTTGTTGATTAGTCCCTTTGTGATCAGGGATCTGCCTCTGCCAGATGGCTGGTCGGGTGGAGAGCATAATATGAGATCAGAGAACAAAGCAAAGCTAACTGGCCTTCCCAGGAACTGAACCTGTGACCCCGACCTCATTAACTCCGGAGAGCAGTTAACCCATGACAAGCATGCGTGGGCAGCTGCCTCGTGAACAGAGCCAGGAGCGCTCACCGCACCTGTCACAGGGCTGCTCTGGGAGGGGAAAGTCGCTCTCAGTGTATACGCAGAACTCTGCAGAACGAAGGAAACCCTGAATGCCATGGTTTCAGTGCCAGCAGCATGGCTGGATGTGTCCCAAGCTCCTGGAGGAGCAGCGGCTGTGGCCTCCACTTGAGACCATAAGTGGCCTTAGCGCTGGGGTTCGCAGTAGGACGGTTCCTCTCCCAGAACCAGGGCTGCAGCATTTTCCTTTTCTACCTCCCACAGGAGAGTGGGAACAGTGGGTTCACCATGATCCCGAGAGCTGCGGATCGTTCATCGAGTCCGGCTGAGTTTCCAGGTCTACCTGTTTCACCACCCACCCTGCCCTCGGTGCCAGCCGGTCCCTCACCTAGGGGAGTGGGGGAGGCCAGCAGGCCTTCAGTGGGGTTGTTCTTGCCTGCCCAGGAAAGAGCCCAACACCTCTTTACAAGTTGCCCCTCCCTCACCTAACTGAGAATGATTCTGAAATTCCACTCTAACAGCCTGTCCCTGGCGGGCTAAGTACTCACTTCTGATTCACATATTTCCCAAAGCCTACCTTTTCCTCCAACACTTAGCAGAGTACCAGGCTCAGAAGCAAGTTCATTAACATCGCCTCTTGGCCCCAGAAGTGTGCCATTTAAAAAAAGGCGGCAAACACCCAACAGCTGGTGAGATTTTTAATTTGATCAAATGTTGGTTTTCATTTTTGACATATAAAATGATATCACCTTTTCACATCCAGACTTGCTAGATTACAGCAGCTGCTGCACGTTGCTGTTCTTCATTTGGTTTTTTAAAGTAAGTCTGATAGCATCTCTTCAAAGTTTTTACAGTGTTTTTATTTCCGTAAGTTGCAAAGATTTTTTTTTTTACTTACAGATTGAGAGTTTGCAATCTTGTATTTCTCACGTATGAAAATCATACATACACATAGGTGTCTGCCTCAAAGCCATGGGCAAAAGCACGTAAGTTGATTTTGCTTTTATCTCTAAGAATTTTCACATCAAGAACAAAAAGGATACAAAACGCAACGGTCACCGCATGTCAGATCTGCCTGGACATACAAGTTACAGTGACCACTTGGGAACAGGAATGTTTCCTGATGCTCAAAAAACTGTAATAATCCATTAAAAGCCAAGAGTTAGGCAAAAGGAATAAAGTAATAAAATAAGCACAAAATATAGGCTTACTATAACAGTACACTATTTCACTAATTGTAAAAATTTCTGAGGGCCAATCTAAGGATGAAATCCGATGTTTGATAAAAGTGGCCGTATCCATAGTCATATCTACCTAATCTGAACAGAAAGTAATGGCTGACCAGCAGAAGAAGGTGGGTTTCCAAGCACATAAATAAACAATGAACCTGCTGTCTTTGTCTCCTATGCCATCACAATCCACACAATTCCTGATTTTAAAGTTACCAGCTTTGAAAGGACTAACCTTAATTCAACAAGTACATTGGGTAAATGCAGTTAAAAGTGTAGAGCCCCCTGCACACAGAAGTATCCAAAGCTATCATGGAAACGCAGAAAGAGATGTATCTATTTTTAGTAATCATTTATTAGCTACACTTACATACAGACAGCAATAATGCAAACCAGTCACTGGAACAGTTGGGATGTGTCATTTCTAAGTGCAAAACCACAGGGAAGTCTGCCTTTGTCCATTGCCATTTAAAATTATCTATAAAACTGTCTAACCCAAGTGCTCTTTATAAGATGTATGTCCTTAAAAACTCTAATTCTTCCTGACAACACTTGAAAAGAGCAGGAAAGTTTCAGAAACACCAAGATACTGAAATTAAAATACAGCTAAAAAGTATAATATTGGTAAAGAACTGAAAAAAAAAAAAGAACATGAACAGGACAGCTGGTGGTGATTTCTTGCGAGTACTTTACAAAATAAATACCTCACTGCCTTGTGATTTTGACGCCAATCAATAGACTGTAAAGTAGTCTCAGGAGCTCTCAAGTCTTCGTTTGTGCCTTAACAACAGCCAGCGTTCGTTGGCCATGAATGTATTTTATAGCTACATGGCCATTTCACTCACGTCTCCTCTGAAGATCAATTAGACGTCTGGGCACTCAATCAAAATGACCAATTAGCTGACCCAGACCTGAGAAGCTACTCCCAACTATTTCCCTCCAAGACCAGCTAGGGCCACAATGGATTACTCGTGCACCCAGCATGCCTCCTTACTGGAAATTACTTTCACATGAGTCCTGTCATAGGCTGTGCCACAGTGGGTCCAGTCTCAGGACTGTCATTCTCATCTGTTATAGAAGGAATGAAATATTTTCACAAAGTCAAAAACAGTGTGGAGGTCAGAGGGCAACCAGGCTCTGGGGTCAAAGAGACCTCAGTGGGAACCTTGCTTCAGCCCTTCCTAACTTGGGGTGTTTCAGTAAGTTAGTAAAAACGTTTGAGTCTTAATTGCAGTTATCAAATGGAAACACCAGGCCCCTGGGCAGGGCTGTTGAGAGAACTAAATTAGATAACACATATAAATAGAAGGCTCAGCACAGTGCTTGGGCCATGATAAACACCCAATAAATAATGGGCCTTACAAAGAAACCTTAAGAACCTATCCTAGGGTGTCATCTAACGTTCAAATTCCAATTGATGTTGTAAACCATCTAAAGGAAAAGACAAATCCAACAACGGTTTTCTTTAAGATACTTGGCCTCATTATCCTTCCCCTCAGTGCTTTTCAGGTCCTGACCTGCTAACGGGATGGGAAGTCAGTCAGCGGATATCACCTAGGCATTTTAAATAGAAAACATTAAGAACTGAGGCAGGCATGGTGGCGCAGCAGGTGAAGCTGCCAACCGGGACGCCCACATCGCACAGCGGGGTGCCCACTCCAGCCCCGGCTTCCTGCGGATGCGCCTCGGAAGGCAGCCGCCGGCCCAAGGGCTTGGGTCCCTGCCACCCACCTGGGAGATCTGGCTGAAGCTCCAGGCTCTGACCTGGCCCAGGCCTGGCCTGTTACAGGCATTTGGGGAGAGAACCTGCAGATGAAGTTCTCTTTGTCACCCTGCCTTTCAAGTAGATGAAAATAAACATTTCTTAAAGTAGAATGAAAAATGTAAACCAAAGCGTTACTTCACGTATGTTTTTACGTACATGTATTTATAACATGTCTGTACACTGGGTGGCAATGTAAAACACATTTCTTGAAGTAAAGAGTTTAAAAGCCACTGCTTTGGCCGGGGCTCACTAGGCTAATCCTCCACCTGCAGGGCCGGTACCTGGGTTCTAGTCCTGGTTGGGGCACTGGTTCTTTCCCGGTTGCCCCTCTTCCAGGCCAGCTCTCTGCTGTGGCCCTGGAAGGCAGTGGAGGATGGCCCAAGTGCTTGGGCCCTGTACCCCATGGGAGACCAGGAGAAGCACCTGGCTCCTGCCTTCGGATCGGCGCAGTGCACCGGCTGTAGCGGCCATTTTGGGGGGTGAACCAATGGAAGGAAGACCTTTCTCTCTGTCTCTCTCATACTGTCTAACTCTGCCTGTCAAAAAAATAAATAAATAAATAAAGCCACTGCTTTATATCGTTACAAGAATAAAAATTGGCTCACCCAAAGTATTTGCTTTGTGCTAGACACTGTACTGAACATATACAGACATTACTTCATTCAGTCCTCACAAGAGCCATGTGCAGCAAATACTATCACTTGACCCATTTTACAAATGAGGAAGCAGCCGTATTATAAATCCCTTGTCAAGAATTAAGAGGTAAACGGGAAGCAAAGGTCTATACCTGGTAAAGCTGGGGTTCAAATTCAGTCTCCTGACTCTACCACTTGCACATTTAAACATTTAAATACTCTGGTTGTAAAAGATAAATTCTTCTTATGTAAAAGTTACCCAAAAGGAGGGCACAGCAGGTTAAGCCACCACTTGCAATGCTGGCTGAGTCCCCGCTGCTCTGCTTCCAACCTGGCTCCCTGGGAAAGCAGCGGAGGACCACGGCCCCAAGTACTTGGGCCCCCGCCGCCCACGTGGAAGATCTGTAAGGAGTTCCAGGCTCCTGTCTTCAGCTGGGGCTTTGCAGCCATTCTTAAAATTTATTTTGCTTAATTGAAAGTAAGAGTGATACAGAGAGAAGAAGAGACAGACGGAGAGATCTTCCATCTGCTGGTTCACTCCCCAAGTGGCAGCAACTGCCAGGACTGAGCCAGGAGCTTCTTCCGGGTCTCCCACGTGGGTGCAGGGGCCCAAGCACTTGGGCCATCTTCTGCTGCTCTCCCAGGCCATAGCAGAGAGCTGGATCGGAAGTGGAGCAGCCGGGACTCGAACCAGCACCCATACGGGATGGTGGCATCACAGGCAGTGGCTTAATCTGCCACGCCACAACGCAGGGCCCCATAAAATCAATCTTAAAAAATAAAAGGTATGCAAATGGAAGACTTTTTTGTGAGGTTGCATTGGAGTGTGATTTTCTGGGGGTGCAGTACGGCACGGAGAAGGCTGTGTGATTGAGAGGCGGGTGCTCTAAGGTGAGATCCGGCTTCGGGCCCTGATAACGTCGCTTTAGTAGCATGGAGCTGGCCAGCCACTTCATCTCGCCCTGTGTGGACTTCCTCACCTACAAAACCGGAATGCCAGCATCTGCCCTGGCTCCCCACAGGCCACGGTGAGGAAGTACAGCGAGCGAACCGTTCTAGGCAACTTCTCAGAGCTGAAACCGCCCTGGACGCCCCGTTCCTCAGATGCCGTAGAAAGAGGAACGGTGTGCACAGAACACCCTGCGGCAGGCCCACGGACCACATTCACCGAGCTCTAAGAAGCGACCCAGTTCCACCTGGACCAACACGTTTCCTCCATGTGCAATGCATTTTTCACCAAGTAGCTCTTTCTGCCAACTACTTAGTGAGCACCACCATGCGCCAGATTAGAAATGTGGACCACAAAAAAAAAAAAAAAAAGGAGACAAAGGGAGACAAAGGGAGACAAAGGGTCTAACTAAAACCCACCCCTGGCCCTGGAGAAGCCCATGTCAATTTCAAGTAAAGTTCCAAAAGTGTGTAACAGACAACTGTACAATCGCCTCCCTCCATGTGCTGTGCTGCTCTGCCAACAATGGTGTGGCAGCTTCTGGTTCTTAGACAAGGGGCCCTAGCTCTGTAAGTACCGCCGCATCTCTAAGGCAAAAGTTCCCAATTTATTACCGGTGACGGCAAAAACAGGCTTTGGAATAAAACTCACTTTCAGTCACCGATAGTGAGAAGGCGTCTTCTAGTGGCATGATTTTTCCCCCCGCACATTTGAGCTGAAATCATCTACAATGCAACCACACCAGCTCCGTAAGACGCATCTTGCAAAAGGGTTCTTTCTAAAAACTGACCCCGATTGCTTTTTTCCCTTTTTCAGGCAGTTTTCTCTTGAACACACTGAGCTAGGATCCCCTCCCTTCTCCCCAAGGAATGAAGCAGACAGCAGAGAAGGTGTGTTCCCTTTGTTGACTTTTTAAAAAAAATTACTCCAAACTGATTGCATCCAAAGTCACAAACAATGACAGACAACTGCTGGCCATCTTGCATACAATCCAGCAACTACTCCAGGTGATTCTTACGGGCTCGCATGGACTTCCCTGCCAACTTAATGAATCCAACATTCGCCACAGGACTTCGATTAAAAGAAGCTTTCATTGCAACTGCCTGATCCTTTGTATGCGAACCACTCCCTCGCCCTCACCGCGCCCCCAGCCGCGCCCCAACACCGAATCACTTCCCCGGCCATTATTCCTAAAACCCTATTAGGATTTCACAGCACTGGACACACACCCCCCACCCCGCCCCGCGCCCCGGCTCCGAGGTTCCCCCCCAGGCCACCCCCACCCCCAATTCCCGCACTGAAGCAACGTGGCTCGCAATGAGCGTTTTCTCCAGAAATCCAGAATTCTGCAGAGGACCACGCCGCCGCTATGCTGAGAGCACCCAGCTCATCTCCACGCCTGACAACCGCCGCCAACAACAGCCACAGCCCATGCAGCGCAGCCAGAGGGTGAGGCGGTCCCACCTCGCCGCTGCGGAGCCGGGCGAGCAAGGCTGGCCAGCGCCGCACGCAGCCCCGGACCCGAGACGCGAACGCCTCAGACCCGGCGGGCGGCGGCGGCCCCGGCACCCCGGGCAGCCGGGGAAACCTTTGTCTCGCCCCCCGGCAGCAAACCCGCGGCGCATCCAAAGCGGGGCGGCGAGAGTTTGCGCGCATCGGTTCGGCCGCGGTTAAACAAAGCAGCGCAGCGCGTGCGAGGAGACGCCGAGCCAGGGTCAGCGCCCGAGACCCCGGGGCGAGGCTGGCGACCGCGGTGGGATGCGGCGGCGCGGGAGAGCAGCCAGGAGCCGGAGGTCCCACGCTCCCGGCAAGTTCTCGGGCGCAGCTCTCCGCCAGGTGCCCCCGCGCGGGCACCCAGACCGCGCACGCCGCGCGCAGGTGGCTCGCGAGGGAGGGTCCGCGCCCCCACGCGCGCGGGCGCCGCCCCAAGTCCACGGGGCAGCCGTGCCGCGCCCATGCCCACCCCACCCCCCACCCCCGGAGCCGGGGCTCGGGAGTCCCAGGCGCCGCGGGGGCCCGGTTCCGAGGGGCGCGCGTGGAGCCGAGCGCCCGCCCGCTGCCCCATTGTCTGGCCGCGGGCCGGGAAGGCGCTCACCTGAGCTCTCCGCCGGGTGCCGGGAGTGCGGAGCGGGCGGCCGGCGGCGGGCGCGGACGCAGCGGCGCGGCCAGCGGCGGGCTCCGGCGGGGCAGCGGCAGCGGCAGCGGCAGCCAGCAGCGCACCCGCCCCTCAGGCGGCCGCGGCCTCCATTGCTCTCCCCGCCGCCGCCGCCGCGCGGCACTGCGCGCCCGGCCCCGCGCGGCGTGGTCACATGCTCCGCCCGCGCCCCGGGCGCTCGGACCCGCGCCGCGGCCCCGCCCGGCTTTGCACGAGGCGCCCGGTACCCCCTCCGGCGCGCGCCCAGGAGGCGGGCGGCGGCCCCGGGAAGGGGCGCGGAGTCCCTCAGAGCCCGCCGCGCGCCCGCAGGGGACCTCCTGAGCGCGATCAGACCCGGCCCGGGCACCTGCGGGAGCGCCCGGGAGCCCGGAGCGGGCTGGCCGCGAGGCGTCCCCAGCCGTGGGAAAGGGCCTGGGACTCCGAGAGGGGACAGGTGGGACAGGTCGCCCGCAGGTAGCGGGGCCAGAACTCGCGCTGCCCGGGCACAGGACGGTGCCACTGGCCCTGGGCATTGTTATGGCCCCAGCCACAACGCGATTAGAGACCGACTTGATGTTTTAAGAAAAAGAATTACCTCTTTGGTGGGCCTCACTGGAAACACTAAGCCTTGTTTTCCCGTCCTCTCTGGTGAGCAGCTCCATGGAGCTATTGGAAATGACGTCTGGTGATATTTCAGTTGCTAAGCGTGCAAAGGTGCTTTAAAGAAAATAGTACCATCATAAAATAAGAAATCTAAAACAAACCAGCAAATCCTCTCTGGCAAAAGATGAAAGGTGACCTTAACACGTACCCGATATCAAATTAGGTGTTCCGGTGCCCAGAGCAGGACTGGTCATTTTAACACACGTGCGTGATTTGGAGGGAGCAACTTTGATACTAAGAGAATCGCAGAACACCTGGGTTTTTCTAAATATTTTAATTAACAGCACAAAATATGATTTTATATTTGTGTATATGATTGTATGTATGTGACTGTAAATATTCAGTTGTGTGGTGTCTACATATCCTAAAGTGTCTGCTTTTATTCCTAATAAGAATGAGTTTTTAAAAGGATTGAGCGCGTTCCCTTTGACTTGATCAAGTAGCACCAGAAGTTTCCAGAAGCCAAAATCCAAATCTGTGCAGAATGTATAACTGGGCCAAAAAGAGAAAAATTGAGATGCACTCCTAGGTGTTTTTTTTTTTTTTAATATGCATTTTCCATGAACTTTGTAAAGGCCCCTTTGTGTGATCACCTTTCCTGGGTGCTCACCTGCCGTCAGTACTTGGGAAAGGAGACCAGGCGGCACTAGAGGACGGCCGTAACCTTCCAGAATCAGGAATAGTGCGGTGTCAGAGCTCCAGTGGGTGCTGCAGCAGCCTTGACCTCACAGCAAGAAAGCCCGTTATCAGTTACCATTTCTAAGTTCCCGCTGGCCCGGCTGCAGCTCGGTGGCACCCTCCCGGCCACTGGAGCAGGTGGGCCGGGTGAGTGTTCCAGTGCAAGGGGGACCAGGAGAGCTTGTCTAAGTGGCTCCAGGGCTGTGATGGGACTCCAACCCACAGCACTGACTTCGTGTCCCAAGCTGGGGTCCCTCCATGGATAATCCACTCCACTTCACACGTTTCCCCCATTCTGTAACACATGATAACTATTCAATTTCACGTGTCCTACTTCTAAATGAAGAAGTAATGATCATGTCTGAAAGTAGAACTATACTATGCAATGCTAACAAAGGAAAACACATGCGGAGCGGGGCAGGATCCATTTAGCCTAGCAGTTCACCTGGTTAAGATAACCACAGTCCACATCCGGCTCCAGGTCCTGACTCCAGCTTCCTACCCGTGCAGACGCTGGGAGGCAGTGGGGATGGCTCAAATAACTGAGCTCCTGCCTCCCACATGGGAGACCTGGGAGTGAGCTCCTGGCTCCTGTCTTCACCTCGCCCTGGTCCCTGCCAAGCCGTGGCAGTCGTGGACATTTGAGGAGGGAACTAGCCAATGGGAATGTGCTGGCTCCCTCTCTCACACTTCCAAAGGGAGGGCGCGGGAGGGGGAGGGAGAGAGAATATAGGGGGAGGGGAAGGAGAGAGGGAGGGAGTGAAAGAGAAAGAGCTCCTGTCCACTATTGGGCAGTTAGTGGGTTCTAATTCCTAACTAACTCCCGTTTCCTTCTAATGCAGATTCTGGGAGGCGGAGTTGATGGCTCAAGTAATTGGAGTCCTGCTAGCCACGTTTAAGACCTGGCTTGTGCTTCTAGCTTCTGATTACAGCCCAGCCCAGCCCAGCCACAGCCATTGGGAGCATTTAGGGAGAGAACTAGCAGAATGGGATGATGGCTCTCTCTGTTCTCGCTTTGCCCACACTGACTCTCAATTTTATTTACTTGAAAGGCAGAGTTACAGAGAGAGATATCTTCCTTCTGCTGGTTTACTCCCCAAATGGCAGCAAAGGCCAGAGCTGGGCTGAGATGAAGCCAGAAGCCAGAAGTTTCTTCCGGCGCCCAAGCACTTGAGCTATCCTCCGCTGCTTTTCCCAGGCGCGTTAGCAGGGAGCGGGATCTGAAGTGGAGCAGCCGGGACGTGAACCAGCACCCAGAGAGAACGCCAGCACTGCAGGCGACAACTTAAGCTGCTGTGCCACACCGCCAGTCACAGGGGGAGACTTTTTATTTTTTCCTGGAATTGATGTATAAAGCAGATGATTTTACAGAGAATCAACAGACTTGATCTAAAAGATGTCAAGAAATGTGTACCCCATGAACAGAAAATATGCATTGCATTGGAAATAGTCACAAAAATCAACCAAATTTTAGGTCAAACAAGAATAAACTTCAAGAATCAAAGTCCATATAGACCACATACTTGGATCAACTTCAGTGAATTAGAAATCTGTAACAAAATCCTAGCTACATGGAAAATTTTAAACTTCCTTTAAAATAACTCTTGTGTAAGAGTGACAAAACTTACCATTTCTCCTAGGACAAAGGTGGTTTACATGTAGGGTGCTAACATTACATAGCTAGATATCTTGTTCTCAAAAGTATCCTAGTTTGGATGATAATTTTTTTCTTTTTGTTATTCAATTATTTTTTGATTGAAAGAGGGATAGAAAGGTCTTCCATCTGCTGGTCACTCCTCAAATGGCCACAATGACTGAAACTAGGCCAATCCGAAGCCAGGAGCCAGGAGCTTCCTCTGGGTCACCTTGATCTAGTAACACTAGAAGTTTCCAGAAGCCAAAATCCAAATCCGTGCAGAATGTGTAACTGGTCCCCCCCAAAAATTGAAATGCACACCTAGGTTTTTTTTTAAATATGCATTTTCCATGAATTTTGTAAAGGCCCCTTTGTGTGATCCACTTTTCCTGGGTGCTCACCTGGTGCAGGGGCCCAAGGACTTGAGCCATCTTCTACTGCTTTCCCAGGCCATAGCAGAGAGCTGGATCAGAAGAGGAGCAGCCGGGACTCGAACCAGTGTCCTTGTGGGATGCCCATGCCACAGGAGGAGGATTAGTCTACTAATAGTACTACTACTACTACTACTACTACTAGCTGGCCCCTAGGTGATAATTTTTTATAGTAAATAATCCAGAACTGAAGTTGGACTTTATTCAGAATGTAAGGACAAAACATAAAGAAAAAAATTGTGGGTTATAAGACCAGAAAATTCTTAAATTTTGTAGCCCATAATGCATACATTAGAACATAAGATTGAAAATAAACTAAGCATATAACTCCAGAATGAAAATAAACAGCAACAAAAAAAAGATGAAGAAATGAAAGCAGGAGTTAATGAAATAAAAACCACGCCAAACAGATTTAACCAATAAAGCATTTATTCTTAGAGAAAGAAAATAATATTGACTAGGCTCTAGCCCATCAGCTAAGAGACACAAAAAGTAAACATTTCACATTCAAAGAAATGACGAAGGCAGAGTTTTTTAAATGTAGCTGAAACAGAAGATTCCCACCCGCCCACCCCACCCCCCCCAAAAAAAAAAAAAAACACAGAAACAAAGCTGGGTTGGGTTGGGGAGGGGGAGAATGGCTGACTTGTCGAAGGAACTGAAAAGATAATCAGATATTTTCCTCTAGAAATGACACCTGCTGGGGAGGCGCTGCCTTCTCCCTTGTGCCCTTGACTCTCTCCTTCCTTCTCTTTCCTGATGTCAGGGAAGGCCTGCCACTTGTCACCAAGGACACACACAGGCTCTCTCTCTTTCACTCTCCCCAGCCCCCCATATTCTCCCTCCCTCCCTCCCTTTGTTTGGAAGTGTGAGAGAGCAAGCCAGCACACTCCCATTGCCGCTGTCGCCAAGGACATAATTGTCATGTGTGAGTACACTGAGGGACTTCAAGGGAAGAGACGGTGGCTGTCATGGATGCCGGCACCCACGTCACCATCGCAGTCGGGCCGACAGGGATTTGGGCCAAGGTCACAGTGGGAAGAGGAAGCTAACGTGAGCTTTTGGGCAGGACCTGCTGGATTCATTCAGTGCCCTGGGGTTGCTTGCACATGGGAATGTTTAATAGGAATTGATGTCTTAAGCACTCTGCGATTGCCCAGAGAAGAGCTGAAAATAGAGACACGCTACTGGGACAGTCCTGTCATTTGTCACCGGCGGGTGAGCCAGGATTCCGCGCGAGTGCCTGTGTCTTGATTTTCACTGTCCAGATGGTGCCCTGTTGGTAAGTCGGAACTCCCAGTCTCAGCTCCCCAACTGCAGTGTCCCTATGTCTATGACACCCACACAAAGACCTGTGTGCCAAGGGAACTTTCTTGGGACAATGTGGGTACCCAGGAAACTCCTGTCACTCTGGGTCCCCACTACCAAAGAGCAGTTGAGCTCTCACTGGACTTCCTGCTACCAGAGACAGGACGTGCCTCACTTGGGCATTCCATTCACTGTGTTCTCCCAGCTGACCCGCAAATCAGCATTCTTTGCATGGAGCCCAAGCCAATAGCAATGAAAGCTCTTTGTCCCCTGGATCCCACATTGACTGCAGTCTGGCCACAAATCACACGGGCCGCCTGAGTCATGAACCTGCAGTGGCTGGCAGCCCGACCAGCTGTCATCTGTCACCCCTGTTCCTATGCCGCGAAAACAGACTCATGGGGGCAGGGTTGCCCTTGAACCCTTTTGCTCCTACCGCGTGTGGCCAAGGGTGGCTCCCAACGTGGACCCCACTGTGTACCTGTGCACACACGTGGACTGCCCAGTACCATACACTTTTTTTTGACAGGCAGATTTAGACAGTAAGAGAGACAGAAAGGTCTTCCTTTTCTGTTGGTTCACCCGCTAGGTGGCCGCTATGGCCGGTGCACTGCGCTGATCAGAAGCCAGGAGCCAGGTGCTTCTCCTGGTCTCCCATGTGGGTGCAGGGTCCAAGCACTTGGGCCATCCTCCACTGCCTTCCCGGGCCACAGCAGAGAGCTGGACTGGAAGAGGAGCAATCGGGACAGAACCTGCGCCCCAACCAGGACTAGAACCCGGGGTGCCGGTGCCGCAGGCGGAGGATTAGCCTAGTGAGCCACGGCGCCGGCCCCATACACTTCTGACTGCTGAGCAGCCTGGGGTTACACTGTGTGTGGCTGTCCAAGAAAATGACTCAGGGATATTGCCCACGTTCCTTTTTGTTATTGCTTATTATTTTTGTTTGGAAGGCAGAGCAACTGAGTGAAAAAGAAAGATACCTTCTATTCACTGGTTTACTCCCCAGATGTCTGCAATAATCAGTCCGTAACCAGGAGCCAGGAATGCTATCTGGGTCTCCCACTTGGATGGCAGGGACCCAAGTACTTGAACCATCAATGGCCGCCTCCCAGCGGGGTATGCACTAGCAGGGAGCTGAATTAAAAATGGAGGCAGAATTTGACCTCAGGCACTCCAATATGGGACGCAGGCATCCCAAGCAGCAGCTTAATCTGCCGTGCCACCACGTCCACCCATGTTTCTTCACCAATACAATAATGGCTGAACTCACATTGAACAAAAGCCAAACTGGAGGGGCTTGTGCACAAAGTCCAAAATTCTTTCCTTTCAGCAGATACTATTTTGCTTTTCCTTCCAGTGTAGTTATTGAGAAATCCGGGTCACTCATGTGGCAGGGACCCACGTACCTATGCCATCACCTGCATTCTCCCAGGGTGTGCATTAGTCGGAATTGGAAGTGGAGTAGGCAGGACTTGAACCTGGCACTGCTATGGGATGTAGGCATCCCACGTGGCAATGTAACTGCTGTGCCACACGCACACCCCTAAAACATTGTTTTTTAGGTGATCTCCTTTCATTCTGGAAGCTTCTATTTCTCTCCTTCCTAATGTTTTTGGTGTAAATGTGGGGTTTTGTCTCCGACTTTCTCTGAGTCCTTTTTTTTTTTTTTTTTTTTGACAGGCAGAGTGGACAGTGAGAGAGAGACAGAGAGAAAGGTCTTCCTTTGCCGTTGGTTCACCCTCCAATGGCCGCCGCGGCCGGTGCACCGCGCTGATCCGATGGCAGGAGCCAGGAGCCAGGTGCTTTTCCTGGTCTCCCATGGGGTGCAGGGCCCAAGCACCTGGGCCATCCTCCACTGCACTCCCTGGCCACAGCAGAGGGCTGGCCTGGAAGAGGGGCAACCGGGACAGAATCCGGCGCCCCGACCGGGACTAGAACCCAGTGTGCCGGCGCCGCTAGGTGGAGGATTAGCCTAGTGAGCCACGGCGCCGGCCCTGAGTCCTTTTAATGAAGACCTCAGCCTTTATCCTTTGATTTGAGGACATTTGTTCACATTTCTTTTTTACGGGGGCATTACTGCCTCGGTGTTGGCACCTGCATTCATATTCTCCACAAAGTTTAGCTTTTCTTTTGTACTTTCGAGCCGTTACAGAGTTTGGAACAGAGTGGTGATTTGACTTAGCCTACATTTAAGAAACATCACTGTGTGAGGGCAGGGAACCAGAGAAACTGTTCAGGAAGCGTTCCACGGTCCAGGGAGAGGATGGTGGCTTGGTCACAGGCACTAGGGAAGGAGGCAAGCTGTGGTCTGATGACAGACAGGCCTGTGCTAGTGGTACCGCCAGACGCTGCTAATGAACGGAACGGTGTGTATGCAAGACAGAGAAACAATCAGGACAAAAAGTGGCCTGTGCAAGAGCAGGAATGGTGGCAGGACTTACTTAGAAGTTGAGATATTAAATACCTAGATTATGTGTCTAGAATGCAGAAAAAGGCAGGAGTTAAGAGATAAATTCTGAAACTGACCCGGGAATACACATCCATGTGCTGAGCCCCGAGAATACTCCCCCATTTAATAGTTTGGAAGGTATTTCAGGCAATGTAAATGTACTTAGCACTACTGAACTGTCCCACTTAAAAATGCTTAGGGGGTAGCAGTAGGATGCCAGCTGGGACCCCTGGATCCCACAGCAGAGACTGGCTTCTACCGCCTGCTCCACTCCAATTCCAGCCTCCTGCTGATCCACACCCTGGGAGGCAGCAGGGATGGCTCAAGTGGTTGGGTCCCTGCCCGCCACGTGGGCGACCTGGACTGAGTTCCCAGCCCCTGGCTTCAGCCTACCAGCCCCAGTGGATGGCAGCTCCTTTTCTCTTCAATAAACTTTAAGAAGGTGGGGAAATCTGCACATCAGATGCTGCTGGGAGATGTCACAAGGGGAACGCTGTCCACTGGACTGGAGCGAAGGACTGGAGTAGCTCAAGAAAGACAGGTGGGCAGTAGGGCCAGAAAAGGCGAGTGTAGACAACTCTGCTCCAAGAACGTTGGCTCTGAGTGCACAGAAGGGAATGGGAGGGTCTGGGAAGTCCGTCAATGGGAGATTGACAGCGGGAGGGACGGGTGTGGGTGGGACCAGGCCCACAGCACAGAGGACCCAGCAGGGCGGGGTCCCAAGGAACAGAGCAGGCGTTCAGCCTCACTGTATGGACACCAGCAGAAACTATTTCTTTTATTTGGAACTCTGAAAATAAATGAAAGTCGGTTAAAAAAAGGTGTGTGGCATCTAACTTTAGGGATTTCCCCACAATCCATCACGATAAAGTTCAATCTGAATAAGTTACAGTTACTTTTAGAATTAATATTGCTAGTGTAAAATTATAAACTATTTGTAAGAAAGAGAAAAAATACTGACTGCAAAGTTTATTAGCAAATGTATATCAAGTTCCATAATTTAAAATTATTTAAAACAAAGTTAAAAACATCTGTAAAAGATCAAAACATTCAAAATTTTAGGACAAAACTAATTTTTAAAAAAATTGTAGCATCATAGTTATGAAAATAACAATTATGGCAAGCTATACATTTTTAAATTATAGAAAACATTATAAAATATCTAACAAAATATGTCTTGCTGTTGCTTTGGGGGAAAATAGGGACAGATATTTATTTACATATATTTATCAAAGTGGTTTCCACGTGCCCCTGCCAACAGTCTCACTCCTCTCCTCTAATGCCATAACGGAGCTCACCCAAGGGCGACGGGGACAGACGTGCCACGGACGGCGGCAGGGCAGCCCCAGCCCAGGCACACCGAGCTGCTCCGGGGGCACGCCCGCACAGCCGACACGCTCGCTCGCGTCACAGAAAGCACACTGCCGCCTCGCTGCACGCCGCACACGCCAGCTCCGCTTTACCAAACACGAGGGCAAAATGCGTCGTAACTGGCTTAGCGCATCCCCAGGCTAGCTTCTGAGCTCCTTCTGAGTCATGATGAAATCCAGAATGAACAGGATTTTCTTCACATATATGGATAAAACACGATTACTTTTTGTAACTGACACTCTTTTATACTTCTGTTCTTTGGTTAATATATGTATAAACCTAAATTTTAAATGTTGAAACTTTGAGAATTAGCTGTAAAAAGCTGTTTTCAATTTATATGCCACAGCTCAGCGTTCACATGCTGTTCGAAAAGACTAGCAAATCAGAATACGCAGTTCAGAGCAAAAACTGGTATTATTGGATGTATTTTGGAATGTCAACAATAATCTTTATTTACCTATATCCTTTCATTCTCTGAAATTTTAGATTAATACACTAAGAAATTTCATTTCTGAAAAATGCCCCAAATTTTCGTTCGACAGTTTTATAAAACTTTGAGTACAGCTTTTAGCTTGATTCTGATATAAACATACCAGCATAGCATCAACACTGAGAATTCTCTGTGACTAATTAGGATATGGGTTATAAACAGGGAAAAAACAACACATTGAAAACATGCAATATAAGAATTTCAACATACATATACCATGGCTCATTAAGAAACAGATTATTAAAGTATGACGTGAATAATACATTATATTAACACACAGTATAAACACATTTTGGGAGTAAATTAAGTGAGGAAATAATAAAAAACCAGTTAAGCACTATTAGTATATATTTTGTTCTGTCCCATATATGAAAATACACAGTTTTTTAAAGCAAACTTTTTTACATAAATATTCACTGATTTAAATACAAGTTGGCAGAGGTAGAATTTGGTCCATGTTCATGATTTTCAGGAACAAGTACTTCAAATGCTTCACTACTATTCTTTATAATCCATACAGAAACTCACGGAAGGCCATTATTCTGAAACAGAGAGGGGGGTTGAGAGAAAAAGGACAGTTACTCAACGTATTCATACAAAATGAAATTCAATGTTAATCTAATAAAAACTGTGCCCCAGGCCAGTTCCACCTGAGAACAGTTCTCAGAACGAAGGTACAGAGTCCTGGTTTGTACTTCCCCCTTCCTGCACCGCACACACATCAGTGAGCGCGTGTGATCCTGGGAAGTCTGCACGTGGTCTCTGGCCCTGGCCCTGGCCCACAGCTCCTTGGAAACCCCGCAGTGATGGGCGCCTTCTGCATGCTAACAAGATGCCTGGAGGCTGGAGGTCCCCAGGCAACTCAGAATGGGGACTGGTTAGGCACAGCCACTGCACAGGCCAAGGCCTAACCCCGAGAGAGGGAGAGCGCAAGGCTGAGCCTGCCAGAGGCCAAAGATGCAACCAATCAGGCCCATGGAACAAAGCCCCCACGAGAGCCAAAAGGGACTGGGTTTCTCTCTTCCGGAGAGCTGAGCCACTTGCAAATGTCCAGAGAAAGGCGTGTCCGGTGAGGGCACAGAAGCTGCTTCCCACACACGGCTGGCATCTGGCTGTCCAGCTGCACCCTCTGCCTTCCCTTTGTAATCAGCAGGTACATGGAGGTACAGGCCGCCCTGAGACCTGCGAGGTGCACGAGCAAACTAATCGAACCTGAGGAGGGTCGTGGGGACCTTGACTGCCAGCAGACAGTTCAGAAGCACAGGTCACAGCCTGGAGTGGGCATCGGCATCCGAGGTGTGTACAGAGCGAGTGTCTCATGGGACCGCGCCCTTGACCTGTGGGATCTGCCACCATCTCCAGCGTCAGGACTGGCACCCAGGAAGTGGCGGCCGGTGTTGGAAGTGCTGGGCTGAGTGGTGTCTGAGAACAGGGTGCACACTGGGTTTCTCCTGTCTCAGCGCGTGTCAGCGAGCGACTGTCATCAACAGCACAAATGAAGCTGGGTGATCTATGTTCACTATGGGAGCGACACCAGCCTGAGAGACGACTTCACGGCTGAGCGGTTCACTTCTGAGTGCTTCCAGGGCAATCTCTTAGTTAGAAAATGTAAACGGAATGGCTCACTAACGAACAGTGTCATCAGGACACTTTGAAAACCGCAGGATTACAAACTGGGGCTTTGTTAATGGCTGTAAAGTTCTGACCCACATGTCCTAGGACAGCACACTCCTCAACAGGGAGAGAAGAGGGCTGGTGAGGATGCGGAGGCAGGAAGGCAGCCAGGTGCGGCCAGGTGGACAGGGTCTGGCCGGCCCTCAGACAGTGGCAGGGACTCCGCTCTGACCAGCAATTCCACGCCCAGGTCTGACCCAAAGACACGACACCAGGGATGAAGCAGACCCCGCACACCGGTGCCCAGCACGCATTGCCCCCACACCCCAAACTGCCCAAAGCATACACAACGGTGCCTGCAGCAACACAGAGGAGCTGCACACACAGGATTCCAAGTGCCATCAGGGAGACACAGAGGACACAGGGGCCTGAAGGCAGTTACCGTTCACTGGGTACAGGATTTCTGTTTTGGATTAAGAGGTTTTGGAAACAGATAATGGTGATGGTTGTACAACACTATGAATCTAATGCCACTGAACTGTACATTTAAAAAAAAAGTAATTTAAAAACGTAAAATGGTAAATTTTATGTAGATTTTATAATTCTCTAAGTTTTCTCATTTGCCACAGCATTAGCAACTGCTGCAGTCCACTGTGCTCTATTTTTGTTTTGTTTTAGATTTATTTTATTTGACAGAGATGGGGGAGAGAGACAGAGATCTTCCACCACTGTTCACTTTCCAAAGGACAACAATATCCAGGGCTGGGTCAGGCTGAAGGCAGGAGCCAGGAACTCCACCTGGGCCTCCTATGTGGGTGGCAGGGGCCCAAGCATTTGGGCTACGGTGTGCTGCCTTCCCAGGTGCACTGGCAGGGTGCTGGGTGGGAAGGAGAACAGTCAGGTCACAAACTGATGCCCCGATATGGGGTGCCAGTGTCTCACGACTACGTGACACACTGCACAACCACCTCCCCGGCCAGTGCTTCTTAGAGTGTAGCTGGGATCCCGGGGAGTGCCAGGACCCTTCCAAGGCTCTGTAAGATCAAGCCTGTTTCCAAAAAACTGAGGAATCATTTACCTTTTCACCTTTATTTCCTAACAGCTGTTGAATTTACCAGAGGATCTGTGGTGCCAGGGCCAGGAGTATCTTCGATGCACAAGCCTGGGGGAGGGGCGCAGTTCTGGGATAACAAACCAGCTCTGTCATTGCATAGGAGCTGTCTTAGACAAGATGAAGCCAGTGCCACGGCTCACTAGGCTAATCCTCTGCCTGTGGTGCCGGCACCCGGGGTTCTAGTCCCAGTCGGGGCGCCAGATTCTGTCCCGGTTGCCCCTCTTCCAGGCCAGCTCTCTGCTGTGGCCAGGGAGTGCAGTGGAGGATGGCCCAAGTGCTTGGGCCCTGCACCCCATGGGAGACCAGGATAAGTACCTGGCTCCTGCCATCGGATCAGCGCGGTGCGCCGGCTGCAGCGCGCCGGCCACGGCAACCACTGGAGGGTGAACCAACGGCAAAAGGAAGACCTTTCTCTGTTTCTCTCACTGTCCACTCTGCTTGCCAAAAAAAAAAAAAAAAAAAAAAGATGGAAACACATGGGTGTGGCTATGCCCCAATTAAGTCTGAGTTACAAAAACAGGCAGAGGGGTTTGTCTGGCCTACTAGTTTTCCAAGCCTGGATCTAGCAGCAGCTATGAATCAGCACGAGAAAGTACGTGTTACACTGCTCTACCGCTGACCACACTCAAACTACAGCAGCAGCCTGGGAGTGCGAGGACACAGTGAGTGCAGCTGGCACTGACAAGTGGCCTCGCAGTGGAAACCACTGAAGTGTAGGCCCAGAAACACAGGGCATCCGCACGTGCTCGTGATGTGGATTCTGAGTCACCATGGAAATGCTAATTACCTGCTATCTACGGTACTTTTAAGGGAAAAAAAGCGTTCTTCAGAAGAGACTGACTTCACTACTTGTGTCCGTGAGCCTGCATTTTTCACAGACCCTACCTGGCAAACCCTGGTGTGAGTCTTCAGCCCATGTCCGACGAGTCAGCACTTTCCTCTGAGCCTCCCTCCACCACACGCGCCCTAACTCTTTACAACTCATTTGGCAAACTGTCCTGCCGCATTTACTAAAGCTCGGGCATATGCCAGTCCAGGGCCCCAGCGGCTTCACACCCAGCTGGTGCCTGGGGCCCTAAGGCACAGCGGCAGCCACTTCACAGAGCAAGGGTGAGCGTGCTGTGGCAGCTTCACAGGGGGCATCCGTTACGCAGCAACAAGACCGAACAGTTTGCGAGCACTCGCAACAGGATGCACGAACCTCGCAAAGGCCTGGGTGAGGAAAGAGGCCGGAACACACGATTCCATGTATCACCTATCCAAAGACAGGCAAAAAGAAGCTATGCTTTCAACAGCTGGCACAGTCCCTTTGAAAGCAGGGCTAATGAGCAGAGGGGAGTGGAGACGTGGGTGCATGCAACCCACATGTGTTCAGTTTGGAGGTGCCCTGAGCGTGGCACACTTTACTCCTGGCTTTCAGTATCATCACCCTGGTCCCGACCTGATTATACTGTTCATTTCACATCACTTACAGGAAATTCAAACACAGCTGTGAAGTGAACCCACTAGGAAGTTCCTTCATCCGGCCTCTCCCATGTTCCCAGCCTAGAGACGGCAGGATCTTCAAAGGCTCCCCTTGCTTGCAAAATCAGTCAACAACCGATAATGTAGCCTCACGCAGGTATTCCATACACCCCAGTCCACCTTCCAAACCCTCCTGCCTCATCGTCCCAGCCACATCCTGCCATTCCTGCTAGACTGAGTCTCCAGTGCCACACGCATTCCTGCCGCTATGCCTCTTGTCTACATTTTCCCTCTTATTTGCTTGAACTTGGTGCTTCATCAATTACTGCCCTGTGGTATCTCATTCAGTCGTACAATGTTCTACTGTGGATGCCGTCTCTAATTTGGGTATACTTTACATACAGTAAAATGCACGGCCTGCAAATGTTCAGTTTACTCAGTTTTTACAGCTGTGCACGCTCACATCACCAGCACTGCCAGGACTCCAGACCTACCCACTGTTCCAGAACACTCCTTGGAACAGCCTTCCAGGCAAGCTCGCCTCTCCCAACAGAAAACTGCTCCAAACCCTACCACCACAGGTTAGTTTTGCCCGTTGCTAGCGTTACACACATACCTTTCTGACAATTATACACTGATCTGTTCAGGAGTCGGTGAAGGAGACCTCAGAGTAGAACTAAGGGGTGGAGTAGGAAGCCCGTGTCGACGCATCTCTTGGATCGCTCGTTCTCTGTTGGTAAAGATCAAAGGAGATTACACGCAAGCACCAGGAAACTGTAAACTGTGGTGTCCACATATCTGGTGCTCCTGGAGTTAGTCGTTAATTAATTTCTACATTTATTCCCACTACATTTAAATCTTACGTCTTTGTATGATTTTCAAATAGCAGCTAAGAGACTACAATTCAAAGAGTATGAATTACAAGAGATCGTTCAAAACAATCGTGCTTTAATAAACTGTGTAGGAACAGATCACCATTAAAATACTGTATTAGAAACAAAATGCTCAGATCGTATTTGGTCAAAGAGTAGGATGATAAGCGCAACAGACATGCAGTTCACAACTGGCTCTTAAGTGGTGACCATGGAAGGCAGAACTTACAGAGCATTTTAGTTTTCTTCCTCATACTTCACAATTTTTTAAAAATCACAACAAATAGGCCGGCACCATGGCTCTCTTGGCTGGTCCTTCACCTGTGGTGCCGGACCCCAGGTTCTAGTCCCGGTTGGGGTACTGGGTTCTAGTCCCGGTTGCTCCTCTTCCAGTCCAGCTGTGACCTGTGAGGGCAGTGGAGGATGGCCCAAGTGCTTGGGCCCTGCACCCGCATGGGGAGACTGGGAGGAGGCACCTGGCTCCTGGCTTCAGATCGGTGAAGCGCCGGCAGTGGCGGCCACTGGGAAAGTGAACCAACAGAAGGAAGACCTTTCTCTCTGTCTCTCTATAACTCTATCTCTGTCTCTCTCTGTCTAACTGCCTGTCAAAAAAAAAAAAAAAATCACAACAAATCAGTTTAACGTATTCTTAAAAATTAAATTCAAGGCCGGCGCCGCGGCTCACTAGGCTAATCCTCCGCCTAGCGGCGCCGGCACACCGGGTTCTAGTCCCAGTTGGGGAGCCTGATTCTGTCCCGGTTGCCCCTCTTCCAGGCCAGCCCTCTGCTGTGGCCCGGGAGTGCAGTGGAGGATGGCCCAAGTGCTTGGGCCCTGCACCCCATGGGAGACCAGGAGAAGTACCTGGCTCCTGGTTCCTACCATCGGATCAGTGCAGTGCGCCGGCTGCAGCGCGCCGGCCGCGGCGGCCATTGGAGGGTGAACCAACGGCAAAGGAAGACCTTTCTCTCTGTCTCTCTCTCTCACTGTCCACTCTGCCTGTCAAAAAAATAAAAAAAATTAAATTCAAAAGTTGACAGTTGCCACAGCAGTTACAATGCCATTAGGCATGCCCACATCCCACATCTGAGTGCCAGTTTGAGTCCTGGCTACTTTGCTTTGAATCTGGCTTCCTGCTAACACACTGCTGGGAGGCAGCAGGCGATGGCTCAAGTGCTTAGGTGCCTACCACCCACGTGGGACACCTAGATGGGGTTCCTGTCTCCTGGCTTTGGCCTTGCCCAGCCCTGGCTGCTGTGGGCACTGGGAGCAATCCAGTGGGTGGAAGATTTCTGTGTGCTTATCTTGAAAATAAATAAAAACACTGACTGCCTATGTGTTAGCAGGCATCACGTGATCTTTCCACGTGCTCTGATGCTGCTAGCCGTTCTTGGCTGTCCTGGCACCTCTGTCACCTGCTTCTCTTTCTACCCAGAGACGACTGCCTCGCTCTTCCACCGGACCCTTCCCGTCCGGCTCGGGCTCAGGCAGGTGTTCCTCCCCTTTGCTTTTATACGACATGACTCTGCAAATCTCCACCTTCAGTTCCGTCCGGCGCTCCAGGCCCCACGGAAGTCTCCGCTGGACAATCCACAGGTACCCCACACACCCTCCCATGACCTCTCCTGACGCCAGGCTATGGGCAGGTTCTGTCCTACACCCGCTCCACCGTCATGACACACACCGTCTCTGTGAGTCTACATACGTGTGTCTTCCTCATTGACCAGCTACCCACCTGAGTACTTTCTTCCAATGCTGTTCTTTGTGTGGGCATAGAGCCTGGCTTATCATGGAAACAGCAATACTTGGTCTCTGGTGTGGAGACACATCCCATACGACAAGCTCTTTCTACCTCCCTCTGAGCTGAGTCCGCACAGACTGAACCACCTCAAGGGGTACGGCTTGCCTGTCGGGTGTTCCGCCCAGCAGAACACGCGTATGTGGCCACTTCCTCCTGATCTTGTGCAGCCTTCGCCCCACAATGCAGACAGCCACTTAGACGGCTGCACCCGGGAATGGTGCACTGTTTGCACCACACGGACTCCTCACTCGGGCTCTCGGCCCAGGCTGCTCTCCCGAGGGCGCTCTCCAGCTGCGCGGCTCCGTCCTCGGCCCCTTCCCATGTCTTCGTGCACATCAGTCCAGTCCTCGCTTCCTTCTTCCTCAAAAGTTCCCAATGTCACAGCGGAACAATCCTCCTTCTCCGTAACAGGCTGCCGCACCAAGCACAGCAGCTACACTGCTGTCTCCTCTGCGGGCTACTCAGGCTCGGGCCTAGGCTTTTCTGCCATCAGTTCTTCAACATCCAGGGTTTCTACCTAGTTTCGTGTTTCTCAACTTTTTTTTATAACTATTGTCCAAAGGAGCTAAGCTTTTCCTCTGCACCCCAGGAAACTGCAATGCACAGATATGCTGTTGTGTCATGTGGCCTCTGGGGGCCCAGCAACCACTGTAATGTATGACTCTGCCTCTCGACTCCACCTCTAGGAACCAGCTTCTGTGTCTATGAGAATGCTCGGCCGAGCAGGATAGCAAAGAACAAGAAGACATGATCACGTGGCTCAAGCTTCTTTGAAGGGGCAAGATCAAAGGAGAACTAAGGCGGGGGCTATAACTGGGCTATAGAGTTTGGTGTAGGACCCCTGAATTACATAGAATTTAAATGATCATTAAGAACTAGAAATCATTATGTATGTACATGCGATTAACACAGAGGACAGAACAACTGTAAGAAATCAATAACACTTTTTATATCATTCCCACACTCAAACTTCATCTCTGAAATCATAAATATTCCTTAAAAGATTTATTTATTTAAGGGTGGGGAGAGACAGAGAAAAATCAATCTTCCATCTGCTGTTCACTCCCCAAATGGCCACAACAGCCAGGGCTGGGCCAGGCTGAAGCCAGGAGCCAGGAACTCCACCCTGCTCTCCCACATGGATGACAGGGGCTCAAGCACTTGGGTCATCTTCCACTGCCTTCCCAGGTGCATTGGGAAGGAGTTCGATCAGAAACAGAGCAGCTGGGACTCAAACCAGCACTCCAATATAGTATGCTGGTCCGACATGTGGTAGCCTAACCTGCTGCGCCATGCTGGCCCCTGAAATCATAAATATTCATTTCATAGCAATTTCCCTTTTTATTTCAAATAGCACATCACTCAAACGTTTTGATGTAAATGGATACAAATAAGAGAGTTCAAAAACTGACCTAGTAAGCAATTTGACCATTATTTGAAAATGAAATCTCAGGCATGCTGATGTGTATGTACGGTATGGTGAGAAAATGTATAAAAGAAAAGTACCTGGGTAACTGAATTTCAAATTAGACTTTGATTCTAATTCTCAAAACAGATCTCATACCTGTCTGAAGCACTTAGGAATTAAGGTGCTCAACATGAAGCAAATGGACTGAAATATGAGAGAGAGAGAGAGAGAGAGAGAGAGAGGGAGGGAGGGAGGGAGGGAGGGAGGGAGAGGGAGGAAGAGAGAATATTCCTAACTGATGGAATCCACTGCAGGCGCTAAGAGCAAGGCTCCACACTCCGACAGGCCTGCCCCATGCTCCTCTTAGCTCCACCATTTCCCACGTGTGTGACCTCAGCTTCCTCTAATTCGGGCAGTCAATGCCCCTAAAATAACGCCCCAGTTGGAAGCATTTAGACATTCCTTGCTGCCTTATTTCCTGCAGAGATGCTATCTTCCACAGTACTCGCTGCCCTTCTAGGAATAACTACCAAGGGAATTCACTTTACACATCCACATCCATGCTGAGAGAAGCCTGCATTTACAGGCCATATTAAGTCCCCTTTGGAACAGGACAGGATGCTCGCGAAGACGCTGGACAATGCTTCCTTTCTTTTCGTACCGTTCGTATTTTTCCGCTGCAATCTGCCTCTTCAGAGCGTCGTGATCTGTCTGCAATTCTGCCACCTTAGCTCGAAGCATGGTGTTCTCTCGGCTTTGACTAGTTCTTAAAAACAAACATAAAACTTAAAGGAACAAGAAATGAACTTTGCTTGTTAAGGTCAAGTATTATGAATTTTGTAACGAATAAATACAAGTGGAGATGACGCTTAAGAAAGACCAGGCTTGGCTGGTGCCGCAGCTCAATAGGCTAATCCTCCACCTTGCAGTGCCGGCACACCGGGTTCTAATCCCGGTCGGGGCACCGGATTCTGTCCCGGTTGCCCCTCTTCCAGGCCAGCTCTCTGCTGTGGCCAGGGAAGTGCAGTGGAGGATGGCCCAAGTGCTTGGGCTCTGCACCCCATGGGAGACCAGGAGAAGCACCTGGCTCCTGCCATCAGATCAGCATGGTGCGCTGGCCGCAGCGTGCCAGCCGTGGCAGCCATAGGAGGGTGAACCAACAGCAAAGGAAGACCTTTCTCTCTGTCTCTCTCTAACTCTGTCAAAAAGAAAAAAAAAAAAAAGAAAAGAAAAAAAGCTTGTTGTTCCACTCATACTATCTACCCTAGGAGTCCTCCCCTCCTCTCTCACGGCAACTATGACCCCGCCTCTCCATTCTAAAAAGACACCATCACCAGTCTCCCCAGAGGCACTCAGTACACGTCTGAGGGTCCAGTCTCAGCCTCTTCTCAGTCCTCTTCCTAACAGTGGCAGAAGACCCAGGTTCCTGCTCCCACCCTGAAGTGCTTTCTCCCTCCCTGACCCCTCGGTTCCTACTCTGATTCAAGTTTATCCTTGAAAATCGCTCTTCCCATTTGTCCCACGGCAGCACCTCCATGGCAGATGCAGCCAACACCTCTGAGCCAGCCCTTCCAAGCTGTTCCATGTGTTTCCCAAAGGAGCAGGTGCACTAAGTCAGACGTGGTGGCTGTGGCTGGGTGCCCTCCACCCCAAACTGGAAAATTACTTTGGACAAGCTGGGTCCCTTGCACAGGTGGATTTACAAACAACACTTACAATTTGCTCTCCGAAAGGGTCAACTTCTCTTTGAGAAGCTGAATCTCGGTATCCTTCTCGTGACAGGTTAAATGAGAGTGAAATTCCTTATCTCTGTTCGAAGCCAACAATGCTTCAAGGTTTTTAATTGTGTGTCTTTCATTTAACAGCTGTTTTTTTAACATCTCAGACTCTGATTTTACATTTTCTAATTCTGCCACAGCCTACAGGAAAAACAAAGTAAGATTACTTCAGTGCAATTTTCCAATTATTCTGAAAAATTATTTATGTGATAACACAGCCCTGCAGAGGAGTATTCACCCATCAGTTGTTTCACCATGGGCATTGGTGAGAGACTCTGACCATATCTAAGAGAAACACCTCATCTCCAAACAATTTTTGCTGTTTTACTATGAGCTAATTTGATTATAAGACCTACCATAACCCTCAAAGAGTTGACACTCATGTTATCTTGTCAAGAAAGGCTCTCTCACAGAAAATCCTAACTGTGACAACTCTGTCTGGTCTATTAAATGTGCTCACTCCGGCTACCTATCAAGCCAGCGCCGTAGCTACTCAGTACCTGAACATTTTCATCAGATGAGTGAAAACTGAAAACAATAATTTTTGAAAACACGCTAGATAGTCTAAAGGAATGACTCAATTTGGGAACAGGAAGTTTTGGCTTTGTGGATTTATTAAATTCAGCAAGATTTAAATGCCTTTAGATTTTTATCAGGAAAAATCTGCACTTGGGAACATTAGACTGTTCAATCCTTCATGCAAGTCTTCCTTTCAAATAGATGCATAAATATGCTCCGAATCCACAATGGGAACACACACTCCTGAGGAAGACACTTGGTGCAATGGTTAGCCACAGCTCAGGACGCTGGCATCCCATGTCAGAGTGCCTGCTCTGAGTGCCGGCCTGCTTCCAAACCAGCTTCCTGCTAACATACACCCGGGAAGGCAGCAGATGATGACTTAAAAGTACATGAGTTCCCGGGGGGGTGCTGTGGCGCAGCAGGTTAATGCCCAGGCCTTAAGTGCCGGCATCCCATATGGGCGCTGGTTTGAGTCCTGGCTGCTCCACTTCTGATCCAGCTCTCTGCTATGGCCTGGGAAAGCAGTAGAAGATGGCCCAGGTGCTTGGGCCTCTGCTCCCATATGGGAGACCCAGAAGAGGCTCCTGGCTCCTGGCTTTGGATTGGCGCAAGTCTGGCCGTTATGGCCAATTGGGGAGTGAATCATTGGATGCAAGACCCCCCCCCCCCCCCTTCTCCTCTGACTTTCAAATAAAAACAAAATAGTACATGGGTCCCTAGTACCCAGATGGATAACCTCCTAGATTGAGCTCCTGACTCCTGACTCTGGCCTGGTCGAAACTTGGTTGTTGTAGGCACTTGGGGAGTGAGCTAATGGAGCTGCTAGTGAGCTAGTCTCTATCTCTTTCTTTCTTTCTTTAAAATAAAATGAAAATTCAACATTTTTTAAAAAGAAAATTTATAATCTCCTAAATACTCATTTATTTCAAAACAGAGAACACCTAATTTCATTATGATGTTTGCCACAAAAATCCTGACAAAGAATCTAGTAGTCAAATCTAATTGTCAAAATCTTATAGACAAAAAGTAAATTATTTGGAGCTGGTGTTGTGGCACAGCAGGTAAAGCCTCCTCCTGTGATGCTGGCATCCCATATTGGTGTCAGTTTGTGTCCTGGCTTCTCCACTTCTAATCCAGCTCCCTGCTAACAGCCTGGGAAAAGCAGCAAAAGATGGCCCAAGTGCTCAGGCCCCTGCCACCCACGAGGGAGACCTGAATAAAGCTCCTGGCTTTGGCCTGGCCCGGAGCTGGCTGTTGTGGCCATCTCGGGAGTGAACCAGCAGATGTGGAAGATCTCTGTCTTTCTCATTAACTCTTTCAAAATAAATATGCAACTCTTAAAAAAAAAAAAAGAGTAAAAGTAAACTATTCTAGGGGTAAGCATTTGGCCTAAAGAACTATTGTCCCTTTTCAGAGTGCCTGGGTTCAAGCCTCAGCTCCGCTCCTGATTCTAACTTCCTGCTGCTATGCCCCCTTGGCAGCAGCAGGCGACGGCTCCAGGAGCTGGGTACCTGACACCCATGTGGGAGAGGTCCCAGTTCTTGGTTTCTGCTTGACCCAGCTCTGGCTACTGCGGTATTTTGCAGATGGGCTGGTGGATGGGAGGGAGCTCCCTTTCTCGGTCTCTCTAAAGCAACTTCTTCAAACGGACACAAGAATATGGGCAGTGAATGGTAAAGGGAAACACTCAGAGCAAGGCTCAAGAAAAAGAGATGCGAGACAATTTCTCTTTAGCACTTACCCTCTCAAACTCAAGGTTTTTGGAATTCAATTGTTGGGTCGTAACATCTTTGCCTGAATCTAACTTAATGCAAAGCTCTCTCAGAGACGACAAATCACTCAACGCTGCTGCTTTCTCGTTTTCCCGAAGTCTCAGTTCTTCTTCTAATCTAGACATGGCCTTTGCCATGGATGAGATTTGGGATTCATATGCATGATGTGCATTTATGTGCTGAAGGAAGAAACATCACAAAGTTAGACGCAAACCAATCATTTTAGGGCTTGAATCTGTACAGTCACAACCTTAGAATATATATGAATTTTTGCATTTTCAAAAATACCTCAGGAAGTTGCTTATTTACAGCTGGCTTATTTAATGCTTAACAAAAAGAACTGTGTGTAATTATTAATCATGGCAACTAAGTACCTCATGTATACAACTGCAAGGTGCAGAGGTGATAATTACTGTGTCAGGGTGCTGTGAGGAGATTTTTTGAAGTTACATTTAATTTTTCCTTTCTAAGTTTCCTGCAGGGAGCAGGCACTTGGCCTAGCAGTTAAGACACTGACCAGGATGCCTGTGTCTTGTGTCAGGAGCCTGGACTGGATTCCCAGCTCGAGGTCCTGATTCCAGCTTCCTGCTAGTGGAAGGCAGGAAGAAGGGATAGGAGGCAGCGTGGCAGCTCAAGCAACTGGGCTCCTGCCATCCACACGGGGGACCTAGTCTGGTTTCTAGCTCCTGGCTTTGGGCTCCCAATCTCTGCTGCTGTGGGCCTGAACCCTGGGAACTCTTTTGTGTCTCTGTTTCTCAGCTCCTGGCTCTCAACTAAACAAATAAATTAATATATTTTAAAAATTCTGTTATCTTGCCATTTCAACAAAAAGTAACATATATGTTTTATTGCTCTCCAACCAGCTGTCTTTAAATTCACAATTTCAAAAATGAGGTTTAGTTTAAAATTAAATATCTGAAGTAATATATAAATTTAATAATAAAATCTGTATGATAATAATAACCTTAAGTTAGCAAGGAGCTGGACGAGAAGTGGCGCAGCCAGGACTCAAAAACCAGTGCATATATGGGATGCTAGCTTTGCATGCCCCACTAGCACCAGTTTCAATATCCAAAAGTTGGAAACAAACCAAAAAGATGAATGGACTAGGGCCAGTGATGTGGTGCAGTGGATTTAAGCAGCCACATGTGACACTCGCATCCCATACGGGAGGTGGTTCAAGGTCTGGCTGCTCCACTTCCAGTCTGGCTCCCTGTTAATGTGCCCGGAAGGTAGCAGAAGATGGCCCAACTACTGGGGCTCCTACCACTCATGTGGAAGATCCAAACTGAGTTCCAGGCTCCTAGCTCAGCCCTGACTGCCATTTGGAGAATGAACCATAAGATGAAGATCTCTGTATCTCCCCATCTTTTCCCCTCTCTGTAACTCTGCCTTTCAAATAAAGAACTCAATCTTTTTTAAAAAATTAATGGATAAACAAAATGTGGCATACACATACAATATAATATCATTCAGCCTTGAAAAAGGAATGGAATTCTGACACATGCTACAACATGAATGAACCTTGAAGTGAACCTTAAGATTCAGTGAAATAAGCCAGTTACACAGGTCAAATACTGTGTGATTCCAATCATACAAGGGACCCACAGAGTGGTCAAACTCATAGAGCCCAGAAGTGGAATGGTCGTTGCCAGGGGTCAGGGTGGGGACAACAAAGAACTGTTGCTTCCTAAGTACACTTTTAGTGGGGGAAGCTACACAGTACTGAAGACAGATAATGACAGTTGCACAACACTGTGAATGTACTTCATGCCTGAAAACTGTACACATTAAAATGGCACATTTGATGCTACGCATATTTTACTACAGTACAAAAAGTAATGGGGCTCCTAAGCTAATTGTTAGAATCAATGACAAAAAATTACTACTGTATTTACCAATGCCTACAACCTCCCTGCAGTGAAAGATCTCTGAACGTCTTCCATCTTACCAAATAATGTCTTTACAGTACAAGTGAATGGATTACCTCCTGGATTTCTTTTTCTAGAAGTTCCACTCTTTCTCGAAGGTGTCTCCTCTCTGTGTCAATAGAAAGAAGCTCCAGCCGGACTGAACTGCTCACCCCCTCAGCCTGGTGGGCTTTGACTTCCCAGTCTTCAGCACGGTTGTGAAGCATCTGGAATTTGTCTAACAAATCTTGATTTTCCTTTTCCTGGTTCAAACATAAATTGCTCGTAAGTTAGAAAGTTGCTGGAACACCACATCATGCACACACCCACTGACACTCTACTTTCTATTAGAAAACAGCAGGTGTGTGCACAGGTGCGATACTAATATCCCTGGGGAAATCCAAAAAATTACTTAGCAGTGGAGAAGGGATAGACAAACATGAAAATGTTCTTAAGAATGGGTCATAAATCTAGCCTAACAATGTTTTTACCTTAGAAGCCATTAAGGTCTCCCATCGTGATACTTCAGTTATATAACTATGAACTCGATTTTTCATTTCTTCTTTTTCTTGTACTGATGCTTCTAATTCCAGTGAGATTTCCTATAAACCAGAAATTAAAGACAAATCTAAAACGACCACAGCACCAACTGAGTTGTTTCTATTCAAACAGCCTCTTTAGAATTAGAGACTGAGAGTATAGTTGTCTTCTTAGAACTGTACCTATGAAATACATGAAATCTGTTCTCTTTGCAGTAATAAAAATTTATAAACTCTTTGAAATTATCTGAAGGATATTATAAACTTTGATCTAAAAAAATAAAGTAGGAAGAAAGGGAAACTGTTCCTACATGTTACCTTTACATAATTTTCCTGGCTGATATTGACTTTTTAAAAAAAAATTTTTTTTTTTTTTTAATTTGAGAGACAGAGATAGAAGGAAAGGTAGACAGAGAGAGAGAGAGAGAGAGAAAGAGAGAGAGAGGTCTTCCATCTGCTGGTTCACTCTCCAGATGGCAACAACAACTGGAGCTGCACTGATCCAAAGCCAGGAGCCAGGAGCTTCTTCCAGGTTTCCCGCATGGGTACAGTGGCCCAAGGACTTGGGCCATCCTCTACTGCCTTCCTAGGCCAAAGCCGAAAGCTGGATCGGAAGCAGAGCATCCGAGACTTGAACTGGAGCCCATATGGGATGCCAGCACTGCAGGCAGTGGCTTTACCCGCTATGCCACAGCGCCGGCCTCAACATCATACTCCTTATACTCCTTAAATAATTATTTATGTGGCCTAAATATTAAACCATTAAGTTTGAGAAAAAACCATTCAGAATTTGAATATTTAGCAAACAATGACTAGGTACTATAATACTGTTGAAGTCCACACATTGATTTCACACCTGGTTTTCTCTTGCCATTGTAGCCAGATCATCTTGTAATCTTCTGTTCTCCTTAAAAGCCATGTCTCTAGATCTTCCAACTTCATCGAGTTCCTTGTGAGCCGCATCCAGCTGGCGCCGGAGGCTGCTCACCTCCCGGTCTCGATTACTCAGGGTTTCCTTTAGCTGGCTGTTGAATGAGTCAAGTGGAAACAATAAAGAAAGGTTTTTGGAAAGCTGTGGTTCATTAACAGAAAATTGTTTTAATCTGCTTTGAGTATACTAAGAATACAAGAAATCAGATCCACTGCACTGATACTGATTAGCTAGGTAAAGCAGATATTTTAAGCTCTATCAATCTTACATGAATGCAGTCATAAAATAAATGTATTATTCCAAAAACTTAAAAATCATAGGAAACTTCCAAGTGTAAGAATAAACCACATAGGGGCCAGCACCATGGCACAGAGGGTTAAGCTACCACCAGCGATCCTGGCATTCCATATGGGTGTTTGAGTCCCAGCTGCTCCACTTCTGATCCAGCTCCCTGCTACTGCACCTGGGGAAAGCAGCAGAGCATGGCCCAGTGCACCCACATGGGAGGCCTGGAAGGAGTTCCAGGCTCGCCTGGCATAGACCTGGCCTTTGCAGCCATTTCTGGAGTGAACCAGAGGATGGAAGATCCCGATTCTCCTCTCCCCCTTTCTCTCTGTCTCTATCTCTCCCTCTCTCTCTCAAATTCTGAGGCCTTTCAAATCTTTTTTTTTTTTTTTTTTTCCAGAGAAAGAGTGAACAAGCCAAATATTGGCAAATACTTCATAAATGTTTACCTCTCCACTGACATTTCTCCTAGCGACCTACAGTCTTTCTGGACAGACACAGAGCAGACACAAGAAATAAACTATTCTAACAGGGTTCATGACAGGGTTGGATGGAGCACAACTCAAGACTGGCTGCTAACGTCATCCGAGCTTTAACCATTAGGGTCTGAACAGGGTAATTACATACAAACGAAGAGCAGGCAGGCAGGCAGGCAGGCAGGCAGGCAGGCAAGAGAGCTAGTAAGGCCTGAGTGTCAGATGTGGGGGAAGGAGGAAGGAGAAAGGTAAAGAGGGGAACTTATTTCAAGCAAGAGACTTGAGAAAATGATGCTGCCATTGGCAATGACGGAAAACTTGAGAAAACAATTCTCTCATTGCTGGATCTAAATAAATAAAGCCATAGTCACTGAAAATTTTAAAAAAACTGAGACTCCATCTCACTACTTACTTACTTCATAGATTTATCAAACTCTGAGACAGTTATCTTCATCTGAGCAATAGTTTTTTCCTATAGAAATTATAAAGATATATGAGATTCTAAACCATCCATATAAAAATGTCATCAAGTTTATGAATTTTGTCACATTTATACGGTTCAAACATACAATTCAATTATACAAATCAGGCATAGAAAGCAAGCTCCAGGTAAACATGTTTCCACATGCCAAGTACTTCACATATAGGCATGTTTCCATGTTTCCACTCACCCTAAAAACTAGCATGATTTCCTTAAGTTTAATAAAATCTGACAAAATCACATTCTGGAAATAGAGAAAAATCACATTTTGCAGGTTCAAAGAATTGGGATAAAATGAGATTTACTGGAGGATGTGGCTCTGTGTCTTGGGAACTTGAGCATGGATGATAAGCACTGCCCAGATGAAACAGAACCAAGTAACCTTTCCTGTCAGGTGCTGGAAAGTCATACGGAACAGTCACCTACTTTACTAGCGAGGTTTTCTTGCAAGTTTGCAATCTTTTCTGTCTTCTCGTCTACAGTCTCCTGAAGAAAGTCCTTTTCTTTATCAATGACACCAATGGTCTTTTTCATTACATGGACCTCCTCATCCTGTGAAGTCATCTTAAGGTTTAATTTATCTGTAAACGAAAACAAACATTTGTCAGACAAAATAAATCCGGATGAGCAGAAATGGAATTTAACAGCACTTACCTATTTGCTCCTCCAGTATTTTAATTTGTGCTTGGGCTGAATCAAGTTCACCTCTTTTCACGGAGAGTCGGTGCTGATAGTCATCAAGTGACCGCTCTAGCTGCTCATTTACTATCCTAAAGAATCAGTGGACAAAAACAAATGGTATTCTTTATCTCTCACAGAAATAATTCTTTTAAATGAGAGGACTTAAAAAGTATATTGGTTTCTTATTTTTAAAGTTTCGTTTCTTTTTTATTTTAAAGCTCTTCCAGTATAATCAATGGCATTATATTACATATTATAATTTCTTGCTCTCCACCATTCTTCTCCAAAATGGTTCCATTTTCCTAAAAATAATATGGTATAAAAATCAAATTAATTGTGTACTCTCTTCTAGGGGCTTCTTGGTAGTTTTACACTCTTCTCGGTTTCCTAATGGCAACCTCCTTTCCCTCAAATACTATTTCCAACAGCAGAGGCCAAGGAAAGTCCTGTTCTTTCAGGATGGCCCGGTGCATGGAAGGACTGTCTGTAAAGCCTGGCCATCCTGACCTGTGAGCCTCCCGTCTGCGTCTCACTCTGACTTCCTGGGTGAGTGGTCAACGAGAAGCCACAGTAAGCAGGGAAAGCATGCACTGGCTGGAGTGCAGCAGGGATTTAACAGGGAAGTCTCTTTGCGAAGCACAAGAAACCTGGCTGCACAGTGGCCGAGGGGTGGGCTATACACACTTCTCAGAGGAATCTGTTAGCAACCAGTAAGGTGGTTTTGGGAAGCACTGTGCCTGGAGGCTGCAACAGCATCCATCAGCTCTCCGGGAGTGGATTCCTGTCTTCAGAATGCTTTTAGCCCTGACCTAGGAGTTCTTAACCCAACCTTCCTGGAAAGATGAGGCTGTCAAGAGAGAGAGAGAGAGAGAGAGAGAGAGAGAGAGAGAGAGAGAGGCAGGCACAACTAAACCATGTCAGAAAGACAGCATAATCATTACAGCAATTTTCCTCTACAATATTATGTGAGGTGCAGGTGACTGCACTCGACACGTAAGTGGCTCCTCAAAGCTAGAGCTGCTACTCTGTGAGCTGTAACAGACTGCTATTGTATAGACATTAGCTCACTTATGCCCAGAACAGGCCATAATCAGGAACCATTACCCCAATTTGACAGAAACAAGTAATGTGACCAAGATCACAAAGTTAGCAAAGGTAAAGAAAACAGGCAAATGTATAAAGGGAACCAATATCTCTGATGTGGAAGAGAAAATGTCGGGAAGCTACACGGAACCCTAAGATGGAATGGCTCTGAGCCCTGACACTGGGGGCTGGCCCTGCTTGACATTCTAGTAGAAATGAGAAGACCTCTTGACACCTAACTTCCTAAGCAGGGTGACTGCCTAATAAAAGTGGGGCTGATAAAGGGAAGCAGGATAACACCTTGATTGACATGATACTTCAGAAAGTTCATGGAAAATGGAATTAAAAGTTAAATTTATTTTAATGCTGATTTTTTTTTGAAATTTGCTATAATTTGAATATGATTTGGCTCCTAATGCAGAAATTTAATCCACAAAGTCATAAGTTAAAAGTATTTGGAGGGTGGAGACAGAGGTGAGCCTCGGGAGGTCCTTAGGTCATGGGGCATGCCCTGGGAAGGTCATTCTTGTCAGAGGGTTGATCAGACAAGCCCGAGTCACACCCAGTCGAGCTGTCCGCTTCCTGGCTCCCCATGTAATGCTTCCACGTGCCCTACAGCGTCACCAGATGGCTGAGCCAACGGGGCCCACCCAATGTGCGACTATGAACCTCCAAAACTCGGGGCCAAAACAAATCTCCTGTACAAGAGGCTTCTCACAGGCATTTTTTATAGTGACGAACAGTTGACAAATATAAAATTTATGCATAGTTTTTTTCATAATATGCTTTTTCCATGCGTTTTCTGAAGACCTCTCAAACATACAAAAGAATCTCTTGGGTGAGTCCTAAAAATCGCTTTGCCTTTTTATAATCTACGGGAAGGGGACATTGGATCAGACCCTGGAAGTAACTCTGGTGACTCAAGGACTGCTACTAAGATAAATGCCAACCCACCGAAAGAAGTAAGCTTCAAGGCTCATGGGGCAGAAGAGCTGAGTGCCTGCTCTGCTACTTATGAATCATGGTGTTTGGAAAAGAAATTTTGAGAACTAAGTAGTTAGAAAAAAAAAGGGGGGGGGGCCGTTTTCTTAGCTTCAGAGTTGCTCTACCCATAGCAAAGAAATGACGGCTTCCCCCAGAGAACGAAGTAGTGAAGTGAAACGAGGGTCTGTGCTCTTCACTTAGACACTGTGCTTGGGAGCTTTAACTCTGACCCAACTTGCTCAGCTGCGCATTACCTCACACGGAGCGACGCATGCTCTCATTTTAGTGGACAAAAGTAATTATTTCCCTTCATGGTAGGAGCATATTTTATATAAAGATAGCATTTTAAAGGTCCTTTATTCATAAGAAGTATCTAAGTTCTAAGGCAGTGCTGACGTTCCATTTAAGAGAGGTAGGGCTGGAATTTTAGGGGGTTACTGGAAAAAAGAAACTGATGTGGCATGCCTGTCTTTAAATTTCTAAGAGAGTCTATGGTTATGGCTCACCACCAATGGGAAGAGAAGAAATTAGGATTTCTTTTTCTATTTTAAATTTAGGTTTCTGCAAGGCGATGACGACTTATTGTAACTGGCAGCCCTAGTTCCCTTGGTCTTTTCTATCCCAGCGCCATGAATACCTTAGTTACTCTGTCAGTGCTCTGGCTCCTCTTCCTGTCTTAGTCAAAGAACAAATATTAGGAATTTTAGGAATGCCTCCAAGATAGTCTTTAGGTGTCCTGGCTAATCAGAAATGGTTCTAAATTGCCTTGCCAAATAAGTATGTCTCAAGGGAGACAAGTTGCAATTGGTTTTCTGAATACACGTAAACAGATCCTAGGAGTGCAACTGCTACCTGTTGGCATAAGCACAACTCCAACTGGAGTTCATGGCTCATTTCCAGGAGAAACTGCTATAGCATTCATTAGACTCTGAGTAAGCATATAACTGTCTGGTTTTGAATAACATGCACAGAAAAGACTAAGCTAAGTTGATAACAGTCTGACAGAATTTTGTGCCACAGGAATCTCATTTTAGATTTATATTTAGAGCATCAGGGCTAAGCAAGTGTGAGGGTTAAGGATGTTTACCATGGGGGGCTGAGAACAGTTAGTCGTCTAACTAGGCTGAAAACAATCTATCTTCAGTAGGGGTCACCAAAGTGTGGTCCACTGACTAATTATTTAAGAACAGAGAGCTAGGAGCCGGCACCATGGCACAGTGGGCTCAGCCTCCGCTGGTGGCGCTGACATCCCCACTTCCAATCCAGCTCTCTGCTGGTGGTCTCGGAAAGCAGAGGAAGATGGCACAAATGCTTGGGCCCCTGCACCCACCAAAGCTCCTGGCTTCTGGCCTAGGATGGCCCAACTTCAACTATTGCAGCTCTATGGGGAGTGAACCAGAGGATGGAAGACTTTTCTCTCTCTCTGTAACTCTCTCAGATAAGTAAATAAATCTTTAAAAAAGAGAGAGCTAGAATGTTTTATACATGCTTGCCATAATACTAACCTCATGCTTAAATGTCTGAAAAACATTTTGACAAATTATTTTGTGCCATATGAACTTGTGTGTCATTCAAATTTCAGTGTCCATAAAAAATGATGCATTAGAACACAAGCACATTCTTTCATTTATGCGTCAGCTCCAGCTACAACGGCAGAGTTAAGCAGGTGTGACAGCAACTGTATGGCCTGCATGTTGACTCTCTTTACATAAAAGGGTTGCTGACCCTGGCTCCAGAGACTGGGGGCACACCCTCGGGGCTAACAGACCATCTCTTCTGGGACAGAGAAGCTCCCTCACAGCTGGGGGCGGGGGGGAGCTGATGAGGGGCATACAATGCCAGGTGTCATTAAGTGCTACAATTCAAGGAAGACAACAGCCAAGATTCTGGATCACTTCCTCTGAAGCTACACCAGAAGACTGGACAAAGATCTTCTGGGTGGACAATCAGAGGCTGTGCTTGCCAGAGAAAACTGGTGTGGTGGTGCATGGAAGTATGGGAAATCGCCTGGTGCAGGAAGGGAAACAGAAGACAAGGCCTCGCCTGCCTGGGAAGCTGCCTCTCAGAGATTTCCTGTCTCAGAAACGAGAATCTGATGTGACTAAAGGGGTAGCAAGAGTTCTATCAACCATGTGCAAGCAGCAGAAGGTTTGGATCGTGTGGCTTTGCTCCCAGAGAGCGTGGTCATGGCTTGTACTGGGTTTTCCTCTGGATGGCTGTAACGACATTCTGCCTGGGCTGACTGTAGTGCAGACATGACTGACACACCTTCTTGGAGAGAACACTATGAGAGGGGAGAGAACGCTCACGAGAGACAAGGTCGCGGGGACAAAGACAACTCCGAAGAGGCTGCAGTCTGGGTGACGAGAGGGTGCTGCAAGCTCTGCCTGAGAGGCCGGAGAAGCCCTCCTGGGAGGAAAGGAAGGCGGCGTGGGGCTACAGATGAAGGAAGAGCAAGCGGGATTCAACGACAGGCCCGTCAGCTGGACACACGGGGAGAAGCGCAGGGCGGAGCAGAGGAGGGAAGCATGAGAGGACACGTGCTCTCTGCTACAGGGCATCTGTGGTGCTTGCTGAAGGCCACTGCCCCGACTGCAGTCAGAGCAGCAGGAGGGCAAAACGGGAGCAGCCCCGGCCGAGCCCCTGACACAGCGCAGCCCCGGCCGAGCCCCTGACACAGCTCAGCCCCGGCCCCTGACACAGCCAGCGCAGCCCCGGCCACGCCCCTGACACAGCTCAGCCCCGGCCGAGCCCCTGACACAGCGCAGGCCCGGCCCCTGACACAGCGCAGCCCCGGCCCCTGACACAGCGCAGCCCCGGCCATGCCCCTGACACAGCGCAGCCCCGGCCATGCCCCTGACACAGCGCAGCCCCAGCCACGCCCCTGACACAGCACTCCTGTCCCAACCAGACACACCCAGTTCTTGGTCTTACTTTAGTTGCTTGATCATCTGGGAATGCTTCTTCCTTTTCCTAATTATTCACATGATTCTCACTTCTGCTCTATTTATCTGACTATAGATTTTTTTTTTTTTTTTTTTTTGACAGGCAGAGTGGACAGTGAGAGAGAGACAGACAGAGAGAAAGGTCTTCCTTTGCCGTTGGTTCACCCTCCAATGGCTGCCGCGGCCGGCGCACCGCGCTGATCCAATGGCAGGAGCCAGGTACTTCTCCTGGTCTCCCATGGGGTGCAGGGCCCAAGCACTTGGCCATCCTCCACTGCACTCCCTGGCCACAGCAGAGAGCTGGCCTGGAAGAGGGGCAACCGGGACAGAATCCGGTGTCCTGACCGGGACTAGAACCCGGTGTGCCGGCGCCGCAAGGCGGAGGATTAGCCTAGTGAGCCGCGGCACTGGCTATAGATGCTTTTGTGGTATTTGTATATTTGTGTATTCCATCTGCATCTTTTTCCCCTCAACATTTCCTTTAGTCCTTCTGAGCTCTAGGTGAAGTCCTTGACTTTGCTTCTGATTTCACCAACTCAGTTTTCTGCAGTAGCCAATCTACCGTTTGCTGATCCTCCAGTTTTGTTACCCATTTAAAAAAAATGTTACTGCTTCATGACTGACTGTCATAGGCCCAATGTCTTGTTGACATCTGACAACCTTTTCCTGATTTTTATTGCCAATTTAATTTAGAGAGAGCTATTTCTTGTGACTTTTCAGAATAATGCCCTGCTTATCTTTTTAATTATGCAAGAGCCCAGTCCAGAAAACACTGTCGGCTTTCTGCTTCCTTGAGTCTTTTGTTTTAAATTGCTACCCAAGACCTCCACATGAGCACTCTGCCTTATTGTCTCTCTCTTTATCTCCGTGTAAGTGATCCAAGCCTTTTGATTTTATGTAAGAATGTTCCTTAAATCTAGCCTCTGTTCAACAAATTCGCTGTCATTCTTTCAGTCTAGACCCTTGGTCTAAATTATTTGCCATCAGCCTCTCCATCTTCAAATCCAAGTTTCAGGTCCCCCCAGAGCTTGCATCCTAAGAGGCATGCTACCTGGACAGCCCTTGGCCGAAACTGTCTATTCCTGGGTAGACGCTTGGTGCAGCAGGTTAAATCGCACCTTGGACACCCACACCCCATGCGGGAGTGCCTGGTTTGAGTCTCAGCTGCTTCACTTCCAATCCATACCTGTGGATGATGACTCAAGTGCTTGAGTCCCTGCTGCCTACCAGAGACCCAGACTTGAGTTCTAGCTTCTGGTTGCAGCCTGGCCCAGCCCTGACTGCTGTGGGAATTTGGGAAGTGAACTAGCAGATGGAAGATCTCTCTCCTGGAAGATCTCTCTCCTTCTGTCTGTCTTTCCCTATCACTGCCTTTCAAATCAAATGAAAATATTTTTTTTTTTAATTTCTACGGTAGAAAAATTAAAAATAGGAGCTGGGGCCAGCATCACAGAGCAGTGTGTAAAGCCACAGCCCATGATGCTTCCCCAAACGCCAGTTCTTGCCCTGGCCGCTCCACGCTCATGGCCTGGGACAGCAGTGGAAGATGGCCCAAGTGCTAGGGTCCCTGCACCCATATGGGAGACCCAGATGAAGCTCCTGGCTCCTGGATTCAACCTGGCCCAGCCCTGGCCATTGCAGCCATCTGGGAAGTGACTCAGCAGATAGAAGATCTCTCTCTGTCTAACTCTTTCAAATAAATAAACGAATATGATTTTCAACAACCCTATGCTATGGAGTACAAATGAGCTGAAGTGTCCACTAATGGGAATTTAAAAGGACATAGGTTCAAAATCCTGCTTGCAATCCTATAATCTGTGAACGTTTTAAAAACAGAGATGTGAAACCTACCCTATTTACTCAGCCACTCAGGGCCTCGGCGGTCAGCCCCCGCGGCAGTACTGTGCAAAGCCCTCATCTGGCCGCAAGGCCACCGTGGGAAAGTACACTCGAAGGGCCAGTCTAAAAACGCCACACCCTGAACTGCACAGAACCACAAAAACCTTCCCAAAGGAGGAATCGCAAGTTTCAGTAAACTTACCTAAGTGAGTTCATCTCTGACTTCTGATGAGATGAGTCACCGGCCACATGGCAAAGCTTTTGGGCTTGGAGTTTTGATTTGTTCTCTAATGAGTCTATTTTTTCTTTCATTAGTAACACTTCAGATTTTAATTCATATTTTTCATCTTCAAGCTAAAATTTAGATTAAAAAAAATTAATAGGTACGTATTTTTATTTTGCCAAGTAGGCACTTGTAATAATATTTCTAGAAGAAATATATTATCTTTAAGTCCTGCATGTCATTTTCTCTTTTCCTATCAGTGAAGTAAAAGAAGAGAGAAAAAAGTAAAAACTGAAAAGAACATCTCTGCTATACCAACAAAACAAGAAGGGAAGCTACCAACAGAGAAACTTCTGAAAATCACAGCAGAAAATCCTGTAACCCAAACACAAAATGGGCAAGACTGAAGGCGGAAACTAACTGAAGGAGGAAACTAAAGTTTCCCTGAAGGGCATAAAATATAACTTGACCTAATGTAAAAAACACCTATGTTTCTGGGTAGGAACACAATATTCTAAACATATTAAAATTTCCTCGATTTTAATTTCAATGAAATGGCAACACAAACTCCAATGGGGGTGCCTTAAATTTTATTCCAAAATTCATTTAGGAGAAAAGAGAAGTTAAAAAACAGGAAAAAATCTGGGGGAAGAAGAATGCAGATGGATTGCCTTGGGAGATACCAAAACACAAACCCGAAAGCTACCCCACCAGCAACAGCATCGTTTCACACTGAAGGAGGCAAGCAATCACGTGGAATCACGGGTGCTTTCGCAGCGTCCACTCACACCTCCTCCATGTTCCACCCAACCCCACTGTGGCAGCCCCGACTTTCCAGATGGTGCTCATGTCCCTGAGGAGGCAGAGCTGACCCCAGCTGAGAACCGCTGACCCACAGCAACCACACAAGCAGGCCACTGTGAAGATGCTCAATGCACAGATACCAAGTAGAGGGACAGGGTCGCGGCAGGCACAAGGACACTGTTCAAAATCAGTACTGATGCTCCTCAATAAACCCACTGTAAGCTGAAGAGCTCGTGAGTCAAGGCCACATGTAACACACCTCCCTACAGAACACCCTCGGCTTAGCAACCAGGACACTGCAGAGGGCCCACTGTTTCCCTTGGTGATCCCAGGGCTGACCGGCAGCCGCTGTTGCCCTACCTGAGCCATGAGAGGATGCCATGGCATAAGGTTAGCTTGAGGAAAGCCCAAATTTCAAAGTCATGGTCCTATTGTTTCTGCATCATCATAAGGTTGAAAATCTAGTTGAACTTTCTTGAGTTGAGGTTCTATATATACACTGGGATTCTCAGACTCCAGGTACCTCCTACCTCTTTCTAAAAAAAGTTTTCTTAGAAACAAAAAAAATAACCAAAAATAAAATAAAAACCCACAAACATACAATTAAAAAACTAAAATCCATAAAGGATTAGGCAACAAAGTCGTAATTTCCCAGAAAGTAAACAAAAGCCAAAATGATGATAAGAACTTATGGAATCTCTTCAGGAAGTCTAAAACCATCAGTAAAAAAGTTCTAGAGACACAGAATACTGGCGGAGAGGGGAAGATATTACTCAAGAAATTGAAAACAAGACAATGATCAAATCCTCAAACTTTTGCAAAACAATAATGTCTGAGAACTAGGAAACAGGACAGCACCTGACATCCGACAAACATTTAAAGACAATGTGGATAACATTCGAAATTTTTAGTGAAAAATAGCAGTAGCACAAAGGACCAAACCAAGACAGAAGAAATCATGGGACTGGACACAGGGCGGGAGGGAAAGCTGCAAGCCCACAGTGGCAGGAAGACGGAAAGTCGAGGCAGGGCGTCTCCCTGTCTCCACTCCTCCCACCTCGGGAAGTCACCAGGGGTGCTCAGGTCGGTACAGGCAGAGCCCGCAGCACCTGTGCGCTGGTCAGGAACAGGGCGGTGAAGGGAGCTGTTTCTGTGCATGAAAAGCCTTCCAGAACGCTGTGGGTGCATCTATACCAACAAGCGTTCATGTATGGTAACTACAAACAAAGTGAACACCTGGTTTCCGTCACCCCAGCTTAACAAAACACTGCACGAGTCCCTGGCTCTGCTGCGGAACAGCCCCGCCTCACACTGCCCTCCCTCTGCCCGCAGGAGCCACCTTCCTTGCGTTTCTTTCGCGTTCCCTATTTGTACAAATCCCCAAGCAACACGATGACTAGTTGTGCAGGAGTCTGATTTTACGTGAGTGGAATCACACTGCTGGTTTCTTCAGCACCTTGCTCTTCTGGGGCCACCTGCATGCACAGGAGTCATGAGCCATGTTGCTGTCAGCGGCGCCTACTCACTGTATCATTCCACTGCGTGAATTACCATCACTCATCTACTTTGCATGCAACTGACATCTCACTGATCTTGTTTTCTGGCCGGGAGTAAATATTTATGTTTGTGGGCCCTGAGGACTGTCACCTTACTGCACTGCAGCACCAAAGCACCACAGAAAACCCATCAACAAATAAGCACTTACAAAACGGACAGGAGGCTGCATTTGGCCCGGGGCCACATGTGGGGAGCAGCCTGGACTGAGTTACTGGAATTAGGACTTATTCTATGCATCTGCTCTCCCACAATATGGCGCTGGGAGAGAAGTAAACAGCTTCCGCACAGCTGCCTCCAGTTCAGCCAATAAACTGTAGGACTTGCTACTGATTGGAGGAGAGCAGCGTACTCGGCGTGTGGGCAGCCGAGTTGGGATTGGCAGAGGAGGACTATAAAGGAGGAGAGAGACGGCATGTGCCAGGAACATCTAAGGGGAACATCTAAGGGGAACACCTGTGCAGCCCCCGAGAGAGCCGGCCGGCGGTGTGCTGCTCCCCTGCGGAAGTGGGGAATGTGGCCAGGGGGAACTGCCCTTCCACGGAGGTGGAAGGGATAGTAGCCAACCCGGGAAGAACCAGCAGCAAACCCGGGGAGGGCCGAGCAGACGAAAGAACAGCGCAGGGTCCTGTGTCGTTCCTCCACGAAGAGGGGGAGCGACAGCCACAGTCTTGCTGGGCCCTACCTAGGCTGCAAACCTAGAAAAGGAACTGTTGGCTCACAGGTTCTGCCTTTGCTAGAAAAGACTAGATTGATCTATGATGGGCAAAGTTTGTACCCCCAGGGGCCACAAGTATTCGCTAATACTTGCTAAAACTGTGAATTTCTGGTGCCTCACAGTTAGAAAATTTCACTGTGCTTTTCATTCATATTTCCCCAATTACTGTGTCAGAACATTTTTTTTTTATAATTTCCAAAGTACAGCTTATGGATTACAATGGCTCCCCACCCCCATAACTTCCCTCCCATCCCCCGCTCTCTCTCCCCTTCCATTCACATCAAGATTCATTTTCAAATATCTTTATATACAGAAGACCAGTTTAGCACATATTAAGTAAAGATTTCAACAGTTTGCACCCACATAGAAACACAAAATGCAAAATACTGTTTGAGTACTAGTTATAGCATTAAATCACAATGTACAGCACATTAAGGACAGAGATCCTACATGAGGAGTAAGTGCACAGTGACTCCTGTTGTTGACTTACCAAATTGACACTCTTGTTTATGGCATCAATAATCACCCTAGGCTCTTGTCATGAGTTGCCAAGGCTATGGAAGCCTTTTGAGTTCACTGATTCTGATCATATTTAGGCAAGGTCGTAGTCAGAGTGGAAGTTCTCTCCTCCCTTCAGAGAGAGGTACCTCCTTCTCTGATGACCTGTTCTTTCCACTGGGATCTCACTCGCGGAGATCTTTCATTTAGTTGTTGTTGTTTTTTTTTTCCCCAAGAGTGTCTTGGCTTTCTATGCCTGAAATACTCTCATGAGCTTTTCAGCCGGATCCGAATGCCTTAAGGGCTGATTCTGAGGCCAGGGTGCTGTTTATGCTGTTTAGGACATCTGCCATTCTATGAGTCTGCTGTGTATCCCACTTCCCATGTTGGACTGTTCTCTCCCGTTTTTATTCTATCAGTTAGTATTTGCAGACACTAGTCTTGTTTATGTGATCCCTTTGACTCCCGGTCCTATCATTATGATCAACTGTGAACAGTAATTGATCACTTGGACTAGTGAGATGGCACTGGTACATGCCACCTTGATGGGACTGAATTGGAATCCCCTGGTATGTTTTAACTCTACCATTTGGGGCAAGTCCAACTGAGCATGTGCCAAATTGTACATCTCTTCCCTCTCTTATTCCCACTCTTATATTTAACAGGGATCACTTTTCATTTAAGTTTCAACACTTAAGAATAATTGTGTATTAGTTACAGAATTCAACCAATAGTATTAAGTAGAACAAACAAAAAAATACTAAAAGGGATAAAGTATTAAGTAGTTCATCAACAGGGCAAGGGCTGATCAAGTCACTGTTTCTCATAGTGTCCATTTCACTTCAACAGGTTTTCTTTTTGGTGCTCGGTTAGTTGTCACAGATCAGGGAGAACATATGATATTTGTCCCTTTGGGACTGGCTTAGTTCACTCAGCATGATGTGTTCCAGATTCCTCCCCATGTTGTTGCAAATGACCAGATTTCATTGTTTTTGACTGCTGTATAGTATTCTATAGAGTACATGTTCCATAATTTCTTTATCCAGTCTACTGTTGATGGGCATTTAGGTTGATTCCAGGTATTAGCTATTGTGAATTGAGCTGCAATAAACATTAAGGTGCAGAACGCTTTTTAGTTTGCCAATTTAATTTCCTTTGGGTAAATTCCAAGGAGTGGGATGGCTGGGTCGAACGGTAGGGTTATATTCAGGTTTCTGAGGAATCTCCAGACTGACTTCCATAGTGGCTTAACCAGTTTGCATTCCCACCAACAGTGGGTTAGTGTCCCTTTTTCCCCACATCCTCTCCAGCATCTGTTGTTGGTAGATTTCTGAATGTGAGCCATTCTAACCCGGGTGAGGTGAAACCTCATTGTGGTTTTGATTTGCATTTCCCTGATTGCTAGTGATCTTGAACATTTTTTCATGTGTGTTGGCCCTTCGGATTTCCTCCTTTGAAAAATGTCTATTGAGGTCCTTGGCCCATCTCTTAAGTGGGTTGTTTGTTTTGTTGTTGTGGAGTTTCTTGATCTCTTTGTAGATTCTGGTTATTTATCCTTTATCTGTAGCATAGTTTGTAGATATTTTTTCCCATTCTGTCGGTTGTCTCTTCACTCTCCTGACTGTTTCTTTTGCAGTACAGAAACTTCTCAGTTTGATGCAATCCCAATAGTTGATTTTGGCTTTGACTGCCTGTGCCTCCCGGGTCTTTTCCAAGAAGCCTTTGCCAGTGCTGATATCTTGCAGACTTTCTCCAATGCACTCTAATAATTTGATGGTGTCAGGTCGTAGATTTAGGTCTTTAATCCATGTTGAGTGGATTTTTGTGTAAGGTGTAAGGTAGGGGTCTTGCTTCATGCTTCTGCACGTGGAAATCCAGTTTTCCCAGCACCATTTATTGAATAGACTGTCCTTGCTCCAGGAATTGGTTTTAGATCCTTGATCAAATATAAGTTGGCTGTAGATGTTTGGATTGATTTCTGGTGTTTCAATTCTGTTCCATTGGTCTATCCATCTGTTTCTGTACCAGTACCATGCTGTTTTGATTATAACTGCCCTGTATTATGTCCTGAAGTCTGGTATTGTGATGCCTCCGGCTATGTTTTTGTTGTACAAAATTGCTTTAGCTATTCGAGGTCTCTTGCGTCTCCATATGAATTTCAGCATCGTTTTATCTAGATCTGTGAAGATTGTCTTTGGTATCTTGATTGATATTGCATTGAATTTATAAATTGCTTTTGGGAGAATGGACATTTTGATGATGTTGATTCTTCCAATCCATGAGCATGGAAGATTTTTCCATTTTTTGGTGTCCTCTTCTATTTCTTTCTTAAAGATTTTATAATTCTCATCATAGAGATTTTTAACGTCCTTGGTTAAGTTTATTCCAAGGTATTTGATTGTTTTTGTAGCTATTGTGAATGGGATTGATGTTAGCAGTTCTTTCTCAGCCGTGGCATTGCCTGTGTATACAAAGGCTGTTGATTTTTGTGCATTGATTTTATATCCTGCTACTTTGCCAAACTCTTCTATGAGTTCCAACAGTCTCTTAGTAGAGTTCTTTGGATCCCCTAAGTAAAGAATCATATCGTCTGCAAAGAGGGATAGTTTGACTTCTTCCTTCCCGATTTGTATCCCTTTAATTTCTTTTTCTTGCCTAATAGCTCTGGCTAGAACTTCCAGAACTATATTGAATAGCAGTGGTGAGAGTGGGCATCCCTGTCTGGTACCAGATCTCAGTGGAAATGCTTCCAACTTTTCCCCATTCAATAGGATGCTGGCCGTGGGTTTTTCATAAATTGCTTTGATTGTATTGAGGAATGTTCCTTCTATACCCAATTTGCTTAGAGTTTTCATCATGAAAGGGTGTTGAATTTTATTGAATGCTTTCTCTGCATCTATTGAGATAATCACATGGTTTTTCTTCTGCAGTCTGTTAATGTGGTGTATCACACTGATTGATTTGTGAACACTGAACCATCCCTGCATACCAGGGATGAATCCCACTTGGTCTGGGTGGATGATTTTTCTGATGTGTTGTTGTATTCTATTGGCGAGAATTTTATTGAGGATTTTTGCATCTATGTTCATCAGGGATATTGGTCTGTCATTCTCTTTCAGTGCTGCATCTTTTTCCGGCTTAGGAATTAAGGTGATGCTGGCTTCATAGAAAGAATTTGGGAGGACTCCCTCTTTTCCGATTGTTCTGAATAGTTTGAGGAGAACTGTAGTTAGTTCTTCTTTAAATGTCTGGTAGAATTCAGCAGTGAATCCATCTGGTCCTGGACTTTTCTTTGTTGGCAGGCCCTTTATTACTGTTTCAATTTCTGTCTCAGTTATGGGTCTAGTTAGGTTTTCTATGTCTTCATGGTTCAATTTAGGTAGATTGCATGTGTCCAGGAATCTATCCATTTCTGATAGATTTCCCTGTTTGCTGGCATACAACTCTTTGTAGTAATTTTTGATTCTAGCCGACATTGCTGCCGACCCCGTGTGCATGCACACACCAAGAACACCGCGCCAACCCCCCCCCACCCCGCCATCGGAGGGGGCGCACGGGGTCAGCGGCAATGTCATCTAGAATTATCAGAACATCTGTTTATTAGCCATTTGTAAACCCTTCCTTGGCTAAGTATCTATTCACATCTTCTGCTGATCTGGGGAAATCAAGTGTAAATGTGTCATGAGTTGTTTGCTCAATTAGTGTGTGTATTTTTTTTTTTTTTTTGTAGTTTATAGTTATTAGGTACTCCTATTTATCCATGTTTTTCTTGAGGAAATAAACTTATTTGTGCTTGTGTCTTGTTCAGGAGCAAACACTGATACCAGACACTGGCTAGCTAGCTGTGGGATCCTGGGCAAATTTTCCCTCTGCCTCAGTTTCCTTACCTACAAAATGAGGAGGATATTAACATTTACTTCATATGATTGCTGTGAGAATTAAAATTATATAAAATATTGAGAAAGTACCTGACATAGCAAAGTGCCATGTAAATGCTGCTATTATTATTTATTCAAGATGATAAAGATGTTCTCCTGCATTTCTTTAAAATACATCGTTGTTTTGGGGTAGGTTTTTGGCCTGGTGGTTAAGACACTGGCCAAATGAATGACCGTTATCATCCCATATCGTCAGAGTAGCTGGGTTTGGGTCCTAGCTTCAATATGTATTCTAGCTTCTAGCTAATGTGCACCCTGGAAGGCAGCAGGTGATGGCTTAAGCAGCTGTGTCCCTGTCACCATGTGGGAGACCTGGATGGGGTTTTGGTTCCCATCTTTGGCCTGACTCAGCCCTAGGTGTTGTAGGCATTTGGGGAGTGGACCAACACACTGGGGCTCTGTCTCTGCCTAATTGAAAAAAAAAATAATAAAGTAGAGATTTGAATATGCCAAGCTACAAGTAGACCTGAGCTGATTTGGGGTACAGTACATGTACAGCAGGATCCAATTACTGAATGTGCATCCCTTTCCCCTGGACCTGGGTTTCTTTACAGATCAGGTTTCCTGCTATCTATAGGCTTGCTCTCAACTGAGTTTTATCTCTGTCTTCAAATCCCAGCCTCAGTTACAGCTCTGAAGTCTCCAAGTCTGGGAGGGAGGGTGGGCCCAGCACCATGTTCCTCCTCTTTAAAACTGCTGTGTGATCTTCTGCCCCTTGCGCCCATGTTATCGTTACCAGTTTTCACTCACACACACACACACACACTCACTTTCTCTCCTGTCCCTCACACACACACATTCCCTCCCCCCCACCCCAGACACACCCTTCTTGGGATTTCAGCTGGAACTACCTTGACTCCATAGATGACTTTGGGGAGAATTGATCGCCTTCTCAATAGTATTTCTCTCCACTTATTTAGGCTTTCTCAAATGTCTTTCAATAAGGCAGCACAAGGCTTTTAATACAGATCCGACAAACTCATCCATAGGTGCCTTGTATTACTTATCACCACTAAAACCGATTACACTGTGCGTTTTGCATCAGAGAATTTCTGTATTTTCATATTAGCTAGAAACTTTCAGTCACTATCTCTTCAAATATTGTCTCTCCCACATTCTATTACACTTTTCTCAAATTCTGACCAAATAATGATATGTTCACACCTTCTCATTCCTATTCTCTAACATTCTATGTCTCTCATATCTTCTATCTCCTAATCTCTTTCTAATGACTTCCAGTACTTTCTTCAGATGTATTTTCCAGTTTACTAATTCTTCCCTTCAGCTTCTGTGAGTGATAAGGATCAGACTTACCCTCCTGCCCAAAATAACTTAAAAATTAATACACAAAATAAGAATTTTAAGACACTACGCACTGGAAAAGTATGAACAGGGACCAGCACCACTGCCTGCAACGCTGTTTTGAGCACTGGTTGCTCTGCTTCCCAGCCAGCTTCCTGCTGCTAACATGCCTTGGGAGACAGCCAAAGATGGGCACTTGGGGCCCTGCCACCCATGTGGGGAGCTGGGTGGAGCTTCAGGAGCGTGGCACAGGCCTGGCTGTTGCGGCTATTGGGGAGTGAACACTGACTGGGAGAGCTCCTTCTCCATCTTTCCGCCTTGCAACGACAGGAAAGAAAGGTGGTGAGCGTCCTGCCTGCAGCACCTCCAGGCGGAGACACAGGGACAGGAACTCTAAGTTCCTAAGACAGGACTGAGTCGGGGAGGGCAGGAGTTGGCAGGTGGACAGTGGATTAGAACTGCACAGAGGCCGGTGCCACGGCTCACTAGGCTAATCCTCCACCTTGCAGCGCCGGCACACCAGGTTCTAGTCCCGGTCTGGGTGCCGGATTCTGTCCTGGTTCTCCTCTTCCAGGTCAGCTCTCTGCTGTGGCCCGGGAGTGCAGTGGAGGATGACCCAAGTGCTTGGGCCCTGCACCCCATGGGAGACCAGGAGAGGCACCTGGCTGCTGTCTTCGGATCAGCGCGGTGCGCTGGCCACAGCATGCCAGCTGCAGTGGTCACTGAAGGGTGAACCAACGGAAAAGGAAGACCTTTCTCTCTGTCTCTCTCTCTCACTGTCCACTCTGCCTGTCAAAAAAAAAAAAAAAAAAAAAAAAAAAAAAAAAAAAACCTGCACAGAGTCAGAACTCCAGACGGCTGAGATGTGGCCCCCAGGAGTCTTCAGCCAAGGCTAGGGGAAGAACCATCAAAGAATAAGAGGGAACAATATTCAGGTCTCTTGAAGGGCCAGGAATGCTTCCTGTTCCCACTAGCCATTTCAAAAATCTAGTAATTTACAGGGCAACAGGCTGCATACTCAAAAGGGTTTTTAAACAGTGTTGAAAGAGATCAGCCTAAGACTAAATACTACAATGAAGCTTAAAAACAGGACAAAAAGGGATCAGGGAGGAGTATTAGAGGAATACAACTATCCAGCAACCAAGAGGTAAAATTCACAATGTCTGGGGGCTGGCGCTGTGGCATAGCAAGTGAGGCCACTGCCTGCAGTGCCGGCATCCTATATGGGTGCCGGTTCAAGTCCTGGCTGCTCCACTTCCTATCCAGCTCTCTGCTATGGCCTGGGAAAGCAGCAGAAGATGGCCCAGGTCCTTGGGCCCCTGCACCCACTTGAGAGACCTGGAGGAAGCTCCAGGCTCTTGGCTTTGGATTGGCTCATCTCCAGCCGTTGTGGCCATTTGGGGAGTGAACCAGCGGACAGAAGACCTCTCTCTGTCTCTGCCTCTGCCTCTGTAACTCTACCATTTAAATAAATAAATAAATCTTTAAAAAAATTTCACAATGTCTAGCATCTGATATAAAATTAGTAGTAAGGAATAAAAGCAATAAGATATAAACCCAGGATGAGGAGAAAAATGAAGCAACTCAAATGACAGAATTGAAAGGCAAATAAATTCCAAGAATGAAGACAACTATAAAAACTAGCCAAAATGAAAGCGGTAAGCGGCTGTCAGGAAACATACCAAACTGTCACACGCTCTGTCCCTAGACAGCACCTCTGGTCCTCAGCATCTGGGGCTTCCACCTTCATGAGTTCTACCGACCTTGGATCATGTGGCATGCAGTCAGGCCTACGATGGCTGCATGTGTGCTGAACATAAATAGCTGTGTGTGTGTGTGTGTGCGCACATGTGTGTATGTGTTTTAAATCTGAGAGGGGGAGAGAGTGAGTTGGAGGTGGGGGGTGGGGGTAGGGGGTGGGGCATACTCTCACTTGCAGGTTTTATGCCCCAAATGCTCACAATGGCCAGGACTAGGCCAGGACCAAAGTTAGAAGCTGGGAGCTCATTCCAGGTCTCTCATGTGGGTAGCAAGGACCCAACTGATGCAACAAGAACATAAGCCTCAGCCATTTCAAGTTCTTGTTATGTCTGCCTTCTTTCAAGAGACCAGTTCAGGGGCCGGCACTGTGGCATAGCAGGTAAAGCCATCACCTACAGTGCCGGAATCCAATATGGGCACTGGTTCAAGTCTCAGATGCTCCACTTCCAATCCAGCTCTCTGCTGTGGCCTGGGAAAGCAGTAGAAGATGGCCCAAGTCCTTAGGCCACTGCACACGCGTGGGAGACCCGGAGGAAGCTCCTGGCTTCGGATCAGTGCGGCTCCAGCCACTGTGGCCAACTGGAGAGTGAACCAGTAGATAGAAGACCTCTCTCCCTCTCTCTCTTTCTGCCTCTCCTTCTCTATGTAACTTTATCAAATACATAAATAAATCTTTAAAAAAAAAAAAAAAGACCAGTTCAGTCTCACACCCCACTGTCCCCACCCAACCCTCTGCATTCTTCCCCAGATTTGGAAGCCTGCAGGCCAAACTTGAAGAACCTGTATGAAGGAATTCACTGCCCCATTCACAAAGATATTAAAAAGCCCAGCCCCTGGGGGCTGAGCTGTCTGCCACATGTTCAGTCTGTGCGCACGCTGGCAGCTGGTCACCCACCTCTGCAGCTTTATTTTCTTTGAATAGATTTGGTCTGGCTGTGAGTTCATATTCTGTCCCCTCTCTGTTCTGTGCCCCTTTTCCTTACACCAACTACCTGGGCCATCACCGCTGCCTGCCGGAGTCCGCATGAGTAAGAGTCTGGACATGTGAGACACAGCTGAATGATGGAACCCAGCTACTACTCACATAAGGGACGCAGGTATCTTAGCAGCTAGGCCAAATGTCTACTCACAGATTTTTTTTTTCTTGTCATTATTCACTAAGCAATACAGCATGACAACTACTTATACAGCACTTATATTGTATTAGGTAGTATTAGTAACCTAGAGATTATTTAAATATATAGGAGATGGGGTAGGGAATTGGCACAGCAGTTAAGTCACTGCTTGGGGTGTCTGCATCCTGTACTGGAGTGCCTGGTTCGAGCCCCAGTTCCTCCACTTCCAATCTAGCTTCTTGCTAATGCAGGGAGGTAAGTATTTGGGTTCTTGTCTCCTACATGGGCCATCTGGGTGAGTTTCAGGCTCTTGGTTTTAAGTTGGCCCAGCCCTGACTATTGCAGGCATTCAGGGAGTGAAGCAGCGGGTGGAAGATCTGTCTCTCTCTCTGCCTTTCAAATAAAAAACAAAATAAATAAAATTTTCAGTCCATTTCATATAAGAAACTTAAGCATCCATGGATTTTGGCATACATGGGGATCCTGGAATCAATTCCCTATGTAGCCTGATGGGCAACTGTAATAAAGAAAGTTTCAATCTGCATTATATTTTTTTTACAAGAGCAAAGAAATAATCATAGCTAATACCTACTGAGTGCCAGGCAATACGCCAAGCACTCTTCTAAGTTCTTCACATGTATTAACTCATTTAATTGTCACAGAAACCCTGAGGTAAATATGAACTCTACTCCTATCTTACAAACAAGGAAACCAAGGGACAGAAAGGAAAAGTGACTTGCCCACAGCAAGCAGGAGGCAGACATGAAATGCACCCCAGTTCTCAGCATTCAGTGCACACAGTCCTCACCACTGTTACACAGCATTTCCAGCGTAACATCTTACAATATTAGAAACACACAGTTGGGACCAGTATTTGGTACAGCAGGTCAAGCCACTGCCTGCCACACCAGCATCCCATATGAGCACCAGTTCAAGTCCCAGCTGCTCCACTTCCATCCAGCTCCCTGCTAATGCACCTGGGAGGGCAGGAGAAAATCCCCAAGTGCGTGTGCCCCTGCACCCACATGGGAGACCTGGATGAAGCTCCTGGCTCTGGCTTCAGCCTGGCCCAGCCCTGGTTGTTGCAGGCATTTGGGGAATGAACCAGTGCACAGAGGATCTCGGGTGTCTCTCTCTCTTTCTTTCTCTCTGCCTTTCAAATAAATAAATAAATCAAACAAATTTTTAAACTATAACTAGCATAATCATTCATATAACAAAATATACCCCAAGTACAGTATGATAAATTACCTGATGATTAACACGTGTCAAATGATCAATAGTTTTCTCTAATTCTGATTTTCCAAAAAGATTCATTTCCTGGATATTCTGAAAGAAAATTTCACAGAAAATATTCATTTACATCAAAGAATAAAACAGTACCAAACTAAGCAATGCAAGCCTATAGCACTATCAAATTCTATTTGTCTTTTCATAAATCATAGACAAGTTTTAGAAAGAATATCGTGGCCGGCGCCGCGGCTCACTAGGCTAATCCTCCGCCTTGCGGCGCCAGCACACCGGGTTCTAGTCCCGGTTGGGGCGCCAGATTCTGTCCCGGTTGCCCCTCTTCCAGGCCAGCTCTCTGCTGTGGCCAGGGAGTGCAGTGGAGGATGGCCCAAGTGCTTGGGCCCTGCACCCCATGGGAGACCAGGAGGAAGCACCTGGCTCCTGGCTTTGGATCAGCGCAGTGCACCGTCTGTGGCGGCCATTGGAGGGTGAACCAACGGCAAAAGGAAGACCTTTCTCTCTCTCTCTCTCACTGTTCACTCTGCCTGTCAAAAAAAACAAAACAAAAAAAAAACAACAAAAAAAAACGAAAGAATATCGTTATAAATTTTATAAAAACAATGCTTTTGATTAAAAAAGCAAGCATAATAGGGTCTTAGCTTTTATACTTTCTACCTTCGTGTGCGACGGTAGTGAAGACACACACTGGTATGGATTCATCTGTATGGATTTACAGAGACTGATTATCAGAACAGTATACAGGAAGAAGACCAGCAGGTTAGGCAACCAGCTACAAAGTATGACCTCACAAGAGGAGACAGAGGAACGATGAGATCGCAAAGACACAGGACACAGCCTGACAGGGCCACGCAAGAGCTCAGACGCTCGAGAATGGCTGTATAGGCCAGCACCTCAACACAGGGCTGCTCCTGGTTATCTTACCCAGCTCCTGCCGCTGCCAAGTCTGGGGTAAGTGGTATAACCTGCTGGTCACTAAGAGTTTTTCTAATGTGGATTCTTACTTCATCCATGCTACTAAAATCAAATGAATAAAAACATGTGATGCTTGGATTATCTGTTTGGTTGAAGGGTCACTGTGCTGTATTTACTTACTAAATCATTCAACTGGGACTGGCACTGCAGCACAGCCAGGAGAGCTGTCACTTGTGACACCCACACCCCATCCCGTAGCAGAGTGCCAGCTAGGAACTACAGATACTCCACTGTTGATCCGGTTTCCTGATAATGTTCCTGGAAAGGCAGTGGATTGTGACCCAGGTACTTGGGCCCCTGCCATCCATGTGGGAGATGCAGACGGAGTTTCTGGCTCCTGGCTCAGTCTGACCCCGACCTGGCTGTTGTGGGCATCTGAGGAGTGAAACAGTGGATGGAAGATTCCCTTTGTCTCTATCACTCTTTCAAATAAACCTTTTTAAGAAAATCATTCAACTGAGTACATACTCTGTACCAAGCACCAAGCAGAGACTAAGGTCTCTGCCTTCAGAAATATGACAGCCTAACAGAAAAGATACTTTAAAGAAGAGGTTAAATTAAAACCCAGAAATATTCCACTAGGAAAAGGAATTGCACAGCAATCTGTCAAAACGAAACCTAGAATCTAGTTTCCTGACTGAGGAAGCCAGGTATAATCTGAACGTCCAGCCTGCAGGCTGTGTAAGGCCTACAAGATCGTTTGGTCTGGACTTGCCACAGCAATCACAGGCAGGGCTCAAAATCCAAAAAATCTACAGCTAATTTTTAAGTTGATAAGTTTGTACAGCCTGTGAATGATGTTATAAATTGTCCAAATGACCCTTAGTAGAAAAAAGGTTCTCCATCCTGACTTCAAGAGTGAATAGGAATTTTCTGGACTCGGGGTTTGGAAGGAATATTTTGAAGTCTATGTTAGAAGGTTAGAGGCAAGAAAATCCTATTACATCTGGAGCCTTGAGAAAAAGGTGGATGAGGACCTGGGGTGGGGGTGGGGGTGTTTAGCTCTTAAAGTAGGCAAAGGCCAATCACTGAAGTCCTTGAAAACAGTTAATGGATTTCAAATAGGAAGTGAATTGACAAGATTTGTATCTCTGAAGAGGACTCTAAAGGCAGTGTTGAATATACATTTGGGATGAGCAACATCAAGCGCAGAGGCAGGTGAGAGGATAATGACCAGACAGGATGGTAGCGGGGAACAGAAACACAGAGACTCTAGGGAAAGTTACATGAGCTCAGGAGCCAGATCCTCACAACTCATCTCAGATAACCCTAACAACACTAGTACCTTTCCCTTCTTTAAAAAAAATTTATTTGAAGGGCAGAGACAGAAACAGAGAGATAAAGAGAGGGAGAGAGACTTCTCATACCTGCTGATTCACTCCCCAAATGCCTGCAATAGCTGGGGTTGGGGCTGGGCCAGGCCAAGGTTGAGAATCCGAAACTCAATCTGGATCTCCCATATGGATGGCAGGGATTCAAGAACCTCAGCCTGACCTGCTGCCTCCCAGGGTATACATTAGCAGGAAGCTGGAATCAGAAGTGGAGCCAGGACTAACTCAGGCAGGCATCCAGAGTACTGTGCAAAATGGCCATCCCAAGCAAGTTACTTAACTTTGCCATAATTCAAGAGAGCTGTCCATGAGGGAGAGCCTGTCAGAAGAGGCTATAGTGAAGACCGACAACAATCCATGCAAAAAGCAGGTGGAAGAGAGCCCTCCACATGGGAATGGCTTGATACATGTTAAATTTTATTCAAGAGGTAGTAGTATTGCTAGGACTTGGTGACTGAGAGATACCAGCTTTCAGGGAGAGCTTAATTAGTAATGATGCCTAGTTTTGGTAAGTTGTGGATAGCAGAATAATGAGCAGCTGAAGTACAGATGATTAGCTCAGTTTTGTAAGTAAAAGAACTGCTGAAAACTTGTAAACTCCTTCCTCCTACAACTCTGAAGAATTTAGCTAGGAATGTCACTTTTTCCAAGTTTTGAGTACTACCGCATTTTTTAATCCTATTTTTACATTCTTTGAGCATTTCAACAGATATGGGAAAGGGAAAATCAGTAACTTGTGTTAAAAGATGCCATATTGCACAGAAGTTTTCGGTTTGATAATTTTAACACTTATTTTTATGAAAAAACACTTTCTGGAAGAAAATATTGTTAAAGATTCCAATTAAGAACTATATATACAGGGCCGGCGCCGCGGCTCACTAGGCTAATCCTCCGCCTTGCGGTGCCAGCACACTGGGTTCTAGTCCTGGTCGGGGCGCCAGATTCTGTCCCGGTTGCCCCTCTTCCAGGCCAGCTCTCTGCTGTGGCCAGGGAGTACAGTGGAGGATGGCCCAAGTGCTTAGGCCCTGCACCCCATGGGAGACCAGGATAAGTACCTGGCTCCTGCCATCGGATCAGCGCGGTGAGCAGGTCGCAGCGCGCCGGCCGTGGCGGCCACTGGAGGGTGAACCGAAGGCAAAAGGAAGACCTTTCTGTCTGTCTCTCTCTCTCTCCCTGTCCACTCTGCCTGTCAAAAAAAAAAAGAAAAAAAAAAAAACTATATATACATATATATATATGAAGCAGAGAGGAAGCAAAGAGACAAACAGAAGCAGAGAGACAGACAGCTCCCATTCACTAGTTCACTCCCAGATGCTTGCACAAGCCAGGGCTGAGCCTAGGATTGGGGCCAGCAACCAGAAACTCAACCCAGGTCTCCCACAGGAGTGGCAGGGATCCGAGTACTTGACACCACCTGCTGCCTGCACGGGCCTGATTGGCAAGCAGCTAGAACCGGGAGCCAGAGCTGGGAATCTCACTCAGGCCCTCGGAAACAGGACATGTGCATGTTAATCGGCATCTCACCCACTGGGCCACATGTCCATCTCAAGAGCATTCTTTTTGTTTATTTCTATTCATTTTATTTGAGGCAGAGAAAGAAAAGGAGAGAGACAGGAAGAGAGCTATAGACAGAGATCTATTGATTTCACTCTCCAAATGCCTGCTGAAGCCAGGTGCCAGGAACTCAATCCAAGTTCCACGTGGGTGGCAGAGACCCAAGTACTTGACCATCACCTGCTGCCTCCTGGGGTATACCCTAGTTGGAAGCTGGGATTGGGAGTGGAGTTGGAACTTGACTCCAGTCTGTCTGATATGGGATGTAGGATTCCAAATGGCATCCTAACTGTTGGGCCAAACTGCTGCCTCCCTCCTCCAATAACATTCTCAAACTATATTTGGGGGGTAAACTTTTTAAAAAGATTTCTGATGTATTTATTTGAAAGTCAGAGGTGGAGAGAGAGAGGTCTTCCATACACTGGTTCACTCCTCAGATGACTGCGCGGCCAGGGTTGGGCCAGACCAAAGACAGGAACCAGGAGCTTCATCCTGGTCTCCCATATGGGTACAGGGGCCCAAGCACTTGGGCCATCTTCTGTTACTTTCCCAGGCACATAGGCAGGAAGCTGGATTAGAAGTGGAATAGCCGAGATTCAAACCAGTGCCTATATGGGATGCCAGTGCCACAGGTGGAGGCTTAACCTTCTATACCACAGTACCAGCCCGTGGCAGGGTAGGAGGATGGTGGTAAATTTTTAAGTGGAAATTGGTGACATCCTCTATGACAGACTTGTGAGGTGGCACCGAGGCATAGTAGCACTGGCATCTCATACAGGTATTGGTTCAAGTCCCAGCCGCTCCACTTCTGATCCAGCTCCCTGCTAATGACCTGGGACAGCTGTGAAAGATGGCACAAGTACCTGGGCCCCTGCACCCACGTGAGAAACCCCAAAGCAGCTCCTGGCTCCTGGCTTTGGACCGGTGCTACTCCAGCCACTGCAGCCATTTCGGGAATGAACCAGAGGATGGAAGACCTCTTTCTCTGTAATTATGCCTCTCAAATAAATAAATCTTAAAAAAAAAAAAAAGACTCAGCAGGAGTCCTGTAGTGTCACAAGTCTAGGCACACAAGAATACTCGAGGGAGATGAAAACAGCCACATAGAAAGTGGTATGCACATGTTCCCAGCAGCATTACTCATGGTCCAACCTTGAAAACGTCATGCTAACGAGAGCAACCAGACATAAAAGTCATATAATGAATGATCCAATTTATAGGAAATGTCCAGGCAAATCTATGGAAACCTGAAAAGTGAATGAAATAAGGCTGCCTACAGCGAGGGCCTGGGAAGAAGCAGGAAGTGATGAAAGTGCTCCAGGGCTGACATGGCTGTGACATCACGCACTGCCGAGCTGCGCACTTCCAGTGGGGGAGCGCTAGGAAGGCACAGGACTCATACCGTTGTTGTTTTTAGAAAGAGAAAAGGGTCGGCAGCTTCTCCGTGAAGAACCGGATGGTAAGTAGTCTAGATGCTATGGGCCTCCCTCTGATGTGGCCACTCAGCTTGGCCACTGTGGCACAAAATAAGCTATTGACAATCGGTACACAAATAGGCACAGTATTCCAACAACACTTTATCGACAATGAAGAATGATTCTTCTCCTGGTATTTTTTCAAAAATGTAAAAACCATTCTTAGCTCTTTGTCACACACCGAGCCCAAGGCTGGCCCAGGTCTACTGCTGGCAATCCCCATTCCAGCTGTACCCCCGCAACACTAACTCATGGAGAACAGACTCACAGACCCTGCTTCCCAAGAAATTACCTCTCAAAACGGCCAACCTTTTTACTTACATTTAATTTTTCTCTCAAAGTCTCCTTTTCTGCCATAACTCTTCTTAGGTCAGATAACGCAAGTTCTTTTTCCTTTTCCATTAGACTAACAATATTGTTGGAGACTGTGGTTTGGGTGGAGTCTCGTCTAAGCGCAGACAATTCTTCCTGAGCCTTGAAGAATAAAAGACAGAAGTAACAGGCACTTTGGATACCCTTCTAGATTTTTTTAAAATATCATTTATTTATTTATATATTTGAAAGGCAGAGTTACAGAGAGGCAGAGGCAGAGAGAGGTCTTCTATCCGCTGGTTCACTCCCCAGTTGGCTGCGACGGCCAGAGCTGAGCCAATCTAAAGCCAGGAGCTTCTCCTGGTTTCCCACACGGGTGCAGGGCCAAAGCACTTGGACCATCTTCTGTTTTCCCAGGCCATAGCACAGAGCTGGATGGGAAGTGGAGCAGCTGGGCCGGCATATGGGATGCTGGCACTGCAGGTGGCAGCTTTACCCACTATGCCACAGCACTGGCCCTAGTTTAAAAAAAAAAACAAAAAACTGGACACAGGCCACCTTTGTTCCCAAATCCCAACAAAATAAAAGGATTAAAAAAAGGAAAAAAAAAAAAAAAAAAAAAAAAAACCAAGATAAGAATATTGAATGAGGTGACAGCCATAAAATGTTGGGAGCTAGGCAGCCGGCAGAAAAGGAGGAGCCAACCAAGCTGACCAGGGAAGCTGATTAATCCCACGGTGGGTACCACCGAATCCCGAAAGTTCAAGAACTGAAAGTGGCCCTTTTGCACAGCCTGTCCCCTCTCCAGGTGGCAGCAGGATGTTGTGGGGCATGGAGACAGGAACACCAGAAGCGGAAGACAGCATGCTCTGCTCTGCTCAGACTGTCTTTGCCCCCGGTAACTGCAGCTATTTAACAAGGCCAGGCTGTACCCATTCCCTCTGTCCTCGGTTGTGTGTTTGTTGGTTTGTAACCAAAGACTAAGTCTCCAATAACCAACACAGCCACACACAATAGGGGGTGCTGTCCAGGTGGAGACAGCTGGGATGTCTGAGTCTCCAGGAGCAGTGTGCTCGGCATCAGGCTGAGACCCGATCCAGGTAATTCTAGAAGAAAAGAGACCATCCCATACTGATCAGACACAAAGATGGGCTAGAAAAGAGAAGTATGGAAAAAGCAATCTCTGCTTTGAGAACAGGATGAGGGCAGAAACTACTAGTACTTAGGATTCTAACTGTGAAGGACTATCACAAGGGCCATATTTTATGGTCCCATCAAAGTTAGCAGGTTCCATACCATGTTAGCTTAATTATAACAAACTGCTTACTTCATTATATAAGACACTGAGTTTATCTCTTTCCGCCGTCAATAATTTAACATTGGACTGTATATCCTCCATATATTTTTCAAATCTTTCCAGCATACGCTGAAGTTCATCTCTTTCTCTTGTGACCAGATGAATTTCTGAATTGTAATCACCCTGAAATATAATTAAAGAACAGAAGTTATCATGTGCTGTAATTATCACCACATGGTTGACATAAGGATGCTGACGGTGAGACTGAGATGCTAACAGACAAAAAGAACACGAGTTTCACTAATGTCATTCAGGAAATCTTTTTTTTTTTTTCTTAATCTACAATGAAAGTAGATGAGAGCACTGCCAGTACTGGGGCAAATTTCCCGGCCTGCCAGCTTCCAGGAAGGGGCGTGGCTGCTGCAGATGCTGCTTGACCAGATGCCATCAGACATGCTTCAACTGCCAATTCTGAGGCTGCTCATACTAGGGACATAAAGTGTACCCTTAGTGCAGAGGCATCAGCAGCATCCAAGATCGTGTTACACGTGCAAATCCTGGGGTCCACGCTAGCCTCACTCAACTAGAAACTGTGGGCAGGGCCCACTTCTATCAAGCCCTTCAGGACTCTGATGTACGCTAATGTTTGAGACCCACTAGTTTATAACCCTCTCCAGAGAAAAGACCAGGAAGGACAGGGGTGTGTGTGTTTGTGTGTGCCTGCTCCCTCAGTGTAAACAGATGTAACAGCCTAGCACATTGCTCAGCGTTTTCTTTCAACTTATTAACACCAGTTTTCCTGGCACACCAACCCCCAACTGTCCCAGTTTTAGACCTACGTGAGGTCTACCTCCAAAGTCAAAAAAATGTAAATTATTTCTACTAGGCAATGTCCATGAAGGATGTTCACTGACCAAGTAACCACATCCAACATGTCTAAAATAAGACCATGCCTACTAGTCTGGTGCAATTTCAAAGATCCACTCTCTTCAACACCATTGAGGGGAAAAAACAATGACAGATGGAGACTTCATTTGGTATCTCTGAGGACTAAATGCAGAAGCCCTGAGAGAAGTGGGGACAATCTGCTACTTTGGTGCCCTGGAAACAGCCCTGGTCTGCATCATACATTTGTTGCTGAACTGGTAGGTGACATGTATCTATGAGGTACTCCTCACCTACCACATCAAATTGTTATCCTTACAGTTAATTATTCAAGCAACATCAAAGCATAAAGGATGAGCTTAGCTCTCTAAACACTTTAAAGGACAAGACATTTAACAGGAAAAAAGCAATTAGTATTCTGAGGCTTAATCAAGGCTTAAATAACCACAGAAGACTATCTGTAATTAATCACGCCTAAATCGGAAAAGCCTTTCAGAAAGGACGTAGTCTCTGCAGATCCTAGAAAAAGAGAACTCAGTGAACAGGATTTGATAGTCTCTTCTCATTACCATTTAGGTCTCAGCTTAAATGTCACTTTCTCCATGGAATCCTTCCAGATTCTCTATCAAATCTAATTTGCTCCCACAAACTCATAGCATGCTGAATCTTTCCTGTACTTTAACGTTTATAATAAATGGGCTTACAAAGTTATTTACATGATCCCATGTTTAATGCATGTCTGAATCACTGAAATTTAAGCTCCACGAGGCCACAGTAAGTAGTCTGTCTTGTTCAATGTATCTTTGAGGGCTCCCATGATATCTGGTAAAATGCACCCATTTCCTGAACGTTTCTCTACTGACTGATCCGCTCAGGCAGAGAGTAATGACTCTACTCTGAATAGACCTCGTAAGGTTTCTGTACCAGTGTTGATGAGTACTCGTTGTTAACTACTCTTCCCCACTCCACTGTTCCCTACACACACGCAGGCACATGAACACACACGCACAGTGCTGAGGCTGCAAGAACAGATGCGTCTATCTCCAGCCCTGCAGGCCCTCTACACAGCCCTGCCAAATAGAATCGGACTTTCTGCTGGGAACTCACCCACTCTGAATCGACAAAATCAGGAAATGAATCATGTACTAGGAGCTAGATATTACACTGGAACCCTCCACAAACTACCACATTTCATCTTTTTTTAATTTTTTTTTTTATTTAAAGGCTGGATGCCACCCCAGTGTCTTCCTTCAGAAGTCCTGCACTGCAAGTGGAAATCGGTAGCCTTTTTTTTTTTTTTTTTTTTTTTTTTTTGACAGGCAGAGTTAGACAGTGAGAGAGAGAAACAGAGAGAAAAGTCTTCCTTCCTTCCAATGGTTCACCCCCCAAATGGCCACTACGGCCAGCGCTGTGCCGATCTGAAGCCAGGAACCAAGTGCTTCCTCCTGGTCTCCCATGGGGTGCAGGGCCCAAGCACTTGGGCCATCCTCCACTGCACTCCCTGGCCACAGCAGAGAGCTGGCCTGGAAGAGGGGCAACCGGGACAGAATCCGGCGCCCCGACCGGGACTAGAACCGGGGTGCAGGCGCCGCAGGTGGAGGATTAGCCTAGTGAGCCGCGGCGCCAGCCCACATTTAATCTTCGCAAGAGGTTGTAGTTACTTCCTCCACTTTACAAATGAGGAAACGAGGGCTTCATGAAATTACAGAATTTCACTAAGGTCACAAAGCCAGACAGTGGAGCTGGAATTTGTCCACAGTGGGAATCAGTGGTGAGTACAAAGCGAAAGGGGACAGTCCTCTCTCTACACAGACCTGAAAATCAGTGAACGTACTACTGATGAAAATTGTTGGGGTCGGCGCTGTGGCACAGCAGGTTAATGCCCTGGCCTGAAACGCATACATCCCATATAGGCGCCAGTTTGAGTCCTGGCTGCTCCACTTCCGATCCAGCTCTCTGCTATGGCCTGGGAAAGCAGAAGATGGCCCAAGTGCTTGGGCCCCTGCACCCATGTGGGAGACTTGGAAGAAGCTCTTGGCTCCTGGCTTTGGACCGGCACAGCTCCAGTCGTTGTGGCCAATTGGAGAGTGAACCATTGGATAGAAGACCTCTCTCTCTCTCTCCCTCTGCCTCTCCTCTCTCTGTGTAAATCTGACTTTCAAATAAATAAATAAATAAATCTTTTTAAAAAAACTGTTGATGTTTAGAATGGCAAGGTGTATTTCTTTTAGAGTCATTACAATTTCAAGGAACTATGCCTAAGAGTTTGTTAAAAAGAATACCCAACTGGTTTTTATACCAAACCAGTTTTTGAGAGGTTTGCCAAAAAAGTGTTTCCAAACATGTTGAAAGTGTCTCCTCCTAAGTGAGAAGGCGCCCAGCACACACAGCCATCTTTTTTTTTTTTTCTCTCCTTTTTTTTTTTTTTAACTTTTATTTAATGAATATAAGTTTCCAAAGTACGAATAATGGATTACTATGGCTTCCCCCACATACCGTCCCTCCCACCCACAACCCTCCCCTTTCCCACTCCCTCTCCCCTTCCATTCACATCAAGATTCATTTTCAATTATCTTAATATACAGAAGATCAGCTTAGTATACATTAAGTAAGGATTTCAACAGTTTGCTCCCACACAGAAACATAAAGTGAAAAATAATGGATGATTTTTTTTTTAATGATGATGAAATCAGATCAGACCTATTGTCATGTTTAATCCCAGTGAGAGTCAAGTTGGGAGTTGATAGTTTCTTTTCTTTTTTTTTTTTTTTCAGAGGATCAGTTTAGTATGCATTAAGTAAAGATTTCAACAGATTGCACACCCATAGAAACACAAAGTGAAATATATTGTTTGAGTACTCGTTATAGCATTAAATCTCAATGCACAGCACATTAAGGACAGAGATCCTACATGAGGAGTAAGTGCACAGTGACTCCTGTTGTTGACTTTACCAATTGACACTCCTGTCTATGGCATCAGCAATCCCCCTATGCTCCAGTCATGAGTTTCCAAGGCTATGGAAGCCCCCCGAGTTCTCCGACTCTTATCTTGTTTAGACAAGGTCATAGTCAAAGTGGAGGTTCTCTCCTCCCTTCAGAGAAAGGTACCTCCTTCTTTGAAGACCTGTTCTTTCCACTGAGATCTCACTCACAGAGATCTTTTGCCAGAGTGTCTTGGCTTTCCATGCCTGAAATACTCTCATGGGCTTTTCAGCCAGATCCGAATGCCTTTAGGGCTGATTCTGAGGCCAGAGTGCCATTCAGGACATCTGCCATTCTAGGAGTCTGCTGAGTATCTCACTTCCCATGTTGGACCACTCTCCCCTTTATTTATTCTATCGGTTAGTGTTAGCAGGTACTAGACTTGCTTATGTGCTCCCTTTGACTCTTAGTCCTTTCATTATGATCAATTGTGAACTGAAATTGATCACTTGGACTAGTGAGATGGCATTGGTACATGCCACCTTGATGGGATTAAATTGGAGTCCCCTGGTATGTTTCTAACTCTACCATTTGGGGCAAGTCAGCTTGAGCATGTCCCAAATTATATATCTCTTCCCTCTCTTATTCCTACTCTTATGTTTAACAGGGATCACATTTCAGTTAAATTTCAACACTTAAGAATAACACACAGCCATCTTATACCACCCATTCACCGGTCACTCCGGTCACTCACGGTCTCCACCACCCTCACCCCGCCCTGACTGCCAGCTATCACTGGGACTCTAAAATGCTCTGAACAGCCTGACTTTCTGAACCCTGGAAAACAGATTCATCGTTGTGCCAGGTAACATGATAACAGTTCAGGGAAGTAAGTAAAAAGGAGGAACATCTCTGAATTTCACTAGTACCTAACCAATATCTCCCATTCATCTTCCCTTAATGAATCCATACCAAGCAACTGAATCAAAGATTTCAGTTAACTTTTGAGGGTTATCTTCTCAGTGCTATTACATTCATGAACCATCTTGTGAAAGATTCTTCCACACGATGAAAGCGATTAATTCTGTGGTTTATTTTTCCTGAGTTCTGAGTATATGTGGAACTCAAACAGCTCAGTAACAGAAATTACCTTGCACTGTGTGTCCCCACCAATTCACTTAGCTTGTAGTAGGTAACACAGCACAGCATTATAGCTGACAACTAGAAATCCAAATCTGGCCATCAGCCAACTGGTTAAAAAACAAAATCCAATCTAAAGACTCAAATCTGTTTGGACAATGGACATAGGATCTTCGTGGGTGGGGGGAGGGGAACAATCAAACCGCTAAATTCCCTCGAGCGTGAAATCACACGTTCTGAGTGTGAGTGACTCCTCCCTCCAATCCCCCCCATTTTAACTAGTGTGTAGATAATGATAGGGTCAGATGAGCCTTCAGGGTGCCTACAGCTCCACAGCTTAAAAAACAGAAAAAAAACTGAAGCATTCAAATGATATTCATAAAACACCGCAAATAATTAAGATCTAAAACAGAGACACATGATTTTTATCTTACAAATCATGGTCGACTTGAAATAACACCCGCAACAGAAGACCCAATCACAACATTACACATAACAGGAACACCTTTACATGAGCACCTTGCAAATGCGGTCACAGTGGACAATCCGCCCAGCCCCCACTTCCAATTTCTACCCATCTCCCGTGCAGGGTTAACAGAAGAAGCGTGGCCAGGACAGAATGCGCCTTCCTGACTGATCCAATGCTGGCAGTGACCTGAAGCCATGTGCCTGCCAGGTGGACAAAGTCCTTCCGCCACAGGACAGGAAATGCAGCTTCTACAGAAAGCAGACGCTACAAAGACAAGGCATGTCCAGTGGCAGGCATCCCTGGTTCAGGTCCTGGAAGCCCAGACGACCCAGCACTTCCCCTATGACTGGGCAATTCCGTCTTCCTTCACTTCCAGGAATCAGCATGGTACACCTTGTTCCAAGGAAGTTTTCCTAACTCATACAGCACAAGCCAAGGAACAAGACAAAAACTAAAACCTTTTAAAAGCAAGAATGAATTACACTTAATACAATAATAAATCAGAAAGGCTTATTCATAAATACTCTCTTGCCTTATTAATTGCTTTTCCAAAGCAATACTTACTTTTTCTTGTGTTTTAAATATTGGGATTTTTTCACGAGCACAGTAATTTGTAGAACAAGATCTTCGCTGTATTAAATGCTGGAGTCTTTCTAGTTCTTTCTTATAATAATCTCGTTCTTCTTCTATACCTTTGAGAAATGTATCTAAACGAGAAGGTGATCTGTCTCTGCGTTTTATTCCATGTTCTAGCCTCATTCTCTCAACTTCCAAAGTAAGTTCTCTTTCTGTAAATTAAAGTGGGTAAATTTAAACAATGTTGCATGTATAATGTTAATCAAATGCATTTTAAAAATAAAGATTTCTAGAAATCATGAATTGTTCTGTGAATCACCTGTGCCAGACACAGTAAAGAGCTAAAAACTGAGATGCAAAGAGAAAAAAAAAAATCGAAAGCAAAAATTAAACATTTGAATGTTTGATAAGTCAATGTCTACCTAAAGTGCTAGAGAACAATGAGATAAATTTGCACACAGCACTTCCTAGGGACAGCAAAAAACACTAAAACAAAATATCTCCATAATTATAATACGCACAGCTTAAACATTAAGCTTGAATAGGGTATCCACACATACAGAGATCAAAACAACTCAAGTTTTTTTTTTAGAATAAATCTTTTTTTAAAAGATTTATTTATTTATTTGACAGGCAGAGGTACAGACAGTGAGACAAACAGAGAGAGAGGTCCCCCTTCCCAGTTGGTTCACTCCCCAAGTGGCTGCAACGGCTGGAGCTGTGCCAATCCAAAGCCAGGAGCCAGGTGCCTCCTCCCGGTCTCCCATGTGGGTGCAGGGTCCAAGCACTTGGGCCATCCTCCACTGCAATCCTGGGCCACAGCAGAGAGCTGGACTGGAAGAGGAGCAACTGGGATCAGAACCGGCGCCCATATGGGATGCCGGCGCCACAGGAAGAGGATTAGCCTAGTGCGCCACGGCGCCGGCCCCTCAAGTCTTTCTTCTACCACAGAAAGCACCTTTTCATGAGTGATCCCACTCCGAGGCACGGGATGATTTCCGTGATGTACCTGATTCACTCCCATCTCCTTTCATTCAGCAGATACGGACTAAGTTTTTTACTGTATGCCAAGCACTGGCTAAGGATTCCAGTGTGAAAAACAGCCACCATCAAGCAAAAATCCCAATGGAAGTAGGAGGAAAGCTACAAAAGGACAACACACAATGCAAACTGGAGGGGGAAAGACGAGCTGGTCCTAAGGAGTGAGCAGGCAGGGCTGGCACTGTGGCGCAGCAGGTTAACCTGCTGCCTGCAACGCCAGCATCCTGTATTGATGCCGGTTTGAGTCCTGGCCGCCACTTCCAATCCAGCTCGCTGCTAACATGCACGGGAAAGCCTGCCACCCTCCAGGAAGACAGAGGTGGCTCCTGATTTCAGCCTGGTCCAGTCCGGGGCGAGTCTCTCTCCCTAACTCTTCCTTTCAAATAAATAAAAAATAAATCTTAAAAAGTAAAAAAAGAAAGTAGGAGAGTGGGAACGAAGGGACAATTGTGTCGAAGGCTAAGAAATCAAGTAAGCTAATGAAAAAAAGTATCCACCACACTTAGCATATGGAGGTGAGAGAGGACCTTCCCAGGAGCTGTGGTCTTGGTGAGGTGGGGACTGAAGCCAACCGGCGGCAACTGAGGAGCCAAGAGGCAGCAAGAGGTAACAAGGACGGATTTTAAGATGCTACAACTCAGCCGGCGCCGCGGCTCACTAGGCTAATCCTCCGCCTTGTGGCGCCGGCACACCGGGTTCTAGTCCCGGTTGGGGCGCTGGTTCTGTCCCAGTTGCCCCTCTTCCAGGCCAGCTCTCTGCTGTGGCCAGGAAGTACAGTGGAGGATGGCCCAAGCACTTGGGCCCTGCACCCCATGGGAGACCAGGATAAGTACTTGGCTCCTGCCATCGGATCAGTGCGGTGCGCCGGCCGCGGCGGCAATTGGAGGGTGAACCAACAGCAAAGGAAGACCTTTCTCTCTGTCTCTCTCTCTCACTGTCCACTCTGCCTGTCAAAAAAAACTGCACTGCCTCAAAAGAATTCTACACTTCAGTTTTCTACTATTTGAAAACGGTCTTCTGAATATTTATTAATACTATTATCAGTCTGTCTCAAGGAAGAATTTTCTTCTATTGCAAAATATTCAAGCACAGGAAGTTCCCTATATCAACTAATCAAAATATAAATTCTTTTTTAAAAAGAATTTTTATGGGGCCAGCATTGTGTTATAGTGGGTAAAGCTGCCGCCTGCAACACTGGCATCCAATATGGGTGACTGTTCAAATCCTGGCTGTTCCACTTCCAATCCAGTTTCCTGCTAATATGCCTGGAAAAGCAGCAGAGGATGGTCTAGGAGCTTTGACCCCTACTCCCACGTGGGAGACCCAGATGAACCTCCTGGCTCCTGACCGTTGCGGCCATCTGGGGAGTGACCCAGTGGATGGAAAATCCCTCTCTTTTTGTAACTCTGCCTTTCAAACAAATAAAATAAATCTTTAATTTTTTAAAAAGATATTTATTTGTTTGAAAGTCAAAGCTACACACAGAGAGAAGGAGAGGCAGAGAGAGAGAGAGAGAGAGGTCTTCCATCCGCTGGTTCACTCTCCAATTGGCTGTAACAGCCAGAGCTGTGCCAATTCAAAGCCAGGAGCTTCTTCTGGGTCTCCCACATGTGTGCAGGGACCCAAGGACTTGGGCCATCTTTTATTGCTTTCCCAGACCATAGCAGAGAGCTGGATCAGAAGTGGAGCAGCCAGGACCTGAACCGGTGCCCATATGGGATGCCAGCACTGTAGGCAGTGACTTTACCTACTATGCCACAGCGCCAGCCCCAATTTTTTTTTTTTTTTTAATTTATTGCTTTCAGAGGCAGAGAGACAAAGAGAGCTCCCAGCCATCAGTTCACTCCCCAGTGTCTGCAATGGCCAATGCTGGGGACCAGGAACTCAACCTAAGTTTCTCACCTGGGTGGCAGGAACCCAGTTACCTAAGTCTTCCCTGTGGCCTCCCAGGGTCTGCACTGGAAGAAGCCAGGTATTAAATCCAGGTGTTCTGATGTCAGATACAGGCATTTCAACCACCAGGCTAAAAACACCTGCTCTCTAAAGAATTCTTAATGTCCTTGAGGAAGACAGAGTTCTTCTTATCTAAAATATCTAATACGGTTCCTATTTACAGAAAGCACTCAACACGGACAGATTGAGTTAAATGAAAAACCAACTAATAAAAAGAATTGATCAAGAGGAAATCACAGGGGCCAGCGCTGTGGTGTAGCGGGTAAAGCCGACGCCTGCAGTGCTGGCATCCCACATGAGTCCCAGCCGCTGCACTGCTGATCCAGCTCTCTGCTGTGGCCTGGGGAAGCAGAAGATGGCCCAGGTCCTTGGGCCCCTGCACCCACGTGGGAGACCCGGAAGAAGCTCTTGGTTTTGGATCAGCGCAGCTCTGGCCGTTGTGGTCAAATGGGGAGTGAACCAGCGGATAGAAGATCTCTCTCTGTCTCTCTCTCTCTCTCTGCATTGCATTTCCTTCTCTCTGTGTAACTCTGACTTTCAAATAAATAAATAAATCTTTAAAAAAATTTAAGAAAATCGTGATCACATTTGAAGTTGTCAACATTTTACCTGTAACTGCAAAACTCTCAACTTTTTTGCTGAGTCTCTGTTTCTCTTGTTCAAGTTGGTGGATGACAGTTTCCAGGTCTGACTTAAGAAGCAGTTCATCACTCAGTCTCTCCTTTTCTTTATGGCATAAGTTTAATTCCTGCAAATGTGAATGCCATAATTAAGATTTCTAACAACCTTATAAAAATATAGCACATAAAATATGTATTTTCATAAATAAGATTATATAATGTTACTTCACATACATTTATGTATGTGTATGTATACTTACTTTTAATTAGTCAGATATACGGTCTTAACCAAAATTAATTACCAATTGTGGCTAAAAGCGCCATAAAACCCAATACCAACAATGCTCCTTTGTGGATGGTAAGGCTCTACCTCTTCCCTGAATGCCTGAGGACTGCTCTGCCTGCCTGTTTTAGAGTGCAGCAGTCAGATGCCCTGTCCCAGCACTAACACACAGCAGAGCAGTCATCACTGCACTGGTTATCCTCTCAGCCTCTTCTGCACCACAGGGCACTGAGGAGCACTGGGAGGAAGACCTTCTGGAGGCAACACGCTTTGTACGGCGTCCAGGATGGGACATGCTTAGTAAACACGTGCTGGGCCTGGCAGTGTGGTGCAGTGGGTTAAGCCGCTGCCTGTGACACCAGCATCCCATATGAGTGCTGGTTCGAATCCTCAAAGTTCCACTTCTGATCCAATTCTTAGCTAATGGGCCTGGGAAAATGGTAGAAGACAGTCAAAGTGCCTTGGGTCCCTGCCACCCACGTAGGACACCCAGATGAAGTTCCAGGCTCCTGGCTTCAGTCTGCCCTAGGCCTGGCTGTTGCAGCATTTGGGGAACAAACCAGCGGATGGAAGATCTCGCTGTCTCCGTGTTTCTCCCTCTCTCTGGGTAACTCTGCTTTTCACCCAAATCAACAAATAGCTTTTAAAAATATACATTTGCTACTAAGACCATCGTTATTCTCTGAAAAATAATAATAAAAATATAGCACTTAAAAAACAGCACCAGTGGAAAAAATCTGGAAGGTCACAAAGTAACTACTGCCCCATCTTCCTGTGACCTCGGTCACGGCTCTGAGACAAGCAGCATGCATCCCATTCGGCACTGTACTGCGTGAGCACACTGCAAACCCCTGTCCTCGCGGAGCTTACCTCTAGTGAAAACATCTGCTTCAGATTTATCAGCCCCATGGGCGAATTCTAATGAAATTACCACAAAATACAAAATCATACACACATATGGTAGAATACTACTCTGCCATAAAAAGGGAAAAAAGTGCCACTGCATGCTGATACACATGAACCCTGAAAGCACTGCTAAGAAGCCAGGCACGTAAGACCAAACACTACATGACTATTTGTATGGAAGGGCCAGAACAGGTGAATCTGCGGAAGAAAAATAGGTCCGTGGTCGTCAGGGGCTGAGCAGAAGGGAATGAGGAGCGACCACTAGCGGGTCCAAGGTTTCTCTGGAGTGATGAAAATGTTCTGGGGTTAGGCTGCAGTGATGGCTACACCACTCAAACTAATGGAGTGTACATTTAAGAGTAGTATGAGAGACACATTTTATCTCAGTAAAGACAATGTATATGTAAAGTATAGCATAAAAATTTCCTTTCTAAAATTGTAAATAAAAAATGACATCAACTTACCAGTTGAAGTTTTGCCATTGTTTCTTCAAGAGTCCGCATTTCAGAGAGATTTCTTTGAATCTCTTGCTAGGAATACAAAGTCTATTTGGTGAACACTGAAAAGTCCAACTTTAACTTATCAGTAAGGCACAATGCAAACAAGAGCAAGCAATTTTTGGAGCGCTTCATGTTCCCTCTCTTTAGAGAGATCTGAGGCTCCAGCTCAGCACTCAGTTTGTATGAAGAGGAGGCAAAGCTGAGACTTCCTGTCCATCTCTGAAATCTGAAATGCTTTCAGAGACCCACATGCAGTATCTGAAAAAGGGGCACTTGGGCTGTACACTGGTCACTTTGTTTTCAGGGTATATCTCACAGCGCCATCACTTCCTGATGCTCCTAACCTATCTGCTCTCTCCCTAACTCTTACCAATCTGGATTCTCTGTGCCACAGCTGAGCAGAAGGCCAAGAGTAAAACATGACCCATCTGGAGTATCGTACTGGGCCAAGCTGTCATTTCTGAGCACTGCCAATGGAACATGAGAAGCTGTGTTCAACATGCTACGTGAATGAGACGTGAGAAGCTGTGTTCAACATGCTACGTGAATGAGACGTGAGAAGCTGTGTTCAACATGCTACGTGAATGAGACGAGAGAAGCCGTGTTCGGTATGCTACGTGAATGAGACGAGAGAAGCCGTGTTCGGTATGCTACGTGAATGCGACGAGAGAAGCCGTGTTCGGTATGCTACGTGAACGAGACGAGAGAAGCCGTGTTCGGTATGCTACGTGAACGAGACGAGAGAAGCCGTGTTCGGTATGCTACGTGAACGAGACGAGAGAAGCCGTGTTCGGTATGCTACGTGAACGAGACGTGAGAAGCCGTGTTCGGTATGCTACGTGAATGCGACGAGAGAAGCCGTGTTCGGTATGCTACGTGAACGAGACATGAGAAGCCGTGTTCGGTATGCTACGTGAATGAGACGAGAGAAGCCGTGTTCGGTATGCTACGTGAATGAGACGAGAGAAGCCGTGTTCGGTATGCTACGTGAATGAGACGAGAGAAGCCGTGTTCGGTATGCTACGTGAACGCGACGAGAGAAGCCGTGTTCGGTATGCTACGTGAATGAGACGAGAGAAGCCGTGTTCGGTATGCTACGTGAATGAGACGAGAGAAGCCGTGTTCGGTATGCTACGTGAACGCGACGAGAGAAGCCGTGTTCGGTATGCTACGTGAACGAGACGTGAGAAGCCGTGTTCGGTATGCTACGTGAATGAGACGAGAGAAGCCGTGTTCGGTATGCTACGTGAACGCGACGAGAGAAGCCGTGTTCGGTATGCTACGTGAATGAGACGAGAGAAGCCGTGTTCGGTATGCTACGTGAATGAGACGAGAGAAGCCGTGTTCGGTATGCTACGTGAACGAGACGTGAGAAGCCGTGTTCGGTATGCTACGTGAACGCGACGAGAGAAGCCGTGTTCGGTATGCTACGTGAACGCGACGAGAGAAGCCGTGTTCGGTATGCTACGTGAATGCGACGAGAGAAGCCGTGTTCGGTATGCTACGTGAATGAGACGAGAGAAGCCGTGTTCGGTATGCTACGTGAACGAGACGTGAGAAGCCGTGTTCGGTATGCTACGTGAACGCGACGAGAGAAGCCGTGTTCGGTATGCTACGTGAACGCGACGAGAGAAGCCGTGTTCGGTATGCTACGTGAACGAGACGTGAGAAGCCGTGTTCGGTATGCTACGTGAACGAGACGTGAGAAGCCGTGTTCGGTATGCTACGTGAATGAGACGAGAGAAGCCGTGTTCGGTATGCTACGTGAATGAGACGAGAGAAGCCGTGTTCGGTATGCTACGTGAACGCGACGAGAGAAGCCGTGTTCGGTATGCTACGTGAACGAGACGAGAGAAGCCGTGTTCGGTATGCTACGTGAATGAGACGTGAGAAGCCGTGTTCGGTATGCTACGTGAATGAGACGAGAGAAGCCGTGTTCGGTATGCTACGTGAACGCGACGAGAGAAGCCGTGTTCGGTATGCTACGTGAACGCGACGAGAGAAGCCGTGTTCGGTATGCTACGTGAACGCGACGAGAGAAGCCGTGTTCGGTATGCTACGTGAATGAGACGAGAGAAGCCGTGTTCGGTATGCTACGTGAATGAGACGTGAGAAGCCGTGTTCGGTATGCTACGTGAATGCGACGAGAGAAGCCGTGTTCAGTATGCTACGTGAATGAGACGAGAGAAGCCGTGTTCAGTATGCTACGTGCAAGTGCACGGAACATGCCAAAGAGAGGAGGTGCAAGAGGGTTACAATGAAACCACAACTAAAGGAGCAGAAATAAAAATCACTAATTATCCCCTTTTGCAAAATTGATTTGACTGTCCCTTGAGATTCCACATGAACTTTAGTATTTTTTCTTATTTCTGCAAAAAATGCCTTTGGGCCGGCGCCGTAGCTTACTAGGCTAATCCTCCGCCTTGCAGCGCCAGCACACCGGGTTCTAGTCCCGGTCGGGGCGCCGGATTCCGTCCCGGTTGCCCCTCTTCCAGGCCAGCTCTCTGCTGTGGCCAGGGAGTACAGTGGAGGATGGCCCAAGCACTTGGGCTCTGCACCCCATGGGAGACCAGGAGAAGCACCTGACTCCTGACTTTGGGTCAGCTCGGTGCGCCGTCCGCAGCGTGCGGGCCGCAGCAGCCATTGGAGGGTGAACCAACGGCAAAAGGAAGACCTTTCTCTCTCTCTCTCTCTCTCACTGTCCACTCTGCTTGTAAAAAGAAAAAAAAAAAGAAAAGAAAAGAAAAAATGCCTTTGGGATTTTGACACAGGTTGCACTGAATCTGTCATCGTTTTGGGTGGTATAGACATTTTAATATTGAGTCTTCCAATCCATGAATACGTATGTCTGTCCATTTATCTGTGGTTTTTTTTAGCTTTGTTCAGCAGTGTTTTACACATAGTATTTTCAAGTGTATGAGTTTTTATTGTTGTACTGGTTTATTAATTATTTTATTATTTTGGATGGTTAATATAAGTGGAATTATTCTATTAATTACCTTTTTGACTATTCATTATTAGTGTACAGAAACATACCTGAATTTTGTGTGATTTTATATCCTAAAATTTTGCTGAATTCATTTATTAGTTCTGTTTCTAAGGGCAGTCTCTAGGGTCTGCTACATATAAGATCATGTTATCTGTGAACAGGGATAATTTCACTCCTTCTTTGCAATTTGTAGGCCATTTATTTCCTTTTCTTGCCTAACTGCTCTTGCTAGGATGCCCAGTGTTATGCTACATAGAAGTGATGAGACTGGGCATTCTTACCTTGTTCCTGACGCTAGAGAAAAGCTAGTTCAGTCCATCACCACTGCGTATGATGCTTGCTGTGGGCTTTCCACATTTGCTTTTTAATTAGTATACTGAGATAGCTTCTGTGTTATTTCCCCCATTAGAGGAAACTACTATATAGAATCAATTCAGTGGCACAGAACAGTGGTCTTCAGACTGGGTTCTCCCTACTCCAGGGATGACATGAAGACTCCCCAAGTATTATGTAAAACTATGCTATGCACCTAGTTTTAAGCATCGACAGCTGGATCCTTAATTTTCAGTTGCAGCGCTCCTTAAACATGACCCTGCTGAGACCATGTCTGTGGTCTGGGTTTCATGTGAGTTCTCTATCCCACCCTTCCGTTCACAGCTGCCTTCCGCTCATTTCTCCAGAGCAAGGCAAACGTAACAGGGAGCTTTAAAACATTCAACGGAAGTGCGTACCGTTGAGCTCTATTTTCTATGAACTTTTTGAAGTGCCCTCATACATCTCACTCATGCCACCCACAATGGCACCATAAAGAATACTTGGGGGGGTCAGCACTATGGCATAGCCGGTAAAGCCGCTGCCTGCAGTGCCAGTATCCCATGTGGGTGCCGGTTCGAGTCCCTGCTGCTCCAATTCCCATCCAGCTCTCTGCAGCAGCTTGGGAATGCAGTAAAAGATGGTCCAAGTGCTTGGGCCCCTATACCCACGTGGGAGACCTGGAAGAAGCTCTAGGCTACTGGCTCCTGGCTTTAGATCTGCAGAGCTCCGGCCATTACAGCTATTTGGGGAGTGAACCAGTGAATGAAAGACCTCTCTGCCTCTGACTCTGTGCAACTCTGCCTTCCAAACAAATAAATAAATCTTTAAAACAAAACAAAAACAGGGCAATGGATAAAGAGAGAATCTGAAATGGTGGAGCTGGAAGATAGTTTTAAATAGGATACTATTTTCTTGCTTTACATTTATAAATCTTTTTCCAATAAAATTTTATTTTTAGTATTTATCAATATTTATATTTGTTACCTTGAACAACTGATTACTAACAGTTGTAAGGAAAATGCTGTTTTAGAGGAAAATGTTAACACTTTGAAATAGGAAATCTTTCAAAATAAAAAATTCAACTCATACACTTTCATTATAGAGATGTACCATACAGTGACCATAAAAAATGTTCAAGTGGGTTCAGCATTGTGGCGTAGCAGGTGGGGCCACCGCCTGCAGTGCCAGCATCCCATATGGGTGCCAGTTCAATTCCCAGCTGCTCTACTTCCTATCCAGCTCTCTGCTGTGGCCTGGGAAAGCAAAAGAAGATGGCCCAAGTCCTTGGGTCCCTGTACCCGCATGAGAGACCCAGAAGAAACTGCTGGCTCCTGGCTTCAGATCGGCACAGCTCCAGTTGCTGTGGCCAACTGGGGAGTGAACCAGCAGATGGAAGACCTCTCTCTCTCTCTCTCTCTCTGCCTCTCTCTCTGTAACTCTTTCAAATGAATAAGTAAATCTTTAAAAAAACAAACAAACAAACGCATATTCAACCATAGGATAAAATTTTGAAGATTTCAAGGAGAAAGGGCCACTTAACTTCTCATTGGTTAAATTTAAAAGAACAATGAGGGGCTGGCACTGTGGGTAGCGGGTTAAAGTCTTGGCCTGAAGTGCTGGCATCCCATATGGATGCCAGTTCTAGTCCTGACTGCTATCTTCCAATCCAGCTCTCTGCTATGGCCTGGGAAAGCAGTGGAAGATGGCCCAAGTCCTCAGGCCCCTGCTTCCACGTGGGAGACCTGGAGGAAGCTCATGGCTCCCGACTTTGGATACGCTCAGCTCCAGCCATTGCAGCCTCAGCCATTTGGGGAGTGAACCAGCATATGGAAGACCTCTCTCTCTCTTGCTGCCTCTGCCTCTCTGTAGCTCTGCCTTTCAAATAAATTAAAAAGAACAATGAGACAGTTTAAAGAGATCAATATTTATTCTTTGCCATCTACTTAAATATGAAAAATATTTCCTACCAACTTAAATATGTGCAAGGAAAAACAGGGTTTTTTTTTTTTTTTTTGCTTTGTTTTGTTTTTTAAAGATGTATTTATTTATTTGAAAGACAGAGAGAGAGAAGGAGAGGCAGAGAGAGAGAGGTCTTCCCTCTGCTGGTTCACTCCCTAAATAGCTGCAATAGCCGGAGCTGCGCTGATCCCAAAGCCAGGAGCCAGGAGCTTCTTCCAGGTCTCCCACGTGGGTGCAGGACCCAAGGACTTGGGCCATCTTCTACTGCTTTCCCAGGCCACAGCAGAGAGCTGGATCAGAAGAGGAGCAGCTGGGACTAGAACAGTGCCCATATGGAATGCCGGCATCGCATGCAGAGGCTTTACCCGCTACGCCACAGCGCCGACCCCAATAACACAGTTTTAAAGATGCTTTTAAAGGGTTCTTGACCAAAAGAGGGCAGAAAGAACAAACCTCTCAAAGTCTCACAATGCAGAGATAAAGGGCAGAGGAAAACAGGGACGATTTGGAGATCTATGCTATGTACAGGAGTGCTCTGGGAAAGCCTCTCAACTAGAATGAGCACAGTGACCTGGTGGAGAGAAACCACACTTCAGAAACCCTGGATGACCAAAACAAAAACCAGAAACACAAGATAAACCAAAGGCCTACGCATGCGTACTGGGGATCGCTCCCACAACCCAGGCCTGTTACCTTTGCTTCGCCGAGTTCTTTATCAGCGGTCTCAAGCACTTCTTCTTTATGTCGCTCCAACTGCTGTGCTAACTGGTCTATTTCAGTTAGCTCTCGGCAGAGTTTCTCATTCTTGTTACTTAAGTTAACAACCTCAGTTGTCACTGTTTCCTTGGTTTCCATAAGCTCTCGGATGTGCTTCTCCAGGTCCTTATTAGCTTGCTGAAGAAAGTCAACCTAAATGCAGTTCACAATGCATAACACGAGTTAGAGAGCTACCCTGAGCTTTCAAAATCACCATACAGAAGACTATTTCTAAAAGATACTGAGAGGAGTCAGCAGTGATGGCTCAAGTCATTCAGTCCCTGCCTCCCAGGTGGGGCACCTGGATTGAGCTCCCTGCTTCTGATCCAGGCTTCTGCTCTCACAGGCGGGCATTTGAGGAATGAACCAGAGCATGGAAGCTCTCTCTCTCTCAAATAACCTTTTTTTAAAAAAGATTTATTTATTTATTTGAAAGTTAGAGTTACAGATACAAAGGAAGAAACAAAGAAAGTGAGATCTTCCATCTATTGGTTCACTCCCCAGATGGCCACAAGAGCTGGGGCTGGGCCAGGCTGATGCCAGAAACCAAGAGCTTCTTCCAGGCCTCTCACATGGGTGCAGGAGCCCAAGCACTTGGGCCATCTTCTGCTGCTTTCCCAGGCACTAGCAGGGAGCTGGATCGGAAGTGGAGCACCTGGGACACAAATCAGTGACCATATGGCATCCTGGCATTGCAGGTAGCAGCTTTACCCACTACACCACAGTGCCAGACCATCAAATAAATTTTTTAAAAATGTTTTTTAAATACTGAAAGTTAAAACCACAGTTATTTTATATCTGCAAATTTGTATTGTCTTTATTTGCAAAACGGACAATGTGTGGTTTAATAAAAAATATACAGGCACTATTACAATTAATTCTATTATAATTTTTACTTTTTTAAAATCTGGCTATTGGAGGGGCTGGTGCTGTGGCACAGCAGGCTAAGTTACTGCCTACCGAGGCTGGCACTGTGGCATAGTGGGTGAAGCTGCAGCCTGGAGTGCTGGTATCCCATATGGATGCCAGTTCGAGTCCCAGCTGCTCCACTTCCGATCCAGCTCTCTGGCCTGGGATAGCAGTGGAATACAGCCCAAGTCCTTGGGCCCTGCACCCTCGTGGGAGACCCAGAGGAAGCTCCTGGCTTCAGACTGGTCCAGCTCCAGCTGTTGCGACCATTTGAGGAGTCAATCAGCAGATGGAAGACCTCACTCTCTCTATCTGCCTCTCAAATACATAAATAAATCTTAAAAAGAAAAAAAAAAGTTACTGCCTACGACACCAGCATCCCCTCTGGGTACCTCTTCAGGTCCCAGATGCTCTGCTTCCAATCCAGCTCCCCCACAATGCACCTGGGAAAGCAGAGGATGAGGGCCCACGTCCTTTGGGCCCTGACATCGACATGGGAGATCCGGGTGGAGTACCAGGCTCCTGGCTTCAGCTAGGCCTAGACCCAGCCATGTGGACATTTAGGCAACAAATCAGCAGATGGAAGATCTCTGCTTCCTCTCTCTGTCTCTAACTCTGCCTTCCAAATAAATAAATAAATCTTTTTTTAAAAAATCTGGCTACTGGAAAACGTAAACGTGTATTTAGCTCATGCTGTATCTCTATTGAACGGCACTGTTCCAGAGCTACTGCTCTCTTTTCCTCACTCTATTCCACCTGCAGCCCAGGCAGCTCTGACGTGTGTAAATGTCTGCAGTTCACGCCCTGCTTTATGGAACTCTCCTGTTCTTCCATTACACAAACAGAGGAAAGTTGCAGGTGTCTCTGTGTGTGTTTCTTTTAATCAGTTTTTTTATATTACAAAAAAAAGGCATAAATTTTTGAAAAATAAAGAAAACCAGAAAGAATATTCCACCACACAAAGATAAGTTTTGTGAGTATAGTTTGATTATTCTCTTCCAGTGTTTTCTCTAAGGGCATGCACACACTTTTTATAAAAGAAAACTGAATTGGAAGGAGGTGGCTGGAGAGCAGTTATTCCCTTTGGTGTCACTTAGACACCCGCGTTCAATACTGGAATGCCTGGGTTCGAGTCCTGGCTCTGATTCCGATTCAAGCCTCCTACTAATGCGCACTTTGGGAGGCATCAGTGATGCTTCAAGTGCCTGGGTCCCTGCCACTCAGGAAGACTGGACTGAGTTCTAGGTTCATGGCTTTAGCCTGGTCCAGCTCTGGCTGTTGTGGGCATTTGGGGAGTGAACCAAAGGACAGAAGATCTCCCTCTGTTTCTCTGCTTTTCAAATAAGTAACAATTAAAAGTAAATTGAAAATCGCATTGTGCCTATAGCTTTATTTTTTTCTTTTAAATTTTTAACACCACGGAGTACCTTAATTCCTGTGTCATTAAATATTCTTTAAAAACATGACTTTTGAAGCTGGCTTTGTGGCACAGCAGGTAAACCACCACCTGCTCATATGAGTGCTGGTTCAAGTCCCAGCTGCTCTGCTTCTGATCCAGCTCTCTGCTAATGTGCCTGGGAAAACAGCAGAAGATGGCCCAAGTGCTTGAGGCCCTGTCACCCATGTGGGACACCAGTGTCAGCCTGGCCTAGCCCAGGGCATTGTAGCCACTTCAGGAGGGAGTCAGCAAATGGAAGATCTCTCTGTGTCTCTCCTAATTCTGCCTTTCAAATAAATCTTCTTAAAACAATGACTTTTCCATGGCCGCATGGATACTTTGATTCTATCAATTTTTGCCACTGTAAATAACACCCAGTGAATATTCTTGTCAGTTTCATAAACCCCTAGACTATTAGAAACATCTGGAATTTTACACACTCAGTGACATCATGGAAGCCATTACCTGGATATTTAAATGAGCGATGAGCTTTTCATTGGTTTTATTTCTGTTCTCCAGCGTCAGGACATCAGGGGAACGACCCCCGTCCAAAGCCATTGACAATCGTTCTATCTCTCGTTCTCTTAGCTCAATCTGAAGGCAGAAAGTCACACTATCATTTTTTAAATTCTGGTTTTGGACTCAATGATTAACAAACACTTGGATATACCTTTTAATGTCACACAATATATGTAAGAAGACACTAACATTCTTATTTGTACCTGTATGCACATAGGCAGAGCAAAACACAGGATAGATAACACAGGAAATGTCAGAATTGTCTACACAGATCTCCTGGGTACTGAACAGACTCTTCCTAATTTGGGGGTTTCTTTCACTTCAAAGACAAGACCATATTTACAGAGAAAGAAACTTGCTGGCAGATTCCACACACGCTTAGATCCTGGACCTGAGTCTGAACTACTTCAGTGCCTGCTGGAACAAATGTGAGTCCACGAACGACCGACACACCAATGACATAGTCGCTACTGAGCCTCAACACTAAAGTGACAGCAAGGTACAGTGAATCTAATCAAGTATCCACTTCCTAGAAAACAACGCACGTACAATCAAAGAGATCACTATTAACCATATACTGACACTAATTCACACCAAAACTTGGGGAAAACACACACAATTTTGAGCTTTGGTTTTCTTTTCCAATAAGTACTGAAAATAAAAACCAAATAATTCAACAAACAATTACTGAGTACAGAACTAGGAACACAAGATGAATACAATGTGGCCCTGACTTCCAGGAACACCAGCTCCACAGGGAAACGCAGCAAGTGAGGCAGCAACCGCTGTGAAATACAAGAACGGAGGAAGTGAGTGCACGGCGCCAACGCAGCCGTGAGATGAAAGGATTCACTCCGCATGGTGTGCTGGTGCCTGTGGAAACCAGTGCACATCTCATCCAGAGGCCAGGAAGAGAACAGCCTGGTGTGACCGTCCCGCGATGCACACGGGGACGGGAGGTGGAGAGGAGTGTGAAGACCTGGGCAGGAGCTAATCGTGATTCCTCTGGGCTGAAGAATGAATTAGACTGGACCAACACCACGTCAGGGAGACTCACGGCAGGAATGGACGAGAGACGATTAGGACTGGCAGAACTGAACAAAGTGTACGACGTCCTGGACAGAAGAACTGACAGAACGTGGTGCCAGGAGAGCGCGGTCTGACAGACGACAGCGTCTGCACTGGGGCATCTGGTGACATTACCCACCCACAGAGGGAACGCAGAAGTCAGGGCAGATTTGGGACAGGAAGTAACACGGTTAGCACCAGGCAAGTGAGCACCAACAGACCACATCCACACACAGGTGCCCAGAGTGAAAGCCCACGGCTCTGTAGCTCAGCAGTGTGACCAACAAGTCACCAATACTTTAAACCAAGAGCGCAGGTGAGCACGCTTGAGAAAGCACACAAGAAAAGCAGAGGGGATCCAAAGAACCCTGGAAAACAGTAACATTCCTGGGAGCAGGTGGGTGAAGACGCAAAAAAGAAATAAGAGATTTTCAAAAACAAGGAAAACTCAAAGAAAATGAAGCTATAGAAGTTTCAAAAAGAAGCGAACAATAATGCCCAGGAGCACAGAATGGGTCAAGAAGATGAAGACTTAGTACTGATCTAGTGATTTGGACCTAGTGATTAACACGACGGCCACCATTAACAACACCAGTTTACACGGTGCGGGGCAGGAGGCAGACCCTGGTGGGGAAGGAGCCAGCGGGAGGTGAGAGGTGGACAGAAAAGGAGGCACTGAGTCCGAAGCTCCTCTGAGAAGCCTGAGGGAGCAACAGGCTCTGGTGTGGGCCGGGGAGGAGGCAGTCAGCAGACTCGGGAGGGCTGCTAGTGCTGCACACAGCACCTCCCAGGCGGCCCTCCAGATGCCGGGTCAGGGCTCGTCAAAGGAACCAACAGAGCCTCACCCAGGGACTGCCGATGGACACTGACCACAGGGGGGCCCTGAGGGAAGGAAGGGAGTGCACAGGTGGGCTCGGCCTTAAATACCAAACACTAGCCTACCCCCCTGCCACTAAGGCGCAGGCGAGCCCAGCGTCAGTACTGCTCTTTCAAAGGAAGAGAGGAAGTGCGACAAGGCGATATCCTCAGGAGGACGTCATGGGCTGGGGAAAGTTGAGGACAGCAAGATGTGGAATGTGAGCTGAAGAAACAGAACGAACCCCAGCAAAAGCATAGTCACAGCGGCAAACGGCAGAGCAGGCTCAACACCGCTCCGTAAACACTCTAAACAAACCGGCAGCTTCGCTCCCAACAGAGAAGCTGTTTTCTCCAAACCCCTCTTCTTCAGCCACCGCACAGAAGGGCACAACTGGCCAGCTTATGTTTATAAAGCACTTGCGGGACAATGCGATATATGATTATAAACCGAAAAATACCGGTAGTATTTAACTCACATGTGTATTTGACATTTTCAACTTCTCTTCATAAAATATGTATTGTGACTGACATCACAATTTTTCTTTTAATTCTGCTTTTATCCAAATAATCTTCAAAGTACTTTATAGACGTAACAGCTGCATCCAGCACACAGTAACAGCTGTGTCTGTGCAGATCACTTCACTCCAAAAAAGTCACGTGCAGAAAACAACAAACATTACCCAACTGAAACCTCAGAAGGCACAACAAGAAAGCAGGCCTGTCGCCACTCAAGTCAGAGTTTAGCCAAGGCAGCAGCAGAAGTAGGAAAGGACAAAGCTCGCTATGGTTACCATTAACTGTGCAGCTAGGAATTCCCCTGCCTCTTCAGGTACTAAACGTCTGGAGAGAAAACACAAAACGGGACAACACAGAAGAGCAATTTCCAAAGAGATTTTTGTTCAAAACGTCAAAATCTATGAGTAAAAAAGTCACTAGAAACACAATTACAAAACACAGCATACCTTAATAAAATCCCTCCTGAGATGGAAACGGTTATATGGCTATAAAATTAGACTTAGGAAGACAAACAAAACGAAACGAAACAAAACCCACTCTTCACTCCAACCACCAGGGACTAAAGCCCCGAGTGTCCAGGCCGCCCCACAGTTCACTCTAGCGGCAGACTGATGGAAAAGATGGCAGCCAGGTAAAAGCACCTGTCAGTAGTTACAAAGATAACACAGCTGCACTCAGGACCACAGCACGCACGTCGCAGCCTCAAACGCACAAATCAGTAACATCCTACCTGCTTGCTATAGTCTCTCACTCCACTCTCCATCACTGCTAACTTTTCTTGTAACTGCTGGACTTCCTGTTGAAGTTCTTGAATCCTGAAACACATTTATAACTCATGCCAACATGCTTTTTTTTAAAGAGGTTTTCAACTGTAACAAGTATTTTTAACTTGGGGGACAGACAGTGAGAGAGACAGAGACATCTCTAATCTTCTGGTTTACTCCCAAAAGCCCAGCATGGCCAGGGCTGGGTCATGCTGCAGCTGGGAGCCAGGAACGCATTCCAGTCTCCCACAGGAGTGCAGGAGCCCAACTCCGTTAGCTGCCACCGCTGTGCCCCAGGGTGCACACCGGCAGGAAGCTGGAGTCAGAGTGGAGCCAGGACTGGACCAGGAGCTCGGACACAGGATACAACCAAGCAGCATCTCCAACACTAGGCCAAACGCCTGCCCCCAGCACATCTTCGTCAAGAAATGAGAATAGGAATGGGAGAGGAGTGGGAGGTGGGAAGGGAGTGCAGTTTAGAGGGCGGGAATCAGGGGAAGAAACACTATATCCCTAAAAGCTCTACATATAAAAATTTGTATTCATTAAATAAAAAAGTGGGCCAGCGCCGCAGCTCACTAGGCTAATCCTCCGCCTGCGGCGCCGGCACCCCAGGTTCTAGTCCCGGTCGGGGCGCCGGTTCTGTCCCGCTTGCCCCTCTTCCAGTCCAGCTGTCTGCTGTGGCCAGGGAAGGCAGTGGAGGATGGCCCAAGTCCTTGGGCTCTGCACCCACATGGGAGACCAGGAAGAAGCACCTGGCTCCTGACTTTGGATCGGTGCAGCACGCCAGCTGTAGCGGCCATTTGTGGGGTGAGCCAACGGAAGGAAGACCTTTCTCTCTGTCTCTCTCTCTCTCTCACTGTCTAACTCTGCCTGACAATAAATAAATAAATAAATAAATAAATAATAAAATAAAAAATGAGAATAATGAGAAATGGAACTAGACGGGTTCTCTTACACATCCTGTGCTTTCTGCTTCTCAATGACGAGATGCTACCTAGGCAGTCCCATAGCCTCAGCATTAGTATAGCTCATCATCTTGGAGCCTTAGTTTTATAAGAATAGATAAAAATCTGAGTGGCAAATAACTTGAAATTCAGCTATATTGTGCAATAAAACACCTAACTACTGCATTTTGATCTTTAGGACAATCTTTAGTTCCAGAACTCCCAAGAAGTGAAAGAAGGAACTAAAATGTGTTTTGTGACCCTCAAAGACCCCATAATGTCTAAAAAACTACTCTACTTCTACAGAGAAGGAAAAATATCAAGAAATAATGGAATTTCTCAAACAACAGCAATAAAAAAATCTAATCCTTTTGGAATTTGTTAACTCTTTGAGAAGCAAGATTTTGTCCAAACTGTCTGAATTCCACAGGCACTAACCTATATTTGCATTACACCAGTATTGTCTCCTACTGGGACAATAAAACCAGTAACAGATTTTCCATAGGTGGCACAGGGCTGGACCAGCTTGCCCCTGTTACCAATGGACCCAAACTGTCCTGTGACCCTGGGCTTAGGACGCCACTGCACTCACATAAACGCATGAGTGAACACAGACAAAATGTGCTTCTGCAAACAAAGGCAATACATGTCCTCCATGTCACCCAAATTCCAACTTCAATCATACAAACAACTCATCTGCGATGTCCTAGAGTAGAACAGAAGTCTATAAATTCAGAAATGCTAAATTTTTCATGGTTAAGGCCAGATAACTATACAGATATGTAATACTGTTTGAAAATAACTGAGTGAAGAGATCATAATCAGTGTTCTAATTCACATCATATCAAGACTAATACACTGAACATCTCCCCCATACGCTCTGCATCATCGACGATTAAGAAGTTACCTGCACTCGTACACCTCGCAGGCGAAGGCCTCCCGGCCACCACAGACTCTCACTACTGCTCACTAGCTCCTGTGGGCCCCGCACCTTGCACCAATGGCATCCTGTGCTCCTCTCGTCTCATCGTCCTACTGGACTGCGAACTTCTCAAAGGCAGCACCACCGCCGCATTCACCTTCCAGCCTGAGAACACTCACTGGGTGCCTGCCCGGCAGGCTGAGTGTGACTTCAGCTAAACAGACGTGATATGGGGTCCAATTTAAGGAAATACAAAGAGCTAGAAAATTCATGAAACAATTTCAAATCCAGTTACAAATCTATTCATGTCACTGGCATTTGACCCACGTCTAAAGTAATAGATTCCTGTGGAAGACAACTTAACCAGACATGCAACTAAATGTCAAAGCAACTCCACGGCAATGGGTCTTCAGTGCACTAAAGGATTTTAAAAGTTTGGACTGGAAACCTTAGATACATGGCCTATTTGAAATCAAAGTTTCAAAACAAGTAAAATCATTCTACCTCATTCACAAAGTATTTACTGAGTGCCTGTGAAAAGTTCTGGCCAGAACTAGAGATACCACACTGAAGACAAAAGTGCTCAAAGGCTCATTCAATGCACCTGTTATCAGCCACCTGCAGGAGGTCTGCAATGTAAGGGTCCTCCGGCTGAGGAACTGGGTATGAACTGACTTCAGATGGAGGGACTGGCTCGTCAATCTGCATTCGCTGCCGCCTGAAAGCAATACTTCTCTTCTTGCCCCCTAAAAAACAAGTGAGTACCTTAAGAAGAAGCAAAATAAAACAATGTCTTCCATTTAAATATCCCAAGTTAGGCTTTTTGTTATAAAATGTATCTCATTGAGATACTTTCCCCTCACATGTAAATATCCGCTCTGATCCACATGTATTTCTGAAAATCTCAAGGGGACGTGGTTATAAAACAGACTTAATGCACCCGCCTGCTTGCTGTGTTCCTCCACTAGATGGGGGTACGACCTAAGCAAGAGTAAAAGCTGTACCTTGTGGTGTTCACTATGACGAGCTAAGAAACCATCACTACGATGTCATTCAGGAAGTGAGAACTAAAATATGCAGGTGTGGTGCCGGTGCTGTGGGGTAGTGGGTAAATCTGCCACCTGCAGTGCAGGTATCCCATAAGGGCACTGGTTTGAGTCCCAGCTGTTCCACTCCCAATCCAGCTCTGTGCTATGGCCTGGGAAAGCAGCAGAAGATGGCCCAGATCCTTGGGCCCCTGCCCCTGCACCCGCGTGGGAGACCCAGAAGAAGCTCCTGGCTTCAGATCAGTGCAGCTCTGGCCGTTGCAGCCATTTGGGGAGTAAACCAGTGGATGGAAGACCTCTCTCTCTCTCTCTGCCTCTCCTCTCTCTGTGTAACTCTTTCAAATAAATAAATAAATCTTTAAATAAAATATGCAGGCGTATGAAACAGCTAACAAATGTTAAGTAGCAAAATTAGAATACAATGGAATGTCACCTGTAAAACAAAGTCGTGCCATATTCTAAAGTATTATTGGTAGAGAGTGTTTTCCTGATTATATTTACATGCGGCAGAAGTAATTTTTTAATAGTAATCACTATCTTTAAAAACAGATTTTTCAATTTATTTTCCTGAGAGGCAGAGAGAAGCAGCCTGCTTCCATCTGCCAGTTCAGTTCCCAAGTGCCTGGCCAGAGCCAGGAACTCAGGGCAGGTCTCCCACACATGTGGAAGGAATCCAACCATCTGGGCCATCGCCACCGCTTCCCAGGGCCTGTGTGAGCAGGAGGCTGGAGTCAGAAGCTGAACACGGGCACTGAACTCCAGCATTCTAACACGGGAAGTCCGGGCCAAACAGCCGCCCAGGAAGAACTTCTTCTGAGAATAACAGAGCCTCATGAAGTACAAACATCATCTACAATTTTGTCTTCACTGGTATTCTAACACTGTCGTTCCCCCTCTTCACGGAGGAACGACACTAGACCCTGCGCTGTTCTTTTGTCTGCTCGGCCCTCCCCGGGTTTGCTGCTGGTTCTTCCCGGGTTGGCTGCCGATCCTTCCACCTCCGTGGAAGGGCGGCTCCCCCTGCCACTTTCCCCACTTCCGCGGGGGAGCGGCACACCGACGGCCGGCTCTCTCGGGGGCTGCTCAGATGTTATCCGGATGTTCCTGGTGCATGCTGTCTCTCTCCTCCTTTATAGTCCTCTTCCTCCAATCCCAACTCTGCTACCCACACGCCGAGTACGCTGCTCTCCTCCAATCAGGAGCAGGATCAGCTCCTGCAGGTTACTGGTTGAACTGGAGGCAGCTGTGTAGAAGCTGTTTCCTCCTCTCCCAGCGCCATATTGTGGGAGAGCAGATGCATAGAATAAGTCATAATTCCAGTAACTCAGTCCAGTCCGAGTTGCTCCCCACATAACACATTTCATCTTAAGAAGGAAAAGACTTACCTGGAGTTTGTACAACAGCATGCAAATTCTTTTCTTGAAGTTGTTGGATTTTTTCATTTTTAGCTTTGCCCTCTTTCTCCAAAAGCCTGAGTTTATGAACATACTGGTTATTTAGAAATTTCAGGTCAGCTGTTTCACGTGCACATTTCTTCAAAGCAGTTTTCAGGTCTTAAAAAGACACAGACTATTTTAGATCATGAAATCCCTCTATTTTACAAAATTCAATCGCCTCCACCTCAGGGCCCCCCTGGTTCTTAGGCATGCTGCCCGAAGCCTGCTGCCCTTCTGTCAGCACTGATGACACCGCAAATAACTCACTAAGCAGAGGGAATCTGGCTTTCCTGCGGTGGTAGTAGCCTACCGTACATCACGGCTTTTGATACAGTAAACTGGGGTTTGAAGCACAAGGATTATGAATTCAAACGAGGGGTTAGACAGCTTTCCAGTGACTCTCAGGATAGTTTACAAGGAGGCAACTATATAATTACTCTTTGCCTAGCCTTTGAAATCTTCCTACTCTACCTCCCAGCTCAGTGACTCGTACCTTATTTCACTACTTTTATTTTCCAGTAAGGGAAAAACAAGAATTGTTTCAAGAACATTTCCTCAGTTCCAGCGTTTAGTATCTCCATAGCAAGTTCAATTCTAAAACTCCAGTCCACATACAGTGCAGACTAGTGTAGCTATGGAATGCACATTTTTTTTTTTTTTTTTTTGACAGGCAGAGTGGACAGTGAGAGAGAGAGACAGAGAGAAAGGTCTTCCTTTTGCCGTTGGTTCACCCTCCAATGGCCGCCACGGCCGGCACACCGCGCTGATCTGATGGCAGGAGCCAGGAGCCAGGTGCTTTTCCTGGTCTTCCATGGGGTGCAGGGCCCAAGCACCTGGGCCATCCTCCACTGCACTCCCTGGCCACAGCAGAGGGCTGGCCCGGAAGAGGGGCAACCGGGACAGAACCCGGCGCCCCAACCGGGACTAGAACCCAGTGTGCCAGCGCCGCTAGGCGGAGGATTAGCCTAGTGAGCCGCGGCGCCGGCCTTTTTTTTTTTTTTTTTTTTGGGAATGCATATTTGCAAGTGTTTTCCATCTCAGGAATTCCAATATACCCCACAGTATTTCAGGAGCTTTTTAGCAGAAGGATTGCCATATTTTCCAGTCAGCAGTTTCAAAATTAGACAAAAAAAGATACTACATTTTTAAAATTATCAAATTTTCACTTACCTTTTATGTGTTGATCTGAGTGTTCTCTTAGTTTCATTAACTCTAGGTATAATTCATTATTTTCCCTACTCAATCTTGCATTTTCTAGTTTATAAGGTTCCAAAACAAAATCAAAATTGGCACTTTCTTTTTCAGCTTTCACAGTAGATAATTTTGATTGCCGAAGACTTTCTGTTGTATGAACTAAGTCACTAAAATTCAGGAACAGAAAATGAAAACACAAGGAAATAGCCCATTAACTTCCTATTAACTAGAAATACACTTCTAGAAAAGCTTGGGGCCACACTGTGGCATAGCAGGTTAAGCTACCACCTGCAATACCAGCATCCCACATGGGTGCCAGCTGGAGGGCCAGCTGCTCCACTTACAGTCCAGCTCCTTACTAATGTGCTTGGGAAAGCAGCAGAACATGGCCCAAGCACTTTGATCCCGGTACCCACTTGGGAGACCTGGAAGAAGCTCCTGACTTCTGGCTTCGGCCTGGCCCAGCCCCAGCCACTGCAGTCATTTGGGGAGTGAACCAATGGATAGGTGGAAGATCTCTCTCTCTGTCTCTTCCTCTCTCTGTGTTAGCTCTTTCAAATAAATAAATCTTTAAAAAATGCTTAAAAGATATGTCAATGTGAAATAAGAACAAATTAAAAAAAAAAAAGAACGACTACTAGGATCCTTTTAAGGCATCAGAAGATCCTTTACCAATTTCCCCAAACAAAATGAATGACAAGCTACGAGAGACACACACTAGCTTCATTCTGAGTCCCCTCCCTTGCTCACTGCCTCAGGTCCATTTCCTCACCTACTCCTGTGTTCACTGAGCAAGCATCTGAGTGTCTGCTGTCTTGCTAACACCAAGGACACAACAGAGTCAGCTCCTCACTTCCCAGAATGCACAGCAATGGAGTATCCACTAAGTCCTTAGTGAGCCAGGACACGATGCAGTCCTCAGCAGTGTGCAGTTTACAGGAGAGCTTCAAAAACTCAGGGAACACGTGTTTCCTTTTCATTTCACTTTTCCATGAACTTCCAAATAACTGAGAGGCAAAGCATCATAAGAGAGGGAAAGTCATAGACGGTCCAACCGCTGGTTCAGTCCCCAGATGGCTACAACATCCAGGGCAGGCAGAAGCCAGGAGCGGGAACTCCATTCTGGTCTCCTACGTGGGTGAGAGGGGCCTGGACTTGGGCCATGCCGTCTTCCCAGGTGCATTAACAGGAAGCTGGACAGTAAGTGAAGCAGTTGAGGCTCAACACGGGATGCCATCGCAGGAATGGCTTAACCCACTGCACCACAACATGGGTCCCTCTATCCTAAGTTCCTCTAAGTGCCCTCCTATTCTACTGACAGCAGAATGCCAAATGTTCTATTCCTATGTGATAAACTCAAATCTTTCTGTGCCCCTAGGCGTTCAACCTGTCTATTGACAGCACTGACAAAGTCAGGGTCTCTGGTTGTGGGGAGGCACAAGCAGCCAGGCAAGGCCGCGCCGCGCCGCGTCCCAGTGGTCAGAGTCCTGCAGGACAGGCAGGGCCAGGCCCACACAAGTCTCTCACCCAACTGAGACCGCACACGAGCTCAGGGAGCTTCCAGCGATGGCACGCACGGGAGGTCAAGCTGCAGGCAGCAGCCAGGACTGGAGCAGGAGGGATCTGGGAAGCCACCAGGAAGACGCAGCTCTTCACCCACCCTCTCCTTCCCGACATCGACACTTGAGGTCCACTGCAAAAGCTTCCTACACAACCTCCCTGCTCCGACCTCAAACCACCCCAACTTAGAAAAGGGGAAAAAGGATAAAGAACTTTGCAGTTAAGGCAACACGTAAGCGACAGCCTTGCCCAACACGACACCAGAGTCACTGTTAACCGACAGAGATTACAGAGCAGGCCGCAGACACAGCACTCCAGAGGGACCAGCATCTCCACACCACCACTGTGCTGAGAGCGAGCGAGCGAGCGAGCGAGAGAGAGCTCAGAACAGACACAGCGCTCCAGAGGGACCGCGTCTCCACACCACCACTGTGCTCAGAGAGAGAGAGAGAGAGAGAGAGCGCTCAGAACAGACACAGCGCTCCAGAGGGACCGCGTCTCCACACCACCACTGTGCTCAGAGAGAGAGAGCGAGCGAGAGAGAGCGAGCGAGCTCAGAACGGACACAGCGCTCCAGAGGGACCAGCGTCTCCACACCACCACTGTGCTCAGAGAGAGAGAGAGAGAGAGAGAGAGAGAGAGAGCGAGAGCTCAGAACAGACACAGCGCTCCAGAGGGACCGCGTCTCCACACCACCACTGTGCTCAGTGAGCTCCGAAGCACCCGCTCTGAAGAGCAGGCTGTGAGTGGCGACCCCGGTTTTACAGTGCGGAGACGCTGCACTGAGGACAGCAGGGTAGGAGCTAGGGGGGAAGGGAAGAGCAACAGAGGACTGGGGTCTTCAAGGTTTGTGCACTTCTTCACTGATGCAGGAAGCTCGACCAGAACCCAGCTGGGGGGTGGGGGGCGGGCTCCTGGAGGTCGGGAACTGTGGTTTTACCTTTACCTGAAAAGCTTTTCCACCAAGGGTAAACATTCTACCGTCAGAGTCTGGCGGTAGCCCAACTGATCCAATCTCTTCCTAATGTTGATGTACTTCCTCTCTGCTGCTGTGGTCATCCTGCCGTCCACTCAGTCCTTCTCACTGCCAAAATCAAAGCCCTAGAAGAAGAGTGAAGCAGCGTGACGTCAGTGGGGCAGCTAGGAACCGCTTCTTGGCTTTTTTCTTGTGCAGCAGGCGGCCTCCTGGAGTATTTAGACGGACTTGAACCCAGCGCTTCTGGGGCTCGTACTCTACATCTAAACTACGTCCTCTCTTCATAAACTCAAACGTGCAGCTTACGACAGTAAAGATTCTAGAAGGAAACAAGCAGCGGGCAGAGCCTGAGGTGGGCAGAGGACGCTCAGTGAGCACTCTTTCAGAAGTACCAAACAGAAAAGGAAAAACCTGCCACACGGGACTGCGCCAAAATGAGAAACGTCTGCTCATCGAAACATTCCACCCAGGAAATGTACAGGCAAAGCCAACGAGTATAGGACAGCAGGCCTAGCTACCTGGACTATAAAGGAACTTTCACCACTCAAGACTAAGAACCCAGGAGAAATGTGTTTGGATTAAAAGCAAAATTCAGTTTTGCTTGACTTGGCACAAGCACTCTGCAGAAGAGACCTGAACTGGAGCATCACAGGAAAAGGTACTCAGGTAACGTCGTCAGGCAGACACAAAGTAAAACCACAATCAGCGTCAATTTCATCCACACCAGAATGGCTGAATATAAAGGGCCCAGCCACACCATATGTCAGCTAAGTCGGGGAGCACCCGGAATCTACACACACACACACACACCCGGAATCTACACTCACACACACACCTGGAATCTACACACACACACACCCGGAATCTACACTCACACACACACACACACTGGAATCTACACTCACACACACCCGGAATCTACACTCACACACACACACACCCGGAATCTACACACACACACACACACACACACCCGGAATCTACACTCACACACACACCCGGAATCTACACACACACACACACACACCCGGAATCTACACACACACACACACACGGAATCTACACTCACACACACACCTGGAATCTACACACACACACACACACCCGGAATCTACTCTCACACATACACCCGGAATCTACACACACACACACACACACGGAATCTACACTCACACACACACGGCCCAGAATCTACACTCACACACACACCCGGAATCTACACACACACACACACACACACACGGAATCTACACTCACACACACACACACCCGGAACCTACACTCACACACACACACACACCGGAACCTACACACGCACACACACACACCCGGAATCTACACTCACACACACTCACACCCGGAATCTATACACACACGCACACACACCCGGAATCTACACTCACTCACTCACTCACTCACACACACACACACACACACCCGGCCGGGGAAGGGACCATCCTTGGGGGACCGCCTGGCAGTTTCTGAGAAAGTTACATGCACTTGTGCCCTGTTAATCCCGCAGGAAACGTGGGGTCTCTGCACGGGGACGGGGGGGCGGCGAGCTCCTGCTGCTGGCCAGCACCAGCCAGGAGGCTCCAGACACCCCGACCCCCGGCACTGCCCCAGTCCTAGGGGGCTCAACAACAGGCAAAACCGAACTGCGCCCCGAAATGCCTACAGCAGCCGCCCGCCCGGGGACGTGGAGGGGCAGTGGCAGTGACCGGAAGAACCTTCCAGAGGGAATTACCGACCAGCCCCTGGTTGACCGCGGGGGAACGCAGCCGTGCGCCTTTACGACAGCACCGGTGCGCTTCAGCCCCGTGCACCTCGCCTAACGCGTGTCCGCACCCTGCTCCGTCCCAGCCTCGGCTGGCTGCACCAGGTCCTAGGATGCAACCCGTCGGCTCGCATCCTCACAGCCACCGGGCACGGGACGAACGCCCACCACTGCCCAGGCGAGGGGCCCTGCCCGCACCCCGGGGCGGCCTGCCCCGCACCGCACCCCGGCTTCCGGCCCGCGGCCCTCCACTCACCGGAGCCCTCCTAATCCGGCACCTCTCCGTGTCGCTCCCTCCCGCACACCCTCCTCCTCCTCCTCCTCCTCCTCGCCGCCCGCGGGACGACGCAGGGAAACTCCTGCCCTCGGGAGAAATCCTCCCGGGCGCCTCCGAGCGGGCAGGGCGGCGCCGCCGGCCGCCTGTGCTGCGCCCGCCTCCCGCTCGGCTCCCCCGGCCACGACCCCTCCGCCGCTCCGGGAGCGCAGGGCCCGCTCGCGGCGCGGCGCGGCGCGACGTCACGGCCAGCGGCCCCCGGGCACGCCGGCTGGGCTCAGAGGCAAGGCGCCCCGCACCCCCATCCACGCCTTGCGGCTGTTCGCTTTCGGCTTCCAGCACACAGTCTGCGACACCCGGCGGCGCCCACTCGCGCGGGGCCCGAACCGTCCGCCCCCGGCCCACGAACGTCGCCTCCGCCACAAACACCCCGCGTGAGCGCGCGCGCGCCCCCAGACCCCACAGCCGCGGCCGCAACAGAGCGCGCGGGCTTCCGGGCGGTGGACGCGGCCTCCGGCGGCCCCGCCCGGCTCCACACTCACCGGCAGCCCCGGCCGCCGCTCCCCGCGGCCGCCGCCGCCGCCGCATCGCCCGCGGGCCTCGTCCCCGCTGCCGCGTCAGCCGCGTTTGAAAATGGCGCCGAGAGACGGGCCGGGCCGGCCCGGAGGAGGCGCCGCGGTTGCCCCGGTAACGGAGCGGCGGACGGCGCGCGGCCGAGGCTGCGCCGGGAACCCGGGGCCCGGAAGCGCAACGGTCTGGGCGGGGCGAGGCCGCGGGCGCCCCCTGGCGGCCGGCCCCAGCCTGGGCGGGGCCGCTGTCGCACCCTCCCGCGGTGAGCACCTGCTGCGTGCGGGGTGAACGCGCCGCCCCGCTCCCGGTCGCTGCGGGCGGACCGGCTGCACCTGCTCCCTGGCCCGGCCTACTCCCCGGCGGCGATTCCAGGTGGGCCTTTCGGCGTTCCCCGACCCCCGCCGGAACAGAGTTGTTCCCCCACGACCAAGTCCGCCCGAGGCTCTGCGGGTGTATAGGTCTCTCCCGCCGCCCCCGACTGCGGACGGAATTAAGCTGCTTACGGAGCACTGCTGGTCGGAGGGAGCCACGGGGTCATGGCAGAAGCCCGTGTCGCCTCTGAAAACTTTCTGGGGAACTCACTTTGTTCCTGTTCGGCCTTCCCCCTACCGATAGGACGCCCACTCTGGAAGCCGACTCATCTTGTGGCTGCTGCCAGCTTTGTACCCACCCGTGCACTGCTCTCACTCTTCCACTCTGAGCGCCTTGTCTGCCTGCCTGTGCCCCGATGGGCTGTGGCGTGGAGTTTCTGCGAAGCAATGAGTGCGGTTCCGTAGGTGACCCTGGTGTGTCCCACACCCGTGCCTCGTGTTTTGTTTTTGTTTTCCTTAGCAGCACAGCGGACGTCTGTTCTGAAAGAGCCCTAAGCAAAGAACAGGGCGGGATGGCTGCCCCAAACACACACTCCTTAGAAAACGGACCAGTAAAACCCAATAGAGAGATACAGAAGCTGAATGAGACGGAAGCCACGGGGGAGCTCTGCTCCAAGTGACAGCAAAGCCCAGGGTCCGGCTTACGGCTGAAGGCACACCGAGGAGTAGGAGCCGAACTAAAGAAAACGGAAGCCACGTTGAGGCTGGCTGTGAGGGCTGTAGCAGGTGCACAGCTGGGGAGGCAGAGAGAAGCACCAACAGGCTCCCAGCGGCAGAAAATGAGCCCACTGACCGGCTCCCAGGGGCTCCAGGAGCTCCCCAGGGCGGGAGCCTGACAGGCGCCACTGGGCTTCGTTCCTGGTGAGGGAGGCCTGATGATGGGGAGGTGGGGAGGCCGATGTAGAGACACAGGGGAATAACCATCCCGGAGAACGAGTCTGCCAAGAGAGATGCCGAAACAACGAATTCCAACGTGAAGGAGAGAGCCAACAAAATAAATGCCAGTTCTCTCCAGAGGACAGGAGCTGGCTGACTGTTTAAATGTGGAAAAGCTTACAACAACCTTGACAGAGCTTACAGTGACCTTGAGGGATGCCTCTCTCTCTCTCTCTCTAAGATTTAGTAAGACAGAGTTACAGAGAGAGGTAGAACCAGAGAAAGAGAGAGGTCTTCCATCCACTGGTTTACTCCCCAAATGACTGCAATGGCCAGACCTGAGCTATCTGAAGCCAGGAGCTTCTTCCAGGTCTCCCATGCAGGTACAGGGGCCCAAGGACTTGGACCATCTTCTGCTGTTTTCCCAGGCCATCGCAGAGAGCTGGATTGGAAGTGAAGCAGCCAGGACTAGAACCAGCACCCATATGGGATGCTGGCACTGCAGGCTGGGGATTTAACTCACTGTGCCACCATGCCAGCCAGAGGAATGACCCTTGACCTCAGCCCTTTGACACCTTGGTGAGAAGGGCCTGTCCTGCAGCCTGTAGAATGTTCGGTGGCATTCCTGGCTTGTACACTCTGGATGCCATGGCAGCATGTCCCAGCCCCTGGGCTGTGACAACCAAAAATGTCTCCAGGCATTGCCAGATGTTCCTTGGGAAGACAAAGCTCAGCCCTGCTGGGAACCACTTGCTTGGCTGGATGAAGGTGCAACACCATGAAAAAGACTAAGAATTATTAAATGAAGCAGCAACAAGTGGCTACAGAGGCGATCCACTCAGAAAACTTGGGAGGGAAAATGTAGTCTAAAGTTTTAAAAGTTTATTAAATGAGAGAACTGTAGATCAGGCCAGTGAAAACAATTTAGACAATTTCCCTGTACCCCAGTGTAGACAGACACTGTTTGAGAAAGCAATTAATAAATTAAGCGGTCTTCAAAATGTTAATGGGAAATACATAGTATGGGTTTGCTATGCATGGATTTCAAAATTATTTTGCACCAAAATATACATCTTTTAATTCCATTTTCAGTAAACTTTAAAAGCTTTATTTCTGTGTATTTGAAAGGCAGAGAGGCAAACAGAGGCAGAGCGGGTTCTTCCAGCCACTGGTTCACTCCACAAATGCCGGCGATGGCTGGGGGTAGGTCAGGCCAAGACCAGGGGACAGGAACTCTGGATCTTCCTGGGTTTCAGGGACCCAATTACTTGACGCATCATCTGCTGCCTCCCACGATGTGCACTAGCAGGAACACTTTGAGCTTGGACTCAAACTCCAGTAAGGGAAACAGGCATCCCAGGGACAGCCCAATGGCAGCACTAAACACCTGCCCCTGTGAACATTTTCTGGTCCTCGCCTACGGGTGATAACTTCAGAGGCTGCAAAAGGCACCAGAAGGAAGAGCAGCTACAGTAGGCAGAATGGTCCACCAAAGACATCCACATCTAGATCCATTGCATTATATAGCAAGAGGTACTTTGAAATTAGTTAAGACTAAAGGCCTTGGGGCTAGCGTTGTGGTGTGCCAGGTAAAGCCACTGCCTGCGATGCTAGCATTCCATATGGGCGCCGGATCGAGTCTGGCTTCTCCACTTCCGATCCAGCTCCCTGCTAATGCGCCTTAGTAAGCAGTGGAAGATGAGCCAAGTGCTTGGGCGTCTGTACCCAAGTGCAAGACCCAGAAGAAGCTCCAGGCTCCTAGCTTCGGCCTGGCCCAGCCCCAGCCATTGCAGCCATTTGGGGAGTGAACCAGTGGATGGAAGAACACTCTGTCTGTATGTCCTTCTCTCTGTTAAATCTAACTTTCAGATAAATAAATCTTAAAAAAAAAAAAAGTAAAAAAGACTGAATTGGCATGGCTGAATTCCTAGGGATGGACTAAGTGGCTGGGGTCATTGCTTACAGAAGTGTCTTGAACTCAATTGTGCTTCTGTTGAGTGGAAAAAAAAAAACTTTATTTTTAAATGTTTGCCTTCCAATTTCAATTCACACAGACATTCTGAAGTCCTCTTGTATTACAGCTGATGTCCTAGATTTTGTTTGTCAACAACTCTAAGTCAATGGCAAAGTGACTAACAAATAATAGGGCATATTGGAAAAAGAATTTTAAATTAGGCAAAGTTTGTCCGATGGCTCTTTATCCCACCAAGAGACTCAAATCACTGAAAATCAGAGGCGGGAGATGAAACTCATTAGGGAGGAAGGATGAATAGAAGGGCAAGGGAAAGAGAAGTGGACAAAGATAATAAACAAAGACACCAACAAGCCCATGCCAGCCATGGTGTTTTGAGCTCTAGCTGCGTGCTGGTTCATAGACACTGCTTCACCCTGCCACCGTGGAAGTGTCTGTCCCATTTCACTAACAGGAGTAAGTCATTTCCCAAAGATCACCGAGTGACCAGAGCCTGAACTTGAACCCAGACGTTAAAACAACTCTGTGGGCCGGCGCCGCGGCTCACTAGGCTAATCCTCTGCCTTGCAGTGCCGGCACACCGGGTTCTAGTCCCGGTCGGGGCACCAGATTCTGTCCCAGTTGCCCCTCTTCCAGGCCAGCTCTCTACTGTGGCCAGGGAGTGCAGTGGAGGGTGGCCCAAGTGCTTGGGCCCTGCACCCCATGGGAGACCAGGAGAAGCACCTGGCTCCTGCCATCGGATCAGCGCGGTGCGCCGGCTGCGGCGGCCATTGGAGGGTGAACCAACGGCAAAAGGAAGACCTTTCTCTCTGTCTCTCTCTCACTGTCCACTCTGCCTGTCAAAAATAAAATAAAATAACAAAAAACAACTCTGTGAATTAAGCAGACTGTCAAAGAAAGGCCAAAAAGGAGGCTCTCCAGATGACAATCAATTAAGAGACTGTCGCAGAGAGAGACCAGGCAGGGATGTCTTCAGCAGATACCGCCACGGGTGACCATCCCAGCTGCCACCAAAACACATCCAAAGGCAAGAAAACCCTCTACCTTTCTGAGCAGCTCATCGCATCGCTCAAGATCTTTGTTAGAAAAAGTCTTCTTTACACGACGCTAGAGTCTGGCCCTGCGTGAACGTGCGCGAGTTGTTCCAGGTTGTCACGGGAACGTGAATCTTTCATGTTTGTGATGATCCTGCAGGACAGACTGCCCAGACCCCTCACCCCTCGCTCCCAGGACACGGTCTCGAGGCCACCAATCACCTGGCCTCCTCCTCCAGACCGGAGACACCCCGGCTTCTCACTAGAACGTGCTGGGGTGCGTTTCTCACACCTTCAGCACCCTTGGGCTCCATCGACACAGCCTCCCATCACGTGAGCCTGGGGAGCAGCCAAGGCACACACTCTCTGAAGACCCACGCGTGGTCCTCTTCCCACGGCTGTCGGCTTGCAATATCTGCGTTTATTTATGTTATCTGGATTGTTTCTGCAGCAGGGATCCGGGTTACTGTAACTGACATCTTTGTCCGTAGATTTCCTTGGCCCATCCCCCTGGTGAGTAACAAGCACCCGATGTCACTGTCTATGCACTGTACTGCAGAGGACAGCTTGTATGGAAGAGGGACAACTTCCCTCCGCGCTGAGAACGGCAGAGCAACTTTGCCCCGGGTGTCCACGAATTTCCTCGGGAAAATAAGAGCGAGGCCTTGGCTTCTCACCTTTGACTGGGGACGCGTGTCTCCAGAGGACCGGAGGCTCTCGTGGTTGACTTCTCCTGGGTGGTCTCCTTGGTTCAGGCTTTAGCCCCCTTCTGAACACACACACAGCTCTACAAGGAGGTAAATCCCCCAGAGTCCTCTGGGTCTGTCCAGTCATTGTCATAATTTAACTTCCAAGGCTTGTTCTTTAACCCAGGACCCAGTGAAACCTGCTCAGAAAGTCCTAACTGGGTAGAAACATGAACATACTTACTGGCTGACTTGGGACTGATCCAAGTATCTCTCTCTCTCTCTCTCTCTCTCTCTATATATATATATATATATATGTGTGTGTGTGGAACACAAACACACTCTCTATATATACTCTCTATATAGATATCCTCTCTCTCTCACACACACACACACATGCACACTTTTCCTTACTCCCTCTCTCTCCTCACAGGGTCTCAGCCCAAGTATCAGAACATTTTCTAACGATGGATTAAGTCTCATGGTCTCATGTGACAGAAGTCTTGGCAGAAGCAGATCCTAGTTAGATTTGTCCCATGGCACCATCAATGTCCTGACCCCTTTTCATACACCCTCTCTCCTCGGCCATTTTGCCTCATGGTCACAAGATGGCTGCGAGGATTCTAAGATGGGTTCACGTGCAACAGGACCAGAAACGAGAAGTGAAGACAGGGGCAGGGACTTTGCATTGAGGGAAAAAAGATTTTGCCTATTGGCCTTTTTCTCACTGGGTAGAAAGAACTCTTGTAGAAAACCATAGTAGAGGACCCAGTATCAGCAGAACCAGGCTCCATCCCCACCCCAAAATCAGTCCGGCAAGGAACCTGCATCGCGGTGATTTACCGCCACACCAGCCAGGGTTCTATCAGCCAAAGTAACAAACGGAGGCTGCAATGGCCCCAAGAGCTCACATCCCTGGCTCCCACCAGCCATGGGTTAGAAATACGCAGGAAGTGCAGCAAGTGAAGCCACCACTTGGAACGCTTGTATCCCATATTGAAGCGCCTGAGGTCAAATCCTACCTCTACGGCTTCTGAACCAGCTTCCTGTTAATGTGCATGCTGGGAGGCAAAGTACCTGGGTTCCTACCACCCACGTGGGAGACCAAATGCAGTTCCTGGTGGTGCAGGCATTTGGGGGAAAGAAACAGTAGATGGAAGACATCTCTCTGTCTCTATTTCTATATCTATCTATGTCTCTCTGCCAAACACTTTAAAAAAATCAAAAATTAAAAAAAGGCATTATATTTAACATGTATGAAATTTTTCTTGTATTGTCCCCTAAACAGTACAAGATTCCCTTAATGGTATAACAGTTGCTACAATAGTAGCAACTATTTGCTAGTATTCACATTGTATCTGACATCATGGAGAGAAGATTTAAAGTGTGCGCAGGAGAGTTCTATGCAGACACTGTGCCCTTCTACAGAAGGGACCGGAGCAGCCATGGATGCCAGGGATTAAAGTGAACCCAAGATTTTTTGGAGTGCTTCTCTCTCCATCTCAGATACAAGAGAGGCGACTGAGGGAGGAGACCAGTGACTCTGTGTCACCTGCATGAAGGAGAGGGCGATGCCCTCCCAGGGTCTGTATCTTTTCCACATCCAGACAGGTGCCCAGTGTGAGAGGACGTCTTGGTTCCTGGACCAGATCCTGTGGCTTGGTCCCCTTGGCACCTGCTCCAGGCTCCTGCTTGCCTTCTGTAGGGGCGCCTGGAGGGCTGCCACAGTGCCTGCCAGACCTTGTCGAAGCTGGGACTCTCTCCTCTGTGCTCACGCGAGAACCGAGGCAGGGAGTGAGAGCCGTGGATGCTGGTGCCCACGTGGCAGGACAGTCAGCGGCAAAGGTGGCCTGAGGAGCACCCTGTGGTGTCAGACAGCTTTGCTGACCAGCAGGGACTCGGGGTCGTGGGAGCAAGCCTGTTCTAGTTCTCTCAAACCATTGAGCAATAGGGAAAGCCCCCTGCAGCCTGCCTGTGTGTCTGTCCTGGCCAGCTCTCTGCTGTCTGCTGCCCCTCCCCCACAGGAAGGACCCCATGCGGGAAGGGCTCCAGCCACTACCAGGTGGCCACTCCAGCCAGCGGCCCTGGGGGAGGAATGAGAGGGCCCGGGGGCGGCGGTGGTGAGGGGGGTGGGTTGAGATGCATTCCTCGGGGCAAGTGACCTGCAAGGAGGAGACCCCTGCGGAGGGAGGTGGGCCCAACAGAGCCAGGGGCAAGAAGGCAGGCTGAGGTCCACAGCTGGCAGGGCTGGAGCGCGGGCACTGGTGCGGTGCGCAGCTAATCCTGGTCAAGCAAGATCTTGCTGCCCGGCCCCCTCCTCTCCCTCCTTCCGCCATCTGCAGAGAGGAGGAAGTGACTGCGAGTGGGAGAAAGCAAGGCACGGGACCACTTCCTCTCCTCCTCTCTCTGCTACAGGCCCCAGCTGGACAAGGGTAAAGTGGCCACTAAGGTAGCGGTTATGAAAGGGAATTCGACGTCCTAGTTACTGACCCAGGGCTTCCTCTACTTCAACAAGGCCAGAAAAATCACGAGTTCTGTCCGAGTTATGACCCAGAGGCAGGCAGAAGAGCTGGATGGGAAGATAGCTCATTTCTTTTCTTCTTTCAAAGATTTTATTTACTCATTTGAGAGGTGAGACTTCTGGGCTGTAATAATTACATGAGCCAGTTCAAAAACGAGAGATCTTCAAACAGTTCACAAAAATAGAATTAAAAGGGGAGTTTGGGGGTCAGTGCTGTGGGTTAAGCTGCTGCCTGTGGGCTGGCTTTCCATGAGTGCCAGTTCGAGTCCCAGCTGCTCTGCTTCTGATCCAGTTCCCTGATAATACACATGGGAAAACAGCGGAAGATGGCCCAGGTGCTTGGGCCCCTGCCACCTACATAGGAGGCCCAGATGGAGTTCCTGGCTCCTGGCTTCAGCCTGGCCCACCCTGGGCCATTGCAGACATTTGGTGAGTGAACCAGTGGGTGTAATGTATCTCTCTCTGTCTCTGTAACTCTGTTTTAAATAAATATTTTTTTTTTTGTAAAAATAACAAAACAAAAAGATGAGTTAGCTTTGGGGAAAAAATTTGAAATCCATGCATAGTTCTTTCATAATACCCATTTCCCATGATGCTCTTAAAGGCCCTCTGTATTTTCCCTTGCAACTTTCTTTGGGAAAAGATAAATAACCCAATTTTAACACAGGAAAAGGTAGGTAGTTCCACAGAATTTCTCTAAAGAAATGGCTAATAAGCATCTCAAAAGATGCTCAACACTGTTATCTGTCAGAAATGGAGAAATCATCCCCCTGGATAAAACGCAGCCAACTCCTGCGACCCGGCGCTGCCATTCCTAACCACGTCCACACAGAAACAGCAGAATTCACAAGAACTAGCTGGTGAGAACAACCCAAACATCGACTGACGGGCGGATGAATATCACGCGGTATGTTGAGAAAGTGGAATGTTGTTTCCCAATAGAAAGGGATGAGCTTTGACATATGCTCCGGTGTGGATGAACCTCGAGAACACTGCGCTAAGGGAAAGAAGTCGTTCAGAAAAGACCCCACCTTGTGCGATCCCATCCACGTGGGACGAAGGATAGGAGAGTCTATGGATGCAGAAAGTAGACGAACACTTCCAAGGGGAGGGCAACTGGAAAGGGACTGCTAATGGGTGTGGGGCTTTGGGGGATGACGAAGACGTTTCAGAATTAGACAGCGGTGATGGCTGCACAACTCTTTGAATATAGTTAATGTCATGGAACACTCAATTCTGAATCGAATGGATTCATGGTTCATCCATGAGATAAGAATTACATGAGGTAAGAATTACAGTTCAATAGTTGTTTTTAAAATCCCACCAGCTTCTCTGTGAAGACTCAAATATCACCCCTGCATTTCCTCAGTGTCCTTAGCAAATACAAACATGGGCTGGGGAGGGCTGTCTCTCTCTCCCTCTTTCCCTCTCTTCTTCCCTCCCTCTCTCCCCCTTGAAACTCAGTCCCCACGCTGTGGGGAAGCTCAAATCTTCACAAAGAGACCACTCAGGGGACTCCTGTAGAGAGAAACTGAAACTCCAGCCAGAGCCAGCATCAACTGCCAGTCAAGCTAGGGAATGAGTCTTCCGAGGGTTCCAGCCCTGCCTCTGAGCTGTCCCAGCGAGATTCCAGACATGCAGCAAGGACAAGCCAGCTCTGCTGAGCCTGAATCCTGACCCACCGAACCCAGGAGAGCATCCTGGCATGGCTGCTTTTCCCCACTGTAGTTGGAGGTTTTTTTTTTTTTTTTTTTTTTATGACTCAGCTATCGTAACTGGTACAAAAGCATATAAATAGGGAGTTTGTAGGATCTGTTCCTAGTTTCACACGTCATTTTAGCAACAGTGAGAAGAATGAATAGTATGGAGTAGAAAAAACTTATCAAGGTCCCCTAAAATCTCGCAGCTAGAACTGCTTACTCCATCTCCTGCATTTCTCCAGCATCTTGTCAATAAAATGACTCTGCTTGTTGACTTATATCTCCCTTGCAGAGCCAAGAATTAGAGGCTATTTATTCTCACAAGGAAAGCTAAAGTATATCTTGTCTGAAAAATCCTTGAAGATTTTCTGATGAAAAGAAATTATTAAGTTTCCTGCTTAGTCATGTTTGGCCAAACAGGAGAGAAACTGAGGATTTATAAATTAGGAAAGGCAGCTGATTAACAGAAATTGATTTTTAATCCGCTGAGTGTGAGGATTCTCTTAGTGAGGCAGCTTCTGTGGTACGGATCATAGGGACAGCAAGGCTTGTCTTCTAGGGTGACAACAGGGCTGAGGAACAGCATGAGCAAACTATCAAAGATTCCAGGGATAATCCAAGCTTCACAGCCAAAGAACATGATGCGGTCCCTCTAGCCTGAGAGAGCCTGTGTGTGGAGAGGGGTGTGGAGGGGTATGTGCTGTGAGGCCTGGGCCCCCTTCTGGTGTGGCCATTTTCCTGGACCAAGGATGGCGAATGACTCGCCCATTAACCTTAGTGTCTTAGTTGGATTTCTCAGCCTTTGCCAAGGAATACAATTGACTTTTTTTTAAAACTGAGTCCATATTAGTACTGTGCTAAGCACTGAACAATTATCTGACTTACTGCTTACCATGAAATTATAAAAGTATCAGTGCTTAATTTTACAAATAAGGAAACTGAGGCACCAGGACTTAGCTCCAGGGAGCCAGGATGTGAGGCCAGATCTTACATCCGTGCTGCATCGCGCTGTCCAGGGGGAGGGCCGGTGTCATTCAGAGAGGCATGCATCACCTTGATCAGACCTTCCCTGACTTGACCAGACCACCCATCTGTCCAGCTCCCCCGAGGCGCTGCCGCACTCGCTGTGTTCCTCACTGGGTGGCTGTCTTTCGTCTTACTTGGTTTCATTAAGTTCTGTGCGTATCAGTGTTTCGTGCCTGCATTAACAGGGGACCTTTGATTGCAAGCTGCTCCCTCCCCTCCCCAGCCTTACTACAGAATGACTACTGAGTAATTCAGTCAAAGGGAAGAACTATCTGGCTTAGGGCAACTCTGGGAGTCTTCAGAGAAGAAATGAACGCTGAAAGATCAAACCCCACCGGCCTTCGTTCTGCCCAGTGTCCCTGGCTCCTGGCAGAGAGGCAGAGTGGGGCCCACCCACCTGGTTTAGGGATCAGCTGGAAGCTGGGGAGGGTGGGGCCTGTGATGGACACGCCCTCTGGCAACAGACTGTTTCTACCATGAGGGGATGAGAAAGAGTTCAACTCACCTCCAGAGGAAGTTGGTCAATTTTACAGCCCCTACTGAAGGGTCTGTAATTTTTCACATCGAAAAAGGAACTGTTTATATATCCAAAGACAAGACCAGGAAGCAAGAAATTAAAGCTGTGTATTTTAGTGTCTTTCACAGAACTTTTGCACTGTTATTAAATGTATTTATTTATTTTCTTGAAAGGCAAAGAAAGAGAGAGAGTGTGTGTTTCTGTGTCTTGCTTCACTCCCCAGAAGCCCATTAAAGCCAGGGCTGGGCCAGGTCAAAACCAGGAACCAGGAATTCCATCCAGGTCTCCCACTGAATGGCAGGGGCCCAACTACTTCAGCCATCACTTGCTGCCTCCTAGGGTTCACCTCAGCAAGAAGCTGGAATTGGCAGCACAGCCAGGAACCAGGCACTCTCACAGGGGATGGGGGAATCCAAAGCAGTGACTTAACTGCTGTTTCAAACACTGGAAAATTATTTAAATGACGAGAGACCTTGAGAAAGCAGAGAAATCCTAATTCTTAGGACGATGCTCCAGGGAGAGGTGCATACATCACTTTAGACGTCCCCCTGAAAGTGAAAGTCTGTTAGGGTCTCCCTCATCTTTCTTCCTTCTATTCACAGCTGTGTCCACCGGGATACACCTGACAGCAGGTTCCTCCTCCTATTTGAGAAGCAGGAAGAGAGAAAGATACACAAAGACACAGAGAGACAGACAGAACAAGCTCCTATCAGTGGTTTACTCCCCAGATGCCTACAACCACTGGGGCTGGGCAAGGCTGAAGCTGGAGGCAGGACCTCACCCCAGGTCTCTCATGTGGGAGGCAGGGACCCAATCACTTTAGCAGCTGTCACCACTGCCTTCCAGGGCCCACATGAGCAGGAAGCTGGAGCAAGGAGCAGGAGCTGGGACTTGAACCCAGAGACTCTGATGTGGGACACAGGCGTCTTAACTGGCATCTCACCTGCTTGGTGAAACACCTGCTACAAATGTCAACTTCTTTGAAAATTTCTTTATTTTAGATTTATTACTACACAGTCACTTAATCCTCAAAATGAGTTTACCGCTGACAACCACATAAGCTCCCTTACCCACGCTCCTTGGAGCAGGAAGGAACTTCTGTACAATATATTAGTAGTTACATGATCTATAAGCAACAGAGAAATGGGGACCACTGAAGCACTCCCGATGCACTGCGGACAGGATAACCACTCTCCACCTCACGAAGCTAGGCAACAGAGCAAAATCCCCTTCAGTCGCTGGAAAGTGCCAAAAGCATTTATGAAGAGATAAATGCTTGAAGTTAGCACACAACCTGCCGGGCAATTAAAAGTGCCGTTTGGGTTGGTACCTTTGCACTTAAAACACTGTAGTAACACACCCACTGGGCGGACACTTAATAATACGTAACGTTGTATGTTCGGGCTCCCAGCTCAGCTGCTCACTGCTGCTACAGTGCGTCTGTTGTACTCCGAGTGCTTCGCTCATTCGTCTTCCCTTCTTCCCAGAGCCTAGTGGGACTGTGCAATGCTGGAGCAATAATCCAGAATGTCCTGAATAGTGAATTCCATGGTGACACCTGACCCAGGGTAACAGCGGGCAATCAAGCCTTCGAAGTGCTTGTACTGGCGTATGAACTCATCCTGCATGGAGTGCCACACCACCTGGTATAAGGACAAGGAAAGTCACCAGACATAATCAAGAATGCAGAAATAATGCCAAGACACAGTCCAAGGATCTGGCGTGGCCCAGCAGCTAACGTGTGCTCCACAGGCCGACTCCTAGCTCCTACTTAAATCTGTCACTTCAAGTACATGACACCACTGCTCTGCGACTCATGGCCCTCATCTGTAAACCAGGGTATTTTGTTTTAAAGATTTATTTCTTTATTTGAAAGGCAGAGTGAGAAAGGGCAGGACACAAAGAGAGAGAAACAGAGAGATCGTCCATACACTGGTTCACTCCCCAAATGGCTACAAACGGCTGGGGCTGGACCAGTCCAAAGCTGGGAGCCAGAAGAAGCATCTTCCAGGTCTCCTACGTGGGTGCAGGGGCCTAAGTACTTCAGCTTTCCCAGATGCATGAGCAGGGAGCTGGATCGGAAGCAGAGCAGCCAGGACACAAACTAGGGCCCATATGTGGGATGCTGGCATCACAGGTGGTGGCTTTACCTGCTATGCCACAGAGCCAGTCCCAACCAGTGTATTAATAAAAGCTTCTCCTAAGTTCCTTGTAAGGATTAAATGAGTGAATATACATAAAGTGCTTAGAACATTGTCGGACACAAGTAAGCTCTATGTCTTAGCTATTATCATGCATACATACTCCTATATCCAACACAGACATGGCTATGCACGATTATGAACGAAACTAAAACTAGTGCTCCAGGGGGACGCACATGTTCTTTTTCTAGAAACTGATGCAAAACCTTGCTTGCTACCATGGAGGACACCAGGATGAGTCAGACCTACTATGTGCACTCAGGTGATTCCTACCACAGCAGTGGAGACAAGAGGCGGACATCTGGCCAAGAGAACGTGACACACACTGACACAGTGGTTAGCACCCGCAGATGATATTCAGCGGGGCCTCCCGGACATCAGCGCAAGGCCAGCTGCTTCATGTCCACATTCCTAAGTCTCATGATGACGCGGAGGGCACTATGACATCATCCTTACCTGGCAGCTGACGGAATATATTCTAGAATTTCTTCTTACAAACCTTACATCTCATTAAACCTAAGTTCCTGCCAACTTCAGAATACTCGCTGCCCCCTGACAGTGCTATGCTTTTTGCTTTTCATTATTTAGCCTGTGCTGTTTCTTCCACTTAGAAAGCCACACACTCCACCCGACTCTACCTGGGCAAGCAGACTTTCAGAGGTTCACACAAACCAACAGCCTTCACGAAGCCTCCCATGATGTTGAAATTAGGATCACTCCCACTCAACTCTGGGCCTTTCCGCATGGGTTATAAAGAATAATGCTTAATTTGGGGTTTACACCTGGCTGCACCACTCATTAGGTATGGGATCTTGGGCACATCACTCTGACCTCTCTATGCTGATCTTCTCGTCTACAAAATGCACAACAGCAGGGCCTACTGCACGAGGGAGACAGCACCTTCACTGTTCTGATGAAGATACTGAGGCCCAGAGAGGCTAATGCGCCAAACGCAGGAACTCCGAACTCCAAGCCTTCATGGGGCTAGACTGGACTGCATTTACCTCCCCCTCCCAAATCGGAAACAAAACACCAAATAGAAGAAAAGTAGTCCTTCAGCACAACAAAACAGAATTACAAAAGGAGCAGAAATACGTGCAGATGCTTATGTAGTAAAATCCACAAAGTGGCTGGCACTGCGGCTCACTAGGCTAATCCTCCGCCTTGCGGCACCGGCACACCGGGTTCTAGTCCCGGTCAGGGCGCCGGATTCTGTCCCGGTTGCCCCTCTTCCAGTCTAGCTCTCTGCTGTGGCCAGGGAGTGCAGTGGAGGATGGCCCAAGTACTTGGGCCCTGCACCCCATGGGAGACCAGGAGAAGCACCTGGCTCCTGCCTTCGGATCAGTGCGGTGCGCCGGCCGCGGCGGCCATTGGAGGGTGAACCAACGGCAAAGGAAGACCTTTCTCTCTGTCTCTCTCTCTCACTGTCCACCCTGCCTGTCAAAAAAAAAAAAAAAAAAAAAAAATCCACAGAGGGTCTCCAGGCTGGGGAGCGGGGGGAGGAGAGCAAGGGAACAAGGCAGCGTACCTGCAGTAAGTTCTCTTCCTCACACAGGTGCTTATCAACTTTCTTGTACAGGTTGTCCAGGCCCTTCTTCACCTCCTTCCCAGGGTACTCTCGGATGACTTTGCGAAGCTCCTGCTTGTTAAACGCAAGTTGGTAGCTTACTTCCTCCTCTCTTATGCCCTGTGCTACTCGGGCTTCGACGCCTTCAAAGAAGTGCTTCAAGGGAAGGAAAAGAAATTACAGCTGCAACCTGCTTTCACAAGCATTTACATAAAAAAACCTGATTACAAAATAACATATATTCACGGTATAAAAAGTGATTGTGGAAGTATAAAGAATAAAATAGCAATCCTAAGAAAAATTATCATCTGAGATTTTTTTCTAATCTTTTCATGTGTGAACACATAAATAATTTCATGTTGTATTTTTCATTTACTACTATATGTTTTTTCCTAAGTATGCATTTTCATGGCTGCATAGTACTCCAGCCAATGGTTGAACCATAATTAATTCCTCCAGTACTGGACATTTAATACCCTCCCTCTTCTTGGGAAAGTTAGGAAAATCTAGTTAGACTTTTAGAAATCTATTACAAATACAGTTGCTATGAACATCTAGGTATTTAACTGCACTGCTGATTACTTTCCAGTGTAAATTCCTAGGACTATAATCACTCAAACAAGAAGTATAACTACAAGGATTCTGGAGAGTCTCCCCACAGACAGAGTGCCTCCCCGGGAAGCCCAATCACTGATATTCCTGTCAGCAGTGTATTGCCACTTCACCATAGCATCATCAGCATCATTACAATTTAAAACTAGTGTTCTCAGAGTGAAAAAGATTTGTTGCTTTATTTCATCATTCTTTGGCAATAAATGAAGTCAACTTGCTTTCTCTTACATTTAGTAATGATTCAGGGCCCTTATCCATTTCTATGGGGGTCTGAGTACTTTTCTTACTGATTTTTAAAAACATTTATTTATTTATTCAAAAGGCAGAGCAAAGAGCAACAGAGAGAAGAGAGAGATGAGAGGAAGACAGCGGGGGTGGGGTGGGGTGGTGGGGGGCAGGGGAGAAATATCTTCCATCTGTTGGTTCACTTCCCAAATGCTCAAGCCAGCAAGGGTTATGTCAGGCCTAAACCAGAAGACTGCAACTCCACCCAGAGCTCCCAAGTGAGAGGCAGGGACCAAGTACTTGGGCCATCATCTGCTGCCTTCACAGGGTGTGCATAGCAGGAAGCTAGATGGGAGGTGGAGTAGCCAGGACTCAACCCAGGCACTGGGATATGAGATACGGGCATCCTAAGCAGCAGGTTAATCTGCAGTGTTACAATGCTCACCACCCTTACTGATTTTTATAAAATTTTGTACATTAAATAGACTGATTCTGCTGCATTACAAATATTCTTCTCAGGTTGTCTTTTTTTTTTTTTTTTTTTCTTTTTGACAGGCAGAGTGGACAGTGAGAGAGAGAGACAGAGAGAAAGGTCTTCCTTTGCCGTTGGTTCACCCTCCAGTGGCCGCCCGGCTGGCGTGCTGCGGCCGGCACACCGCGCTGATCCGATGGCAGGAGCCAGGTGCTTCTCCTAGTCTCCCATGGGGTGCAGGGCCCAAGTACTTGGGCCATCCTCCACTGCATTCCTGGGCCATAGCAGAGAGCTGGACTGGAAGAGGGGCAACCGGGACAGAATCCGGCGCCCTGACCGGGACTAGAACCCGGTGTGCCAGCGTCGCAGGCAGAGGATTAGCCTAGTGAGCCGCAGCGCCGGCCCTCAGGTTGTCTTTTACCTGTATTTGTCTTTTTAATACACAGTTTTCTCTACTGGTATACCTACAGTTGAGTACTATATGTTGTGATTTAATGCCACTCTGAATTCCTCTAATTACTTTTTTCCTCAAATTTTATTAACCACTACTGTTTGTTGTTCACCAAATTATTTTTTATACATTTATTCCTGTTGCTTCAAAAAGTTTGCTTTTACAGAAGCTTTTAATTGGTTATTAATGGCACAGAGGAAACTCGTTGTTTTTCAAGTATGTTTATTTTAAATCCTGCCACTTCAGCAGAGACAACAACTTCAATGTGTCATACATAGGCAATGGTACTCCTGACTTTCCTTCCCAAATTTCTAATTTATGCTGCAGGTCTTGTTGCACTGGTTAGAGCTTCCATCACAGTGCTAAAAAACAAAGGATTCAGGATCTGTTTTTTCCTCTCTTTCTTCCTTCTTTTCTTTCTCTCTTTCTCAAGATTCACTTATTTACCTGGAAGGCAGAGTATAGGGAGAGCTCTCCCATCTTCTGGTTCACTCCCCAAATGCCTGCAATGGCCAAGGCTGGGCCAGGCTGCAGCCAGGGCCCAGAACTCCATCTGGGTCTCCCTGTGGGTAGCAGTGACTCAATCACTTGGGCCACGTTCCACTGCTTTCCTAGGCACATTAGCAGGGAGCTGGATGGGAAGTGGAGCAGCCAGGATGAGATACCGGCATGACAGGTGACAGCTTAGCCTGCTGCGCCACACGCAGGCCTGCCTCGGTTTCTGTGCTGAACTTGATCTAGAAGGGAAGGCCTCTAGCGTTGCAGTTAAGCATCATGTGGGCTTCCATCCCAAGACACACTTTATGGCTGATGACAGTGTCTGTCTGTTCTTAACTTTGATAAGGAGTTGGTTCTGCATTTGATTTGATGACTTTTAGGGACTTCCTTGAATTGCGGACAACAAAAACATACTCTCTGATTCTAATTTAAATTTAAAACTTATAACAGATGACTAATGTTGTAGACAAAATCTAGAAGGGTCCACTTAAGCTTCTACTATGTAGTGAAATTCTCTAAAACTGTCATTTATTACATTATCAGATTTGGTCTGAAAAATGACTCAGGTAAGGAAAGAAAAGGCAATGACAAAGCATTTTTGGTTTTTCTTTTATCTTCATAAAAGTTTGTGAAATCTTCCCCTGAGCTAGGCCTGAAGGCTGCCACTCAGGAGGTCAGAAGCAGGAAGGAGTCCAGAATGACGGACAGGCCTAATTAAGGCTTGCCTCCAGCTTTGCTCTATGACCACATCAGGGAACTTGATTTACATTCAGTTTCTTCATCTGCCAAGTGTGGCTAATCCTGTCTTAGCTCACATCTCTGTTGGTAAGAATGAAATGAATGGGGCCAGCACTGTGACACAGTAGGCCGAGAGACTCCACCAATGGTGCCAGCATCGCCTATGGGCCCTGGTTCGTGTCCTGGCTGCTCCTCTTCTGATCCAGCTCCTAGCTTATGACCTGGGAAGGCAGTGGAAGATGGCCCGAAAACTCGGGCCCCTGTATCCATTTGGATGAAGCTCCTGGCTCCCAGCTTTGGATTGGCTCAGCTCCAGGCATTGAGGCCATTTGGGAAGTGAGCCAGGGGGTGAAAGACCTCTCTGTCTCTCCCTCTCTGTCTGTAACTCTGCCTCTCAAATAAATTTAAAAAAAGAAAAGAAAGAATGAAAAGAAACGACATACACAGAGCATCTAGCAGAATCTGGCATGCTGGCAACGTCAGTGACCAGGTCCCTCCTCTCTCCCGGCTTCAGTACGCAGGTGAGTTCAGGACGGATGTCTATACATCGTTTACATGTAAACACACACAGGTTTAAAACCAAGGGGAGAAAAGAAAATATACTTACATTCAGTTTTTCAAGAGGTTGTCCTAAAGAGTAAATGACGTATGACTGAAGGTGATCTGTGTATTTTTGTTTGGCTTCTTTTTTTTCAGCTTCTAGACATGAGATTTTCAAGCGAGAAAGAGTTGCAAAAATGTGGTGAAAGTTCTCCATCATGACCACATCCCTGGGGGTCTTCTGGCTCTCGCTTGCTACTTTCTCCACTGCAATCAAAGCAGAAGAAACACGTCAGCGTCTCCGGGATGAGGACCACCGTACTCGGCTACACGTCCATTTGTGTGATTCATTTTTTAATTTGTTAAATTTAAGAATTAAGCACACTTCTAGACTTAATAAACCATACTGGAAGGTCTTCGTATTCACTGAAGCGTAATAAAAATCATTCTAAAACAGTCCCGTAGATATGAGGAAGTTTAGTATAAAACAAAGGTGATATATCAAATCAGTGGGAAAATGAATTATTCAAGATGTGCTAGGATAACCAGCTGGTCCTTTTGAACACACTAAATTTAGATTACAATTTCACATAGTCTAGCCACACTTTAAATTGCTCTAGTACTTAAAATGTAAAAAGCAAATAAATGTCACCATAAGTACTAAACAAAATAGAGCTAAGACTTAAGATTGCTTTATTTATTTGAAGGGCAGAGATACAGGTGAAGGCTTAGCCTTCTAGGCCACAGAGCTGGTACCCGAAAATACAGCTAATTTAAAAATAATAATAATGTTGTGATATTGGGAAACACAAATCAAAACCACAGTGAGGTTTCACCTCACTCTGGCTGGAATGGCCCTCATACAGAAATCAACAAATGATCAATGCTGTTGAGGATGTGGGGAGAAAGGTACCCTGGCTGGTGGGAATCTAAACTGATGTAGCCCCTGTGGAAGACAGTATGGAGATCCCTCAGAAATCTGAATATAAACGCACCATATGACCCAGCCATCCCACTCCTGGGAATTCACCCAAACCGAAAGAAATCAGCGTACAGAAGAGTCATCTGTACCCCATGCTCATTGCAGCACAATTCACAATAGCTAAGATATGGCATCAACCCACATGTCCATCAACTGTTGACCAGATAAAGAAATTATGGTACACACACACACACACACACACACGCACATATATATACACTACGGAATACTACTCAGCTGTAAAACAAAACAAAACAAAACAAAACAAAAGAAATCCTGTCTTTTGCAACAAGATGGATGCAACTGGAAACCGTTATACTTAGTGACATAAGCCAGTCCCAAAAAGACAGACAGCGCGTGTTTTCCCTGATCCGAGTTACTAATAGAGTACCTGAAATGTAACGCAGTGGAGTGAAATAGGCATTTGAGATTCCATGATTGTTCACAGCCCTCGTCTCTTCCTTGGAGGAACAGTGTTGTGTTTTTTTCTTCATACTATTTGTTGAACTCTTTTATTTAGTGTAGGGTTAACTATACAATCATTAAGTAAACTGAAGATAGATCTTCGTAAAAATTAAGAGTGGAAATGCAAGAGGAAGGAGGTGGAAGGGTTGGAGTGTGGGTGGGAGGGAAGGTGGGGGAATATGTCACTAGGTTCCTAAATCTGTATATATGAAATACATGAAACTTGTATAACTTAAATAAAATTTTAAAAATGTTGTGATAAGGTGACTTTTTTTTTTTTTTTGACAGGCAGAGTTAGACAAAGAGAGAGAGAGAGACAAAGAGAAAGGTCTTCCTTTTTTCGTTGGGTCACCCCCCAAATGGCCACTACCACTGGCACGCTGTGCCAATCCAAAGCCAGGAGCCAGGTGTTTCTTCCTGGTCTGATAGGGTGACTTTTCCAACAGCTGACCATAAAGGGAAACCACAAAGGGAGAGATGGCTAAGTTTGACATAAAATTTGGAAAGTCTTACGAAGTAAAAGACACCATAATTAAAATCAATGAAATGCAAATAAAGCAGATAATTTCTATCCCATTAGGTTGACAAAGAATAAAAACATTATGATGCCTGGTAAAAGCCAACACCAGTACAGGCGTAATGGAAACTAGTCCCAGCTGTTCATGGCACTCAACTGGTAGAAGCTTTTTGCATCACAATTTGGCTAAAATCTTGAGACATGCATAAACCCTTCAACTCAGCAATTCCACGTCTAGTAGATTACCCCAAGGATGTTATTTAACAAGCATACAAAGGTACACAAACTGGAAAACACTAAATGCCTATTAATAGACGATCTGGTAAATAAAGACACATGGAAGAGGATGTGATTACTAACAATTATTATGGTTGTTACAGTAATTGACAAGGAGAGACAACAGGATTACGTGGTCCAACAGCTTCCAACAGTGTGTAAAGCAGGGTAAAAATCTCCCAGCAACACACTCACGACCTGCACATACACACAAGACAGGGGGAAACGCCGAAAAGTCTAGAAGAATAAAAATGAAATGTTCTCTCTTCTCAATGAAGATTGATTATTCATTTATTTATTTATTTTCTTATTGATTTTTAAAATCTATTCTCTGACTTCTAGGGGTGTGTGTAAAGAGCAAATATCACTTTAAATCAGATAAAGCAAAGCTATTTTAAATTTTAAAAGAAAAACTAACCACATGAACACTCAATCATGAAATTTATCCACCTTTTCTCTAGACTTGCTTCCACTGAAGACATTTATGTGCACCTGGTGAGCGGATTCCACCTCGTCAACTTTTAGTCTTGAAAATTCTCAACTATTCTCATATGCACTCACTTATTTCGCATTAAATGACAAGTCCAAACTGTTTTTCACTTAAAAACTTTGTAAGGCAGAAAGTGAGAGACAAAGAGATAGAGATGGAGGGAGACATCTTGCACCCCTGTTTACTCCCCAAATGCCTGCAGCAGCTGAGGGGGTTGGGAAGGGACCCAGCTACTTGAGCCATCGTCTACTGCCCCCAGGGTGTGCGGTGAGGGTCAGCAGAAAGCTGGAATGAGAATGCAACGTGGACTAGAACCCCAGGCACTCCAATATGGGACGTGGGCATCCCAGGCAGCAGCTTAACCACAGCACCAAATTCTCGCTCCCCAAGCTGCTTCAGCAACTCAACGGTGGGGTCTGACACAGGAAGACAGTGAACTGGAGTATTTTAGCACGCATCTCCCTCACATAACATTTGACAACTGAGGCCTAAAGAAGTAAATGGATTTGTCTAGAGTACACAGACATTCTGCCCATTGTCTTCAGAAGACCCTTGTTCAAATGCAAATGTAGGGGCTGGCACTGTAACACAGTGGATAAAGTGGCATCCCAAATGGGCGCTGGTTCAAGTCCCAGCTCTTCCACTTCTGATCCAGCTCCCTGCTAAAGCACCTGGGAAGACAGCAGAAGATGGCCCAAGTGCTTGGGCCCTGCACCCACGTGGGAGACCTGGAAGAGGTTCCTGGCTCCTGGCTTAGGCCTGGTTTAGCTCTGGCCAGTGTGGCCATTTGGGGAGTGAACCAGCGGAGGTAAGATCTCTTTCACTCTGTCTCTCCTTCTCTCTCTTTGTAACTCTACCTTTCAATAAATAAATGTTCTTTTTTTTTTTTTAAAGAACAATAATAAAATACACATGCAACCCTAGAGGACATTTTTGTGTTTAAAAGTGATTTTCAATTTTGTGTGGAGATACTATAAATAGGTTTCATATATAGTTTATTTTTCAAATTCGAGACATCTTTAATTTCAGAAAAGATAGAAAAGGCTACAGAATATAGAATATAGGGAGTGGACATTTAGCCTAGAGGTTAAGACCCCCACATACCACATGGAAGTAGCTGGGTTTAATTCCTGGATCCAGCTCCTGCCAATGTAGACCCTAGGAGGCAGAAGTGATGGCTCAAATGACTGGGTCCCTGCCACCATATGGGAGACTGAGTTTCTGGCTCCTGGTTTCATCCCTGGACTAGCTAAAGGTCACTGAGGGGATTTAGGGAGTAAACCAGCAGATGGGAGCTCTCTCTGTCTCTCTCAGATAATAAAAAGATTTCAAAAATGAGAATGAAATACAGTAAACCTATGTGTCCCCAATTTCTGAGTTACCAGAAATACTGAGAATGACCACAAAAGTTCTTTACAACACAACAAAAAGCTTACCATTAACAAACACTCCTCTGATAAGTTTTGTATATGCTTTATCTAGATCTCCACGCCGCTCAGCATTCTTAAAGATTGATTCTGCAAGTCCAGCAAATTCTTCAAATTCAGCAACAAATGGAAGAATTCCAACTTTACTCTTCTTTGAGATTTTTACTTCTTCCATTTGTCTTATTTGGTTACTCTAAAGTCAGGTGGAAACAAAGGAAGAGAAACAAACAGCCAAGCAACTTAGAAACTACTTGTGTTTATCATTTGATTATGCATCACGGAGGCAGAACTTACACAGGACCTAAAACCTCTTGGACACCTACTAATTGAGGGAGATTGTAATGGGGATAACTAAGAAAAACTAGTACTACGGCTTAAAAAAACTTTTCTAATACGTTTTATTATTTAAGAAAATAAATTCAAGGAAAAATTCTAAATTGTTAAAAAAAAATACCATCAAGGCTTGTGCGCCTCCGGTCTGTCTTCAGAGTAAAAACAATCAGTATGCATTTCAGTCGTTCATGACACCCTCTGGGTCACAGCAGCACAGAAACCAGCGCACAGGCCTCTCTTCAGTCTCTTGTGGCTGGCAGCCATCTGGCCAAGCCATTTCCAAATCTTACCAGTCCAACATCTCTCTTTGGGACAGACAAGCTCTCTCTGGCAGGTGTAGGAGCACAGAGAACATGGGCATTTTATCATGGACTGCATTAACTTCGTTTGCTACATACTTATTACTTATTCTATGTTCAGCAAAGTGCTTGTGCTGATGGTGACAAAATGTGGAACGGACATTTTGTGTGCACGGATTCTAGGGAGCTGTTCAAAAAGATCCCCAGATTCAACCCTGGTGCTCTGTCATTTCTAGGGGATCTAGACCCAGTAACAGTAAGAACTACACTTCCCAATGCTGTTGGAACATTTAAGCTTCTATTTAGACTTTATTGCATTGGGATTATGGGCGTGTGAATCGAAAACTGTATAATACGTGGACTAGAGAAGTAACCGCTTATTTCTATGCTGAAAGACCTGTGATACTGAGAATGATTTTGTATTATCTTTATTAATGTTCTATTTTACCAATATTGATAACTGTGGTGTGTAAAACCAGGTGCAATAAACAAAGTAGTGGCAAGACTGCAGGTGCTGGAACCAGACTGTCAGTCTGGGTGCAAACACTTTGTAACTGCTGACCTGGGAAAGCAAGCTCACCTTGGAAGCACCTCCCTTACGGAGGCTGCGTTAGCATGAGATGAGGCCGTGTGGGCTAAGTGCTCAGACCCGTGCCCGGTCCACAGCATGCACTCATTTATCAATGCTGGCCCTACTGTTCTTAGGAAGCTGCACACAGATTGCATGTGTGTGTGCATGTGATTTAAATGTATGGAAAATAGATGATCGTTTGAATGCGCTTGCACATTAGGAGAGAATGTTCTAAGTGAGTTGTCTTCTCCAGCTTTTTGACCAGTAGGGTGGGAACAGTGGATCCATTTAAGAGAAGAGCTGTCAGTGAAGGAGTTCTGAGAGAAACCATCCACATTTCTTTCAAGCTATCAATGTCCATTATTTCCAGTTGGCCCGGACCCTATTTCCATTAGCAGGACACCAGACACGGAGGTGATTCAGTGTTTCAGCCTGCACTTTGATGAGGGCCGTGTGTTACTTTGTTCCTTGTAAATCTGTCTATAGCACTTACCAAATGATACAACGCTCAAAGCTTTGGGAGTGCAAACACACATCCTCACACCAGCAGGAGGAATCCTACAAAGCAGACTAAATCCAGTTAAGAAAGGTGTGGCTTGGTAGCACTTCATATAAAAGCTCCTTTCTAATCTCAGCAATAGTCCATGATAAGCTCTCTGTCTTAACCCTATTCTGTGAAGAACACTAGATACTCTGGATGTGGGCACTTGATGAAACATACAAACACACTTACTATTTGTTCAGTTTTCTGCAGCCTTCTGACATTAGTGAGTTTTACTTAATAAATACCCATTCCTGACCTTTTTGAACTCCTTTATGCCCTAGGTCCTGCTCCTGTCCCAAATACCAAAATATACAAAACTTATTATGCACAAATAATCTACCAGGCACTGTAGAAGCCTGACAAGGAAGACAGGCAGCAGGAGGAACCATCTTTCATGGCAAGAGGCAGATGTGAGCCACTCAGGAGAAAATGTGAATTTGTCCTTTCCCGGTTACGGCCTTTCTCCACTGCCCTGTCCTCAGAGCGTCACGAGCATCGTTCAATGAGCTTTATTAATCCTGCGAGGATCACGGCCACCTCTGCGCTCCACCGCATTGTAAGCTAGCAGTGAGGAAGTTCATCTTTGGGGCCAGGCGGTGTGTCAGACACATCATCTGAAACCAGGACAACATCCACTTGCCACCACCCCCTCAGTTCTACTACATGAAGCTACAGCTCACTAATAAACCAACCACGCCTCTGTATCCAGTCCTGTCCCGTGACTCAGTGTGCTGACTGTCACAGGGACTCACTTCCTTCTCCTTCCAGCGACCGCCTGCAGTCAGCCCGGCGGTTTACGTCTACTTCTGGAGAAGTGGGGTGGGAGGCCTACAGACCTGGGACGGCTGTCAAACGTTGGAGTATTCAAATGCCAACTGAAATCATTTGGTAGGGAAAGAAGCTTAGCAAGCCAGCTCAGGTTACCCTTAAAGTTTCAACAGTGGACATGGATTGCTTTTAAGTTTTCAAACATTCAATCAATGTTATTACTTTTTAAAAGTATAAAATGATATGGATTTTAATTGCCCTTCACATGCTTATTCTCCATTCTTGTATGGATATTCAGCAGCCATTGTGACTTTGAGGATACGCAGGAGATATGTTCAAATGCCACATATCCACTGTATATCAATTAATTAATACACTGACACTTTAAGGGCCTGCCTCACCCCAGTTCTCACCTTCAAGCTCACCAACTCCAAGACAATAAAACAGTTTTTTTAATTGTTTCCCTTACTACAAAGAGTAAAATAATTCCTCGAAGTTATTATAAGAACAATTTATTCCTACAGAAACACAATTATTAAAGGCACTAAACTATCAGTTAAATAATTTAATCAATCAAGGTAAATCTGTTTTGTTAGAATAGATTCAAATAAAAATGGCAATAAATCCCAGTGACAGTTCCTTCTGTTTCATCAAGTCAGTGGTCACTGGCCAGGAGGCTGAGACATCAGCTCCCTGGTGGCTGCCAGAAGCAGTGGCCACCGCATCCCTGCTGCAGAACCTGCCAGCAGCCACAGCACAGAAGGGAGACTGGCTGTCTGGTGCCATCCAGCTAACTGCCCCTGCAGCTCCTGCCAACATCCTGCTGCCAGGCTCGGAGAACATGAACACTAAATTCCCAACATTTTAGAGCTGGAGATCCTTTGACTTATATATATTTATTTATCTTTTGAAATGACTGGAGGGGCCGGTGCTGTGGTGTAATGGGTAAAACTGCCGCCTGCAGTGCCGGCATCCCACATGGGGGCTGGTTCAAGTCCCAGCTGCTCTACTTCCCATCCAGCTCTCTGGCCTGGGAAAGCAGTGGAAGATGGCCCAAGTCTTTGGGCCTCTGCATCTGAGTGAGAGACCAGAAGAAGCTCCTGGCTCCTAGCACCGGATGGCACAGCTCTGGCCATTGTGGACAACAGGGGACTGAACCAGCAGTTGGAAGACTTCTCTCTCTCTGCCTCTCCTTCTTCTCTGTGTAACTCTGATTTTCAAATAAATAAACAAATCTTTAAAAAAATAAACAAATCTTTTAAAAAAATAAGAAATTACTGGAAATACAAATTTAAAGAAAAAAACTTACAATGCATTTGTCAAAGTTCCTTTTGACAGTCACCAAGACGTTTCCCAATGTAGTACTCAGAAAAGAAGCAGGGTCCACATTTTGTGCAGTCCACACGTGATGACTCATTTTCACCAGCATGTAGAGGGAGTTAAAGCTATCGATTTTGTCTCCTAACGCAATTAGGTTGTTCAGTTCTGGCTCAATGCAGCGAAATATTTTAATCATCATTTGGCGGATCATATCTTTGCTGTTCAGAAAACATACAAAAAATACTGACAGTGATTACAAGTTTCAGGTGAATTCACCTTTAGGTTTAATCCCCAGGGTATATGGGTGTATACAAAATGAAAAAAATTTCATTATTTCAACTAAAAATATCCAAAGACAAGGAGCTACTTATTCTACAGTAGTTTTTGATATACAATATTTTACTGATATGAAGTTTTAGCACTCAAATTAACCTGATGTCATTTGCAAAGCTGGGTTCTGAAAGCTACTTTGTGACTTCTTAAGAAATCCACACTGCAATTCAATTCAATTCCCACCAGCCCACATCAAAAGTGATGGCCTCTTGTGAGTACTGGGGCAAAAGAGTCGAAGTGCCCCACACCAGGACCAGAGGTTCGATAAGGAAGTGAACGTGCGCATCCGTGGTCTGGCGGCGGCAGGTTTCTGAGACTCATCAGGCCCCTCAGACAGCAGCTCCCCTCTATGCTGCGATCTAAGTGCTGCTTCCCAAACCAACCAGAGACAGGATCAGACACATACTCAGATGAAATGGGCAACGGTGTGCCAGAAGGATGCTGTCGTGACAATGTTCCTCCATCCAGGTCCTCCGTTTCAGCCTGCAAAAAGTATTCAGGCACTTTACATAATAAAAGACCAACAATTTCTCTAGTTTATATAGCAAAAGTCTCCTCAGTCTTAAAACTCCTGGGAGAGAATCCACGATGGAAAACACTGACTTTTAAAGGAGCATTACTGATAAAGCTACAGCACTCAGTAGGCTGCTGAAGAATGCTCATGAGACGCTCTGTCCTCAGCTTTCATCGGAGAACCACTGTGGGTGAGAAACCGAATTTGTCTGTGTGCACAGGACCGAGGCAAGTACAGGAGGGTGAGGGGGTGGGGAGCGGAGGGCAGCTCAACAACAACAGAAATTGGGAGTGGTGACTTAAGTCACTACTAGGGATGTCTGACACCTGTATCAGAATGATGGTTCGAGTCCCTTCTCCTCTGCTTCCACCCAGTCTCTTGCTAATGTGCACCCTAAAGGCAGCAGATGATGGCTCAAGGACTTGGGTCCTTGTGATCCACATGGGAGACCCAGACTAAACTCTAGGCTCTTGGCTTTGGCCTGGCTTAGCCCTGACGGTTGCAGGCATTTGAGGAGTATACCAGCAGATAGAAGCTAACTCCATCTCTCTGTCTCTTCACCTTTCAAACAAAATAAGTAAATATTTTTAAATATTAAAAATTCAAGAAGAAATTGTCCTAAAACAACTTTCAAAAGAGAATATAAAAAAATTAATGCTATCTCAGCAATCATTCAAATAAAACTCAGAATTTAAAACAATGCCATCAAAAATTCTTTTGGAAGCTAGTGAGAATAAAAATTTAATACCATTCCATGATAATGAACTCCCAACTCCCAACCATTTGTAACAAAATGAGTTTCTCATTCATTTTTTGACTGCTTTTTATATTGGCTGTCTGAGGTAAATATCTTTTTTTTTTTTTTAAGATTTATTTATGGGGCCAGTGCCATGGCATAGCAGGTAAAGCCGTTGCCTGCAGTGCTGGCATCCCATATGGGCGCCAGTTCGAGTCCCAGTTGCTCCACTTCCAATCCAGCTCTCTGCTCTGGCCTGGGAAAGCAGTAGAAGATGGCCCAAGTGCTTGGGCCTCTGCACCTGCATGGGAGACCTGGAAGAAGGCCCTGGTTCCTGGCTTTGGATTGGCACAGCTCTGGCTATTGCAGCCAACTGGGGAGTGAACCAGTGGATGGAAGAGACTTTCTGCCTCTCCTTCTCTCTCTGTGTAACTCATCCAAATAAATAAATAAATATTCAAAAAAAAGATTTATATTTACTTGGGGCCGGCACTGTGGCATAGTGGGTAAAGCTACCACCTGCAGTGCTGGCATCCCACATGGGTGCTGGTTTGAGACCCGGCTGTTCCTCTTCCAATCCAGCTCTCTGCTATGACCTGGGAAAGCAGTGGAAGATGGCCCAAATCCTTGAGCCCCTGCATCTATGTGGGAAACCTGAAGAAGCTCCTGACTCCTGGCTTTGGATCGGCTCAGCTCCGGCTATGGTAGCCATTTGAGGAGTGAACCAGTGGATCTAAGACCTCTTTCTCTCTCTGCCTCTGCCTCTCTGTAACTGTCTTTCATGTAAACCAATCTTTAAAAAAATTATTTAATTATTTGAAAGGCAGACAGACATTGAAAGAGGGAGAGACTGGGAGAGATCTTCCATCGGCTGGTTCACTCCCCAAATGGCTATAATAAGCCAGGTCTGGCCAGGCTGAAACCAGGAGTCAGGAACTCCATCCTGGTCTCCCACATGGGTGTGAGGCGCCTACGCACTTGGATTATCTTCTGCTGCCTTCCCAGATGCATTAGCAGGAAGCTGGACTGGAAGTGGAGCAGCCAAGACTTGAATTAGCACTCCAATAAGGGATGCTGGTGATGCAAGCAGTGGCTTAACCCACTGTACCATAGTGCCAGCCGATGCCCTTAATGGAGATGACCTTAATCTGTGTTCTTTTTTAAGTTCTTCAAAATCATCTAGAAAATCTTTTATTTTTCTCTCTTACACTGATGCCATCTGAAAGGCATGGTAGTATCAAAGCCAGAAGAGAGACCCAGATTCATAAGAAAGGTCTCACCTTGTTTGTTTGTTACACCATAATGTTTATACTCAAATATCAGCTTTTTACAAAACTGTACTTGGGATCCAGCACTGTGGTGCAGTGGGTTAAAGCCCTGGCCTACACTGCCAGCATCCCATGTGGGCGCTGGTTCAAGTACTGGCTTTTCCATTTCTGATCTAGCTCCCTGATAATGTGCCTGGGAAAGCAATGAAGGATAGCCCAAGTCCTTGGGCCCCTGCACCCACCTGGAAGACCCGGAAGAAGTTCCTGGCTCCTGGCTTCAGATGGGCTCAGCTCTGGCCATCATGGTCATTCGGGGAGTGAACCAACGGATAGAAGACCTCTCTCTGTTTCTACCTCTGTCTTTCAAATAAATAAAATAAATCTTTAAAAACTAAAGGCAGAGACACAGAGAAGCAGACAGAGGTCTTCCATCTGCTGATTTACTCCCAAGTGCCCACAACCGCTAAGTCACAGCCAGGAGCTTTGAACGCCATTTGGGTGGGTCTCCCATGTGGGTGGTAGGGGCCCCAATTCTTGAACCATCACCTGCTGCTTCCCAGGGTGCACATCAGCAGGAACTGGATTGGAAACCAAGTACTTGGGACTCAAATCAGGTGCTCTGATATGGGATGCAGGTGTTCTAAGCAGCGACTTAACCGCTAGGTGAATGTCCCCCTAAAATAGCTTGTAACCAACCTTTTCACAAAGCAAAATGAGACACTCCTCCCACCCCATAGTTGAGCAAATGATTAGACTTAAGATATTCCGGAATATTAAAGTATGCCCCAACTCCAACTATCACTGTTTTTATTATTTTGTGATATGACAAGAATTGTTTTAATGACGCTTACATTGTAAATCCTTTCCTTTCCTTTTCTATTAACGTCGAACTTGTGAGTACATATTAATCAGACTAATTATGCTGAAGATCATAAATATTAGCTGAAATAAATGGGAGTCATACCATAGCTCCAGGTATACTCTGATGTTGCTGCAGTTTGAAAAATTTACTTATGAAATCCTGTTCGGCCAAACACAGGGGCTCCAGTTCACTGAGTACCTGTTCAAAGATCTGAAGAAAACCAAAATGATCCTGTAATGAAAGAACTGTAGCAAATGCTTAATATCAGTAACCTCTATCCATGGATCTATAAACTTAATAGAACTCCAAAGACAAACTTCCAAAATTGACAAAATAACAAGATTACAGGACATACCTAAAGTAAAACAGTTACATTCACTTCAGATCTGGAAAGAAGGATATGCAGATATACTTTTAAAACTTATTTATAACACAGAGAACAGAAAAGCTATTATATCCTCTTGATTCATAGTTGCTCAAAGAATTTAGATGAGATATAAGCACTTTATGATTTACCACAAATACAGGTTAATAAGGCTTTTGTTACTGAATTGATACTTCACATTTTAGCTGCCATGTGACTAGTACTTTTTTTTAAAGATTTGCTTCAGAATTTGCAAGTAAGACATGATTATTAAAGGCAGCCAAAAGCACCAAAATTTTCAAATACTGAAGCAATCACAAAATGCAGTTATAAGAAAACTGACGCTAATGTTTAAAAACCACTTGTTGCTCTACTTTACCTTATCAAACTTGGTTCTGTCAGCAACATCGAGGTCAGAGGCAGACATGTTCCCCATATCCAACAGAGATGATGACTGAGATCTGCGATTCCCTGAACTCTGAACGCTGAGTTTATTTAGACTAGAAGTAGATCCAGTTAACTTCCCGGAACTTCCATGAAGACCTAAGAGATAATAAGACTGAAAGTCGTAATCTCCAGGAATAAACGATCCAGAGTAAAATTCAGTGCTATCTTCCACTGTTTTGGTGTTCCAGTGCACAAGGCCACCATATGGGACAGGCTGTACTGTGTACTTACCTTTCATTAACTCTGTGTCCTACTGCTGAGCATTCTGTAAAGGACAAAACTACACAGATCCACAGAATGGCACTGAAAGGGCCTCTACAGACCATGTATCTCTGCCCCACCGTAAAGGTGCGTGGTGGTATCTCTAGACTGAAGGCGGGAGGGTTTCCTTCCCAGTCAGAAGACAGAAATACAGCTGATGGGCACGGAGCACCATGGAAACCTACTAACATGACTGCTCTACCTGCCACTAAAAATCCCATATCCCAGTGTTACTTGCCTCTGTGTCAAAACAACAAGTCTATCAATACTTGATCATTTTGCTCTATACAAAAAAGTCAATTATATATGATTTGATTTAATATGTTCCTAAACCCAGAACCTCTGCATTTCCAGTAAGTGAATTAACCATAGCTCTTTTAAAACTAAATAACATGAAGAGAAAAGGGCAGCCTGAAAACCTGCTATACTTCAAATACAGTGGAAATGCCATGTACACGTCACTACCCATCAGCCCGGGCACTGGTGTTTAAGCAGGAAAAATGAGAACACAGAGCTGGACAATACCCCATGTACACCAAGGAATTAAAGGATTAAATTTTTAGAAGAAAATGTGATTGCTTTATTCAAAATGAAGTAACAACAATACATGAAATAGTTTTAAAACATTTTTCTTGAATATTTGTCAGTTAACATACCATTTACTAGTGGTCAGAAGGTTCAAATGAAGACTAATAAGGACTTGAGACAAATTTTGGCTTTATTATGCAAGATCTGACCATATATATAAGACATTTTATAATTTCTAGACACAGCCTGAAAACAGAAGTATAATGATTAAGCCTTTTCGTGAGCTTCTGACACACAGTTCTACTGGTCGTATACTTGTACCAATACTGCACATTTCTCGGATGTAGCCGTATCACTACCATCACATTGTTGTTGACTTTTCACCAATACCTGGCAATTCAGAGCAACTGATGTTTCTGGGGTTAACTTCTTTCAAGACAAGTAACTAATTTCTAGACAGTAAACAGACATGCATGGAGAACACCTACTAATACACTAAGCATACTCACTCTCTGTTTCCTGTTTGCCAGCACTTTCTTTTCGAGGCAGTGTAGCTGTGATGGATTAGGTTGCAAGCATCAAAGACAAAGACAAGTTAATAAACTGCAATTCGCACAAACCATGCACAAGAGGAAGTTAAAGCTCTAGTTTAAAAGACACATGCAAAGAACCATGAGCATCAGGTAAGGAGAGGTACAAACACACGCTGAGTTGGTCACTACTGTTTGAGAAACTGTATGAGAGAAAACGCTTCATTGGTCTTTTAATGTACTGCTTTTACTCAAATATTCAGGGAAAATATATTTGTTGCCCTCTCTCCCATATTTTTAGATGACTTTTTTTTTTTAAAAGTATGTGAAGCTGTTTCACTTACATTTAAAAGAATGAATTTGAAAGTTTGGGTTTTCTGAGAAAACATCGGTTAAATAATTTAATTCAAAGGAAACTTATTGGAATGAAGTTATTATAGATTTAGACATTAACAAACTGGTATTCCCTGAAAGCCCCTGCAAGGAAGTTCTATTACACTAAATGATTTTATATAACATCCGATTAAAAATGACACAACTGGGGCTTTAAGACCATTTTAAAATTAAAACTATCATGTTAACAACCAGAGGATGGATGGATAGAAGAGTAAAGCTAATGGAACAGATTTAATACAGGAATTTCAACTCTCTTAGGGTCATTTAGCATTTCTTTTATCTTAAGACTTCTATATATACAATATTTATTAGATCAATTTTAGAATTCACCTTAAGACACATTCTAAACTCAAATTAGAAGTTAATGTGAAAAGCGAAGAAAGAAATCATAGAATGAAACAAAATTGAAGCATGTAACTATAATCTAAAGACATCTTAAAACCAGGGTGATGTGTCAACTGACACTATCCTTGCCAAACTTCAAGGCAAAAGCCGGACGACACGTCGGGCCCTTGACAAAGCAGTGATGAGCGTATCTTCCTGGCCTTGGCTGCCTGAGGGGCACATGAGAGGCTGGACATTAAAGGGGCCAACATGGCAAACACGATCATTCTGGAGGGAGCACAGCAGAACACTTTCTGGTGGCTTGTGGTGTCACGGATTTATGTTGATCAGTTTCACTGCACAGCCTGACACATTCTTTCATACAAGCCTCATTTCTTCAGTGGCCAAACAAGAACACAGAGCTAGTCATAATGCCAGTTAACTATGATTTGGGGCTCATGAAAAGCTTATGTCTTTTATCAGCAGCAAGTGAAAATACACAGGAAAGATGTCAAATGTCTTTATGTACCCCTATCTGAGCATCAGCTTCATAGAGGGCAAGGGCTGTGCTCACTGCTGCATTCCCCGTACTACAACAGTGCCTATCACGTGACAGATAACTAGTAGATGACCGGCAAACATTGACGGAGGCAATCGTCCAGCCAGCCCTGAATTCTACCTTGCATTCAAGACTCCCTTTGGAATCAGCCAGATTTCTTAGTTTAGTGGAGAAATGATGATAACATGATTTTGGCCCACCATTTTAAAGATTTCTGAAATCTTAGACAAACAGGAGGGAAAGCAGCAATTATGTAAAGGTATATATCAAGAGGCTAAAATCTCATATTAACATGTTTATTATCTTAACTGTACAAAGAAGAAAATGGTGATTTTAAAATAATTACTAAATTTTCTTTTTCTGCCATCTCATTATGCACATTTGTGGAATACAAAGGAAAAAACATCAAAACAGCAATCCCGGGTCGGGCTGGGGTGGGTCGTTTCTATATCTCTGGGGCCATCAAAGCAAATCCACCAAAAAACACAATAATCAACATAAAGATCTTCTCACAAAGATGATTTCCTGGCATTGTTAGCACACTACATTTTGAATCATTTGAACTAAGTAGATGTTAAAGATTTGAGTCAAGAGTTGTTGAAAAACAGAGGATTATACCCCTCAGAGGATTATACCCTCAATGACTGCATGTTTGGCCACACAGTTCCCCTTTGCGAGAGGCAGTCAATCTGACTAATCTTATAAGCATCTGGAAGCGAGGATTTTTCAGAGCAAGTAAAAAACAAAATAAATTTAATTACTTAATTTTTATTTCCTAAGAAGTTATCTTTCTAAAATTTCAGTTTTTATTTTAATTATTACTATTAAAAACAATTTGAATTGCTGAAAAAATATCTTTGAAAAAATTTACATTCCACCTTATATGGAACTTCTCAAGTCATCTGTATTTACCTTGACATTTATTTTTAAAATGCTAACAAGTTTGAGCTTCAAAAATGAACATTTTTATCATCTGCATTGTTTGTTTATTTTTTCCTCATAACTGATATTAAAATAACTGACACTCTAATTTGGTAATTTTTTATGCCACCTATTATCAAACATTATTCTGCCTGTTCCTATTTAATAGGTGCACAGAAAAGTTAAAATTTTAACATGTTCAAAACTATAAAAATGCCTTCTAAACCTGTATTTTGTGAATTAAAAATACTTTTAACAAGTTAAAAACTTCTCAAGCGGCTAGAAAAGAAAAAATTACATTTTAGATTAATGCAATAACATTAAAATACTATTATAACTGATTTAAGTTATATTTTTATTATTGAATTTATCTTAAAATGCATTTTATACTTTAAAAGCTATTATGATACTAGGATTAATGCTTTACTAAGCATATACTGGGAAAGATTTCCTTGTGTCTCCAGTTTCCATATGCTGAAGGAGAATTCTCTCAAAATACAACGGTTCACTAACAAGTGGTGACAAATGTACTTAATGAAAACATTAAACATGTAACTGCATTAATACTATGCTCTTTACTCAAAAAAACAAAAGCATAACATATCCACAGTGAAACATTAACAAGGATATCAACACACCGCTATTTAAGAACAATTAACCTTTAGGATGAGTTAGCATTTCTGTTTCCAAAAGCCTATTGCCCTAGATCTCATCAGTACCTTGTCAAAGCGAGCAGATACACACAAAACCAAACCATGTCAAATGTCTGGACTAGCACAATCAATGCATTCGTGTTAAACAGCCGGTGACTTAGAGAGTATTTACCTACTAAAGACAGTCTTCTCTGTCCTACAAGAAGAATGGAAATGCGTGCTGTTAATTCACATCCAGTCCTGCTGCCTGATGACTGAGGTGGCTTAGGGCATAGGCTCCCGACAACAAGCAAATGCTGAACTCATGATTCTAAAGGGGAGCTACACAGACACACCGAGGGGGACACAGGCCGCCGTTTAAGGCTGGGTTTTGACTTGAATAGGCACAGAACTCCATCCAAAAGGAACTCCAGAAATGGGGACATGCAAGAGCAGAATGTGGCCTCGGCAGTCGCCTTCCTCAGAACTTGATACTTTCGCTGGCTATTCTTTCAAATAACACTGTCATCCATTCAAAGTGTTTAGGAGCAACAAAAATTCACGTTTCAAAAAGATCTCTTAGAAAAACGAGGTACAGTCATTGAAGACATTTTGGCGGCATTTTTGTAGTCATGTGGCTGGGAAGAAACTACTTAAATTTTCTTTTTGATTCAAAATAGCCAGTGAGAAGTAAGAAGCCAGGAATAACTTTTATTTCTCTGTGGAGAGCAAGACTTTAGAGAGCAAGGACTTGCCCCCAGCTGGGGTCCTTTAGGGAATCCCAAACTCAACTCTCCACATCTCTTGGTCTCAACATCATCTTGTCTCTTGGTCTAATACTTTCTCTAACAGGCTGCACTTCATTTTCTCACCTAGTGCATTTCCTATGAATATATATTTTTAATTACAGCACAAAAACACAATTGCTGTCAGATTCACACCCTGTAGAAGTTTAGTAAAGAACATATTCTATGAAATACCTGGAAATCAAACCAATGGATTAGATCTTCTCCTTCATTTATTCCATTGTATCTTCTTCCACCTTGCTTAAAACCATTTTTAATAGGAAGACAAAAAAACTGATATGCTTCAGCTTACCAAACTTCTTGCTTTCTTTAGTTGTGCCAGTCATCTTGATCTTTGCAACTTCAAAGAAATCTTTGATCTCTCTTTCATACAGTCGGGACAAATAATCCATGTAATTCTTAAACCAAAAGTAACATGTGCTTCTTATTAATAAAATATATATATATAACAATTTTAATTTTAAAATCCCCCAAGACTTTCATGCTTGTTTTAAATTGTGTGTTCCAAAACTCTGATGCATTCACAGGGCATAGAAAGCAGGCTGTTTTCTTTAAAAAAAAAATTGAACGGGCATCATAACATGAACAATCTACAAAAATATGAAGCCACATATAAGCACACGTACATTTTATTTTTACACATGACCTGTTTTAAATATCGCGGCAGTCACACGGCACAGGATGTCAGAATCAGAGCAACCACGTTGTCTCAGGCTGCAAGGACAGCGCGGCATTCAGCGCCGCTGTGTACGCAACTGAGGAAGCCAACCCCTCAACAGGAGATGCTGAGCGGTGTCAATGTCTGACTGTGACAGTCAGTGCTACAGCAAGCTTTGCAAGCCCAGTGAATTGTGTCCTCGGAACGATTTTCTCAGAGTGGGGTTTCAGGGCGAAAGAGCACTGGTGTCTTAGCCCTTCCTCTATGCGGCCACGTTGCTTTACTCAACAGAGCCAACAGAATGAGGGACAACATTCAGCTTCATCCAGCCTTTGTCAGCTTGCAGTGTCACCTCAAAATGGGCTCTTTTCAGTCAGAATTTAATTAGTTCACCTCACAGTTTCCATAATTAGATAATCACTTATTTTAAAAGATTTATTTGAAAGTCCCTTTTTGATTCTATCAGCTAGTATTTGCAGACACTATTCTTATTTATGTGATCCCTTTGGTTCTTAGTCCTATCATTACGATCAATTGTGAACAGAAATTGATCACTGGGACTAGTGAGATGGCATTGGTACATGCCACCTCGATGGGATTGAATTAGAATCCCCTGGTATGTTTCTAACTCTACTGTTTGAGGTAAGTCAGCTTGAGCATGTCCCGAATTGCACATCTCTTCCCTCTCTTATTCCCACTCTTATATTTAACAGCGATCACTTTTCAGTTAGGTTTCAGCACTTAAGAAGAATTGTGTATTGATTACAGTATTCAACCAAAAGTATTAAGTAGAACAAACAAAAAAAATACTAAGAGGGATAACATATTAAGCTGCTCATCAACAGTCAGGGTGAGGGCTGATCAAGTCACCGTTTCTCATAGTGTTCATTTCACTTTAACAGGTTTCCTTTTTGGTGCTCAGTTAGTTGTCACCTATCAAGGAGAACAAGTGGTATTTGTCCCTTTGGGATTGGCTTATTTCACTCAACATAATGTTTTCCAAATTCCTAACAGGGATCACTTTTCAGTTAAAATTTAAACACCTAAGAATAATTGTGTGTTAATTACAGAGTTCAACCAATGGTACTAGAACAAAAAAAAAATACTAAAATGGATAAAGTATTACATTGCACATCCACCGTCAGGACAAGAGCTGATCAAGTCACTGTTTCTCATAGTGTCCGAGTTAGAGAAGGACAGAGAGAGAGAGAACTTCCGTCCACTGGTTCACTCCTCCCACTGCTGCAACAGCTGGGGCAGGGCCAGGAGCTTCTTCAGGGTCTCCCACAGTGGTCTCTCCCAAGTGGAAGAGGCACTTGGGCCATCTTCTGCTGCCTTCCCAGGGACATCAGCAGGGAGCTGGGTTGGAAGTGGAGCAGCCAGGACTCGAACCAGCACCCATATGGGACACCAACATCGCAGGCAGGAGACTTACCCACTGTAACAATGCTGGCCCCAACTAATTTTCTTAAAACCAATTCAATCCTCACTGATGTGGAAAGCATCTATTATGTAACATGCAGTTATTTCCCACACCGGCTTCTTGTCAGGAAGGACTCTCAACAATGGGAGACCATATATTCTGTCTCAAGTTACATGTCACAGTTTGACTACACTGGAATAAATCCATAGCAGAAAATGTCTATCTAGCAATTAATTTATTTTTTTAAGATTTATGTGTTTATTTGCAAGGCAGAGTTACAGAAAGGTACAGGCAGAGAGAGAGTGAAGTCTTCCATCTGCTGGTTCACTCCCCCAGATGGCCACACTGGCTGGAGCTACATGATCTGAAGCCAAGAGCCAGGAGTTTCTTCCAGGTCTCCCACACGGGTGCAGGGGCCCAAGCACTTGGGCCATCTTCCACTGCTTTCCCAGGCCACAGCAGAGAGCTGGATGGGAAGTGGAGCAGCTGGGACTCAAACAGGCACCCATATGGGATGCTGGTACTGCAGGCCAGGGCTTTAACCCACGATGCCACAGTGCCAGCCCCTCCTTCCTAATTCCTTTTTGTTTTAAAAGATTTATTCATTTGAAAGCCAGAGTTACACAGAAGGGGAAGCAGAGAGGCAGAGGTCTTCATCCACTGGTTCACTCCCTAATTGGCCACAACAGCTAAACAGCTAGAGCTGTGCTGATCTAAAGCCAGGAGCTTCTTCTGGGACTCCCACGTGGGTACAGAGGCCCTCCTGATTCCTTTTTTTAGATTTATTTTTACTTTTTTATTTATTTGAAAGAATTACAGAGAGAGGTAGAGACAGAGAGAGAGGTCTTCCAATCTGCTGGTTCACTCCCCAGATGGCCACAATGGCTGGAGCTGCGCCGATCCGAAGCCAGGAGCCAGGAGCTTCTTCCAAATCTCCCATATGGGTGCAGGAGCCCAAGGACTTGGGCCATCTTCTACTGCTTTCCTAGGCCACAGCAGAGAGCTGGATTGGAAGAGGAGCAGCCGGGACTTGAACTGGCACCCATATGGGATGCTGGCGCCACAGTGCCGGCCCTGATTCCTTTTTAATGAAAGTTCTGGTTTGACAACATTTCAGCAACCAAACCAGATTATGATGTAAAAACATAATCTTTCAAAAGCACAAACCACAGGATCAAGGAACATTCCGGGGAAACAACCCAATTTCATTAAAAAGCTCACAATCCTGTTAATCAAAAATATACTCTGAACAGAGAGTGATTCCATAAATCACTACTAGGTTGACTACAGTCTTGTTTCTTCACTTTAAATTATACTCATGAATACTGTATTATATATAAAGACAGGGCAATAATACTGAGAACACAATTAGGCAAAAAGCTTATTGATTACTTATTTGAATATTCACTAGGGGACAAAGCACTTGTTGGCACAGAACTCTTAAGGAGATATAATTTATGTTTAATTATTCAAAATATTAAACCTCCTAAAATTTCAAAAGGCAAAAAATTTCAGTAATGTATTTTTCCTTAAGATATCTGCAAATCAGAATTCCGCTGAATAAAACAAAACAAAATATAACACAACAGCAGAGTTGTAAAATACTTACTAGACTCATTGTGAGTAACAACAATAATCTAAACTACCTAGCCTACCTAATAATAATCTAAACTACCTAGCCAGATAAGATGTGTCAATACCTCAGAGGATGAACAACCTTTTTAAAAAGCATGTTTTAAATTCTAACTTTTAAATATTATTTATTTTAGGGGGTTTATGTCTCCTTTCTCAAATCTTAGTTTGAAAGAGAGGGAGCTCGGGCCTGAGCTGTGGTATAGCAATGCCAACATCCCACATGGGTGCCAGTTTTAGACCCGGCTACTCCAGTTCCGATCCAACTCCCTGCTAATATACCAGGGAAAGCACCAGAGGATGGCCCAAGTGCTTGGGACCCTGCACACAGGAGATCTGGAAGAAGCTCCTGATTCCTGGCTTTGGCCTGGCCCAGTCCCAGCTGCTGCAGCCATCTGGAAAGCGAACCAGTGGATGAAAGATCAAACTCTCTCTCTCTCTCACTCTCTCCCTCCCTTCCTCTCTCTCTTTCTCTCCCTCTCTTTCTGTAACTCTTTCAAATAAATAAATCTTAAAAAAAAAAAGAAGAAGAAGAAGAAATAGAGGGAGCCAGATCTTATCTCACACGGACAAATGCACTTCAACAGAAAGAACAAGAAGACGGAGAGGTAACAGCGTCAGAAATACGTTGACATCACACATTGCTAGGAACACGCAATTAGCCTCATTCTTAGTATCACACACATCACTAATCTCTACTCAACGCTTTGGGCTTCTCCTGAAACGTGAACCTGAGACATTCTGCCTCTATAATGGCAATCCCAGTGTTCTCACTCGTTCCAGGACACACAATTATTATTATTTATTAACACAGCTTATGCATTTCTTAGATCTTTTGTTTTAAACTTCAAATACACAAAAACTTATGGATAAAAAGATTTTAAAACCGAGCTGTTCTTCCAGACAGGAGTATCAGGATACTATTGGCTATTTACACATTTCAGTTAGATAGATGGCAATTCTTAAGCTCTGTTTTTTTTTTAAAAAGACACGATGTCTACTTACTAAACTGAAGCCCACAGCATAAATGCCACTGAAATACTGTCCCTGTCCTGTCACAATAGCCACTTATGAAATCTAAGAGTTTATCACTCCACGTCTTGAGTCTACCAACAGCCACAACTCAAGTCCACCTCCCCACCTCATGCACAGTAAAAACCTGACTCTTAGGGTGCTCTAGCTGCCCTTCCAGATGCGCCCGCCTTGGCTCACAGTGTTCCGGCCTCGCCAGCTCCGGACTGCTCAAGCACCGCTGGCCTGCCCTGTCCGAGAGCCCTGAGCTGTGCCCGCCAGGAACTCTCATTGCTCACATCCCCATGTGTGTCAAACCTGTGCTCAGACACCAGCTCTTCCTGACTCGCTTCCCTGCCCATCGTGTTTGACGTGGCAGCCTTCCCCATGTCCCAGCATTCCCTCTTCATTCTCCAGAGCTCTTAGCAACACCTCCCGACACACACCGTATTAACTGTTCTGTCTCTCTCCTCTAGAGTGCGCACAATGAGAAGCATGCCCCTGTCTCCTTCAAAGCTGTACCTTCAGCACCTATTACACTGCACGCACACGACAGTTACTCAAGAAACTCAATCCATTTTATGGTACGAAAGACCCACTAAGTCTTAGTCAGTGGTACCTACAGGCATCCTCACCCCAGGCCTAGAAAGGCTGCCATCACCCCACGCCTGCCGCTGGAGCCCCTCTCTTGGTTTATATTCTGTCTGGTCCTTCCGCTGTCTTCCTGGGTCCATGCTGCTTCACCTGAATTCTTACACTGGGCTCTGAAATCATTTTCCCCTCCAGTCTTCCCCTGTTGGAGAAATGCTGTCAGGCTACACAGCTGATCCCTTTCCACACAATTCCTCACTGCTCTAGCCGATGGGACTTCTGCTTCAGTCACACTTGCCCTCCTCTGGGTCCGCCCCGTGTCCCAGTGCTCTTCCTCTTGCTTCTGCTTCATCTGACCCCACTCGTGATTTGAAAACTCAACTGAAGTCCAGCGTCCTCCATGAAGTTACCCCCACGGCTTCAGGACTGATTTCCCGTCTCTCAACTGCTGTGTATTTAAACTCAGTTTCAGTTTAGCACTTATTTTTTGATTGTTTTATGTACAATTCTTCCCAGTCAGATTTAAAGATCCTGAGGCAAAGGCTTATTTGTCAAGGCACTGGTTCCTAGAATAGCGGCATGGTTGTTAATCGAGATGCATTGTGTACTGTCTTATCAGAATGGATCATAAATTCTTAGAAGGCAAATAGCTCACTCACATATCTTCCTACTCCCTAACATGCATAGCGCACAAAAATAAACCCTGGAAATAATTACAGCATATAACTAAACTGAATTATGCTTCAGGCTATGACATGACTTACTACTATTTTATATTGAAGTCCAAAATATAGATCTTCCTTATCAAGATAGACAAAATAAGTTTTATCCCTGGTTAATGAGTACTCAGAAACACAAAGAATTTCTGCTCTGCTAAGAATATATAGTATTTCAAACTTGGGGGCTGCATACATGACCTCTTGACTGTAAAAGATTAAAGTCTACACTCCGTAACTGATGGCTAACCCATACCTTTGTTAGTCCTTCATATTTTCCGTAATCTGTACTCTTGAGCCACTCCATCAGCTTGGCGTAGCGGAGCAAGTCTCTATGAAATGGATGATGATTGGGTAAAGTCAGTTCAGTGGAGTGCTGAGCAAGAGTCGAACTCTGATCATGACCCTAGAGTAAAGAAATAAGTAAATAAACATCACTGACAGTTCAAAGAAACACTGTTAGAAATGAAAATTCTAAACAATGTCCAAACATGGCCAAGCAAAATCAACAGAATAGGAAAAATAAAAACCAAGTACTTACATGTCTTCCATCATCCTGTTAATACCCACTAAACACTACAAGCAAAGCACTCCTAAGTAATGTAAGAATGGTACTCTGAGAAATCAGCTTCTCGTCCCACCTCCTACACAGGAGTTGGAAATGGATGCTTTGATCATGCTTGTCTCTCTCATGCATATATCATGATATATCTTACAACTTACTAAACAAATCTCAACACAGACTGCATTAAGACACTACATGAGGAACATTACTCATAGTAAACTACATTTATGATATTTGCTTAGTGTCTACAGTATTTAAAAAATAGATAAAGATACATAGGATATAGAATTTCAGAACTAAAAAGGATGCAGATGACTATATGTTGGGTTTTCCAGGATAATCCCTAATAATAACACACACATGACTTTGTTTTTAAACCTGGATAAAACTTCCACATAAATAAGTTAATAAGTTAACAAACAGTCTTAGGCAGATAACGATGGGAATTCTGCTCTGGAAAACACAGACATGGCAGACCGTCTGATCCATCCTAGATGATGAAACCAAAGCTGAAGGGGTTAAATGATTTCCCTAGTCACACTGGAGGAGTCATTTTAACCAGCTTCAAAAACTGGAACCGCCTGCCAGTTACTGTATACAAAAATAAAATCTCCCCAGTCCTCTTCCGACAGCATGCCTCTCCTTCACTGCTGCTGGGCCAATGGTCGTCACGGAACTCAAAGCCACTAAGAGATGGGAAGCCGGAAAGTGAATGGGGCACATTCCCCTGGAGAAGTGTAATTCCCAAGAAGAGAGGGCAAAATAAGCCACATTTAATTAGTCATTTTCACTCAATTTGACTTGTCTTGAGAATCAGAAGCTATTTGTTAGAATTTTGAGAAAATGTATTAAAATGACAAAGACTGTTAGAGTTTTGGGACTGGTTAACTAATTTCCTGGTAAAGTCATCTAAAGTTAATTATAAACATGTGTTATAATAGCTCCTTGCTGATGCACCTGAGAAAGCAGAGGAAGCTGGCCTAAGCTCCTGGCTTTGGACCAGCCCAGCTCTGGCTGGGGTGCCCATTTGGGGAGTGAACCAGTGGATGGAAGAGCGCTCGCTCTCGTTCTCTGTCACTCTCTCTATATATATAATCTCTGCCTTTCCAATAAATAAATAAATCTTTTTTAAAAAATATGGTATGGAGCTGGCTCTGCGGCATAACAGGTAAAGCTGCTGCCTGTGGTGCTGGCATCCCTAAGGGTGCTGGTTCGAGTTCCAGCTGCTCCACTTCTGACCCAGCTCCCTGCTAATGTGCCTGGGAAAGCAGCAAAAGATGGCCCCTCTACCTATGTGGGAGACCTGGAAGAAGCTCCTGGCTCCTGACTTTGGACTGGCCCAGCTCAAGCTGTTGTGGCCATCTGAGGAGTGAACAAGTGAATGAAAGACCTCTCTCCGTCTCTCCCTCCCTCTCTGTAACTCTGCCTTTCAAATAAACAAATTAATCTTTTTTTATAAAAAAGGTAAAACTCTATTATTTATGTAATTAAATACATGATGTTTTCTTAAAATTTTTCTTTTTTTTTTAAAGATTTATTTTATTTATTTGAAAGACAGAGTTAGAGAGAGAGGTAGAGAGTCCCAGCACTGGTTCACTCCCCAGATGGCTGCAACGGCTGGAGCTGCACTGATCCAAAGCCTGGAGCCAGGAGCTTCCTCCGGGTCTTCCACATGGGTGCAGGGGCCCAAGGACTTGGGCCATCTTCTACTGCTTTCCCAGGCCATAGCAGAGAGCTGGATCGGCAAAAGAGCAGCCAGGACTAGAACCGGCACCCATATGGGATGCCAGCACTTTAGGCCAGGGCTTGAACCTGCTGCACCACAGCGCCAGCCCCCCAAAATTTTTCTAAGACAAGCACATTTTATAAAAACTTCATTACATTTAAATTTTCACTAGCATATATATCCTTAACATTTGCAGTAAAATTTGCTAATCTGAACACCTGACTATAGCCAAGCACTGCTCTCAGTATTGAACAACATAAACATGTTAATCTTCCTAACAGGCCTCAGAGGTAGGTATTTTTATTATTCCCACAGACTGGATAAAGCAACTAAGGTGATAAAAAGAGCTAATGGGCTGGCGCCGCGGCTCACTAGGCTAATCCTCCGCCTTGCGGTGCTGGCACACCAGGTTCTAGTCCTGGTCGGGGTGCCGGATTCTGTCTTGGTGGCCCCTCTTCCAGGCCAGCTCTCTGCTGTGGCCAGGGAGTGCAGTGGAGGATGGTCCAAGTCCTTGGGCCCTGCACCCCATGGGAGACCAGGAGAAGTACCTGGCTCCTGCCATCGGATCAGCGCAGTACACCGGCCACAGCGGCCATTGGAGGGTGAACCAACGGCAAAAGGAAGACCTTTCTCTCTGTCTCTCTCTCTGTCCACTCTGTCTGTCAAAAAAAGAGCTAATGAACTTGTTCAAGGTCACTCAACCTGGAAGTGGCAGAGCCAGGATGGGGGACCCAGGATGTTTGACTCCTATGACCACACTTTAAAACACTTTGCTAGACTGACTAGCTGACAAAAATTATACATCTGGTCAAATTTTGAATACATTTTCAAGATTCAGGGAGTCTTCTCTTTTGACATAACTATTTTTATTTTCTTAAAGAAGAAAAAAATTGAGTAAAGTTTCAACAAATGTCTTAAGAACAGATTTAATCATAACAAAAATTTTAAAGATTCATTTATTTGAAAGAGCAATGGGGGGAAGGGCAAGAGGAGAGGCAGAGGGAGAGACTGAGAGTGAGGGAGGTATCTTCCATGCAATGGTCACTCTCTAAATGGTTACAATAGACAGCTAGGTCTGGGCCGGGCCAAAGCCAGGAATAAGGAACTCCATCTGGGTCTCCCACATGTGTGTCAGGAACTCAAATACTTGGCCCATTATCTCTGCCTTCCCAGCCACAACAGCAGAGCAGCTGGGACTCAAACTGGCACTCCAATTTGGGATACTGGTGTTGCCAGCAGTGGCTTAATTTGCTTAGCCACAACACCAGCCCCATTATTTCTTTGAAAAAGTCTTTTTTTGGTAAATGTAAAAATGGTTGTCTTGGTCAGTCTTCAAATTTTATTTCTTTTGATTTTCTGATTTTTGTTCTTAATTTGCTATTATGTTTACTCAACAGATTATTGCCCCTGGATTTTCAATATAATATTTATCATGTTACTATCCACTTTGCAATAAACTGCATTGATGAATTCAAGTCCTACCTTACCTGTGAATCCATCTGACTCCTTAAATCCTCAGTAATCTTACTTTTGCACTTATAAACCATGGGTCACAATTAACAATTTATTATATACATTGCTATAGGTCTTCAAGTAGATTAGTCTTAACTTCTTACAAGCATCTCCAGGGCAGGAGCCATTCCTCATTCTTACATATGGATGGCAGTAAGTACATAATAAGCATACAATGAAAATTTGGTGATTGGTAAAGAAATGGACCATAATATATTACTACATTTTTCCATGTTTCCTCTTTGCTACATGATCTTATGCACTGAATTCAACACAGAGAAAATCTTTTTCTTGACCTTAGGACATCCTCTTCCACCATCTTCAGCACATCCCACGTTGTTGCAACATTCTAGTTTTTAACATGCACCATTCACATGTAACAATACATTTTAAATTTGCAGAAATGGGAAGCATTCATTTTAAACCAAGCCATTAGTTCACAAGGCAAAGAAGCAAAATCATAAATAACTGCAGGTTATAACAAACAGGTAAGGGTACAAAAAGGACTACTGTTCACTGACTGGTGTTTTCAATACATCTATAAACTGTAGATAACTTCATCATCAACACTATCATTTTTAAAAACTGAGGAGTCATAGAAATTAATGCTATGGAACCAGTGTTGTGAAAAAATGTCAATTGGTATTCCCTACGTGACAGAATTTTAAATTTATTTTTTTCTTGATGCTTTTCAGTTCAAGACAAATGCTGAGGGGGTCTTCCCTGACTGCTCCCCACGCTTAATCAGGAAACCTGTCTATGCTACCACAGTACACGCAGCACAGCAGTTACCCATCCTGACTATGTCTGTCTGTCTCCCATCCCTGTTCTGGGAGCTACTAGCGGACACAATTAGTCTGTCATTTATGCCAAGTCACTGTCTACTACGCACCTCTATCACTGGCAAATAATTACGAAATAAAGGAAAGAGTAAACGAGTGAGTGAAAGAATGACAGGAAGAAAGACAAGCAAAATGAAATGAAATGCCTTTTTATTTTTTGGCCAAAATAAACTCTGCTATGGGACATTAAAACCAGCTACAAATATGGTTAATGGGTAGCTCAAATCAGTAAGCTAAGTTATAATGTATAAAGATTTTGCCACTAAGTTTAGCAGACTTTACTGGAAAAAAAAAATATAACCAGAGAAGCTTGAGCCAAATTTGATGTACTCACAGGAACCGAAAGAAAGTAGGACCTGTTATAGAGCTGAAGGAGGGCCTGAGTAAACTAATCAGAAATAAAATATAGTAAATACAATTGTTTTAGAACACTGTAATGTGACACCAAAGAAAGAACCCAATGCTTTCAGGTGGCATTTCCTGATAAACATTTCCCCCCCGATTTTCTTCACCCAATAACCCTAATAAAATATAGAGACTAAAAACATAAGAAATGTAATTTACTACACCGAATATTAAAATGCCTTCTAATCCCGTTAAGGTACTCCTAATACACATTCTGCATAGTAACATTCTTTCGCATATAAAGCTACAGACAAGGTGTTTATGTGATGATTAAGTCAGCTGAGATGTACAGTTGAGCTCTAGTCATTTCCCACAGGTGTACTCTGCATATAAGCACAGAGTGCCTACGAAACAGTTAAAACAACATACTTAAAAATAAAACAGGCCCAAAGGTAAACATATAACAATCGAACTTACTTCTATAAATGTCTAAATGGTATATGAGTTAATAAACATAGTTATTTATTTGATTTTTAGAATCAGAGAATTTCAGTTGAAAGGAACGAACCTGTCTATCTAATGCCTAAAACACATCTATGAACAAACATGCATGTATTTTAAAATCTTAAAATAAAAAAAAAATGAAGGAATCTACTGCAATGTCAACTGAACACATTAAATCCTTCATGAGAATTTAAAGTAATACATAAACAAGCCAGAGAACACAGCAGCTTTAAGAGTAAATGAATTACCTGCTGAACAAACACGTTGTTGAGGTGACTGGCCAGTCTCCGGGCAAAATGCTCTCTCAGGTCGCCGAAACGCTGCTGCTGCTGCTTGACTGCCAGAAGCATGTCATGGCCTGAATGTCAAGGACGTCTCGTGAATGATTTCAGGTGTAAAAGGACCCTTCACTCTTAACGAATGTATGGATAAAGCACCCACATCAAAACGCTGAACAACCAAGTTTTACTGGCTTATTCTTTTCTTCACAAAAGATAAGCAGGAGAAAAAACAACAGTGCATGCAATGGTTCTCAAAGTGTGGTCCCACCTGGCATCGCCTGGGAACTGCAGAAGTGCGCATGTACTGAATCTGGGGATGGTGCCTGGCCCCTGTGTCTTAGCAAACCCTCAAGGTGATTCTGATGCACACCCAATCCACAGTCTAGAAAAACTTACACTGTCTGGTCTAACCAAAGCATTTGCTTTGTGCTAGGTTCTAGGACAGTGCTAAGGAAAGCTCACACTGTTAACCAGAGTCAGTGGTAAGCAGTCAGAAGGAACTAAAATGAAGACGTTTCTAATGTTCACAGATACACTGATATACTGGAAAACAGGTGAAACTCATCTGAGTAGGTAACAACGTTACCCTTACGTCATTTGCTGCATGTACTCCCTGTCAAGCTCCTTACACCTCGTGCAGGCTGTCTCAGGAGCTTGGGGAGATTAGTGCACACACCTGGTCGAAGAGCCACGTTCATGCACTGCAGAAGGGCATCAGCAGCGTTGGTGCAGGCCTCAATGCCTCTGGAAGAAGCAAGATCTCCCTCCTGGAGGGCCTTTATATGACCTTTGGCCAAGTCCATGTGGTTCTGAAATATATGCAAATACACCATTTGCACACAAAATTTTGGAGAAATTTTAGGCGAGCTGTTACTTAATCCTATCACCTGGTCTTTGGAATTATTTTAAATCTTTAAATCAGAGCATTTTACAAACAGGCTTTATCTATCGTCATTTCTGTTGCTTTTATATATTGTACTTACCACAAGGAACTCTATCTCAGACAGGAGCTTGACGTTATTGGTGTTGCTAAGGTGGATGAGGTGGTTGCTCTCGGAAATCTGATCCATCTGTTCTTTCACGCTTTGGAGCATTTCCTCGTAGCTGCTCAGCTTCAATTCAATCTGGTCCACCTCCTTGAGAGCCTCATCCAGCAACTTCATCAGGATGTTCACTTGTTTCTCAGAGGCCATGATTGACTGGATGTTGGCCTACAATGTTAAAAACAAAAAAAACCACTTCGTGTTATTTAAGTGTGTAAACGGAGTATAAAGATGAAATGTTGTTTCCATGCTTTGCAAATTGACTAACAAAAATTGAAACACATCCAAACATCACTTTATGTTCGTGCTCCACTTCTAAGACAGCTTTTCATGAAGACGCACTGGGCTCTCAACAAAGGTTAGGAACCGTTACTTGATATTCTGTATTTCCTTAGTCTACAAGTAGGTTCTGTCCCAAAATGCACCGTCAGAAAGGGCACATTTCCACTTCCGTAAATTTAGGGGCATTAGGTCACGTCATACATCATCTCTAACACTTCTTCCATTTATACCAGCTACAGAAAATGTCCTATACTTCTTAGCATCTACATGAAACCCTAAATAAGTGTAAAATCATCTAGTTAGTATCTTAGTTCGGAGGGCGGCTGTAGTATGCCAGTCTTTGAAGGATACGTGGAACTAATTTATAATTGCAATCCTAACTAACAGGATACGGATAGATGTTCTTTTCTCTCTCATTTGCAGTGATTTTTTTCTTCAAGGCAAAGCAATAACAAACCACAATCCCCTTATCACTGTTTTCTAAGAGATTTCACTATTGATTCTGAATTCTCTGAAACCAGGAAGCTGCCAAGTCCAAACTTAAACTGCAAAACAATATGATGACCTGAAACATATATGCAATATTAATTAGAAACACAAATATAAATCACTAAGCTGTATTAAGAAGGCAAGTAACAGGGCCAGTGCTGTGGCACAGTCAGTAAAGCTGCTGCCTGCAGTGCCAGCATCCCATATGGGCGCCGGCTCAAGTCCCGGCTGCTCCACTTCCAATCCAGCTCTCTGCTATGGCCTGGGAAAGCAATAAAAGATGGCCCAATCCTTGGGTCCCTGCACCCACATTGGAGACCCGGCAGAAGCTCCTGGCTCCTGGCTTCGGATTGGCTCAGCTCTGGCCATTGCGGCCATCTGGGGAGCGAATCAGCGGATGGAAGACCTCTCTCTGCCTCTCCTTCTCTCTCTGTGTATCTCTGACTTTCAAGTAAATAAATAAATCTTAGAAAAAAAAAAAGGCAAGTAACACAGTGTAATGAAAAACTGGCACAAAGAACTGAAACAATATCACCACACCGTTGATGCTATGACTTACACATTATTTTGCATATTATTCAAAGTAACTCAACTGCAAGTACAAGTCAATCATAAGAGTCAGCAGGACTTGGAATCCACTGACACCTCCTCAGTAACAGAGCTGGAGTCTGAATCTGCCTGACAACTGACACTACATCTTGAGATTTCTTCTAGGCTCAGTTTCCAGTGGATTTGGTAAACTGATACTTACAATATTCATGCAATCTCTCTGGGTGTGAGATCACACAATTTCTGACCGTCTATGTGTAAAATCTCAAAACCTTAAAGTCTTTAAAATGTTCCTTATTCTCTAAGGGGTTTCTTAAGTATTTACTTTCTTTAAAATGAAAACAAACGCTGATGGTGTTTTTAGAGTTTTCTCACATAAGTGGTGCTGTGTGTTTGGATTACAGACTCAAACTGTGCATGCAAAGACAAGGTTCTGTCTGAAACACTACAGCAGAGAAGCCGAAGATCTTTTCTCCCTGGATCTCCTGTCTTCACCACACTTAATCTCCTCCCTTTCAGTAAAGATTTACTTATTTCAGTCTCATTTTTCTCTTTCTAATTTGGACCTAATTTTTTTCAAACCAGAAACGGGCTCTTCTTTGGCACTCACTGTCCTGAGGTGTTTCAGAGACTGGGGCATCGACACTGAGAATGCTTGCTTTCATTTATCACTTCCTGTCAAGACCCTCCCCAAATCCAGAACCCCAGCCAACCGCCCTCATGGGCAAAACAGAAATGGTTCCATCTTTTGACCAAGAATGGTGGAAAATGGGCAAATGATCTGAACATGTTTCTCAAAAGAAAATACATAAATGGCAAACAAATAAATGAGAAAACACTCAGCAATATTCATCGCTGAAAAAACAGAAATGAAAACTATAATGAGATATCATCTACCCTTCAGTTAGAATGTCTGTTATTAAAAAGACACACACTTACACACAGACACAACTCAACACCAAAACAAACAAACAAATGTTGGTGAGGAAGTGGAGCAAGGTGAACTCGCCTACACTTCTGGTAGGAATATAAACTAGTACAGCCACCATGCAAAACAGTATGGGGGGTCCTCAAAACACTAGATAGGAATCCCACTGTCAGGCATATATTCATACTGCAACACCATTCACAGTAGCCAAGATATGCAATCAACCTAGGGGTCCACTGTTGGATGAACAGATGAAATAAGGTACATATACAGAATGCAGTATTATATAGGCATTGAAAAATGAAATCCTGTCATTTGTGGCAACATGGATGGAACTGCAGGATATTTTAAGTGAACTAAATGAGACAAATAAAGACAAAGACCCTATGTTCTCACTGGTATGTGGAAGCTAAAAAGGTTGATCTCAGAAACAGAGTAGAGCAGTGATTATCAGAAGCCAGGAAGGGGCTGGGAGGAACAGGATGCAGGTGTGACGGTGCAGTTAGATAGGAGAAGTGACTCCTGGTGTTCCACAGCACAACAGGGTGAACACAGCTGGTGTGACGGTGCAGTCAGACAGGAGAAGTGACTCCTGATGCTCCATAGCACAACAGGGTGAACACAGCTGGTGTGACGGTGCAGTCAGACAGGAGAAGTGGCTCCTGATGCTCCATAGCACAACAGGGTGAACACAGCTGGTGTGACGGTGCAGTCAGACAGGAGAAGTGACTCCTGATGCTCCACAGCACAACAGGGTGAACACAGCTGGTGTGACGGTGCAGTCAGATAGGAGAAGTGACTCCTGATGCTCCACAGCACAACAGGGTGAACACAGCTGGTGTGACGGTGCAGTCAGATAGGAGAAGTGACTCCTGATGCTCCATACCACAACAGGGTGAACACAGCTGGTGTGACGGTGCAGTCAGACAGGAGAAGTGACTCCTGATGTTCTACAGCACAACAGGGTGAACACAGCTGGTGTGACGGTGCAGTCAGACAGGAGAAGTGACTCCTGATGTTCTATACCACAACAGGGTGAACACAGCTGGTGTGACGGTGCAGTCAGACAGGAGAAGTGACTCCTGATGTTCTACAGCACAACAGGGTGAACACAGCTGGTGTGACGGTGCAGTCAGACAGGAGAAGTGACTCCTGATGTTCTATACCACAACAGGGTGAACACAGCTGGTGTGACGGTGCAGTCAGATAGAAGTGACTCCTGATGCTCCATAGCACAACAGGGTGAACACAGCTGACACCCACTGTGCTTTTCAGAATAGTAGAAAGGATTTCAGGGGCTGGCGCCCTGGCTCACTTGGTTAATCCTCCGCCTGCGGCGCCGGCATCCCATATGGGCATGGGGTTCTAGTCTCAGTTGTCCCTCTTCCAGTCCAGCTCTCTGCGGTGGCCCGGGAGGACAGTGGAGGATGGCCCAAGTACTTGGGTCCCTACACCCGCATGGGAGACCAGGAAGAAGCACCTGGCTCCTGGCTTTGGATTGGCGCAGCACCGGCTGTAGCAGCCATTTGGGGAGTAAACCAACGGAAGGAAGATCTTTCTCTCTGTCTCTCTCTCACTGTCAAATAAATTTTTTAAAAAAATAGTAGAAAGGATTTCAAAGTTCTCAACACAAAGAAATGATGTTTGAGAGGATGGAAATGCCAATTACTCTGATTTGATTATTACACATTGTATATATATATATTGAAATATCACTTTCTATCCTAAAAATCAAGTATTTTACATTAATTAAAATATATACAATATTTTAGAAGAAAAAAAAAACAGGGAAAAACTGATGGCTGCCAGTAATGTGTGTACCAAGACAGCAATAATTACACTACACAGGCTTAGATGCCACGGCAGTAACATATAAACGTCACCAGCGCTCTCAATCCACCACACATCATTTATTCACAGATGGCAGGAACGTCTTACCCCATCTAGCACCTGCAGCTCTCTGGACAACTTTTCTGCAAAGGCCTCGGCATTCGAGATTGCATATTCACAGCCTTCCATCATTATCTCAATGTCCTGCTCTTCTCTTGCATTTAACTCCTGGTATTCATCTACTGCTTCTTCATCACCTCCTGTTACGCTCTGATTTTCTCCACTTGGAACAGATTCTTAAAGAGGGTAAAAATTCAAAATAAAATAGTCAAACAGTAGGAAAGATTATGACATAGCACTTGTACCTAGTTAAGATCAGTTATAAGCACAGGTCACATTTAATGGCTGAAAAATAGGAAAAAGTAATGCAAAATATATTAAAAAAATCAGACCCTATGTTTACAAAGAGTTGCATGTTAACAAAATACTAAAAATAACAAATAAAAAGCATGCATTCTAATTCATTGACTTCTAAGTGTTAAAAAAGGCTTTAATTACAAGTTCCCAAAATATAAACTAAATTACAAAATAAAACATAAAAACATGCAGAAACAAACCTAACCTTTTTCTCCTACCTGAGGTGACTGTTGGTCTAACAGAACAATTAAAGCAAAATAATTTGCTTTCCTTTTTTTCCCTCAGGTAATGTCTTTTTTTTTTTTTTTTTTTTTTTTTTTTGCTCTTTTCGTCTTTAGTTTATTTCATTATTTTCCAAACAACTTTTTAACTGAAATGAAACGTGCATCTACAATCCACAGTTTTGGACATTGGAAAACGATTACCTGGGGACCAGGTGGTTTGCTGAGTGGGTAAGACAGCCACTTCCCACATCAGAGTACCTGGGTTTGACACTCAGCTTTGCCTCCAGACTTTAGCTTCCTGCCAATGCCCAATGCAGACACTAGGAAGCAGTGGTGATGACTCAAGTAACTGGGTCCCTGCCACCCACATGGGAGACCTGGTATTCCCAGTTTCTGGCTCTGGCCCTGCCCCAGCCCTATCTACTGCAGGCACTTAAAGAGTAAACTAGCGGGGCTGGCGCTGTGGCGCAGCAGGTTAATGTCCTGGCCTGAAGCGCCAGCATCCCATATGGGCATCAGTTCGAGACCCAGCTGCTCCACTTCCAATCCAGCTCTCTGCTGTGGCCTGGGAAAGCAGTAGAAGATGGCCCAAGTCCTTGGGCCCCTGCACCCGCATGGGAGACCTGGAAGAAGCTCCTGGCTCCTGGCTTCGGATCAGCACAGCTCCGGCCGCTGCAGCCAATTGGGGAGTGAACCAGCAGATGGAAGACCTCTCTCTCTCTGCCTCTCCTCTCTGTATAATGTTGACTTTCAAATAAATAAATAAATCTTTAAAAAAAAAAAAAAGTAAACTAGCACTCAGGAGTGCTGTCTCTCTGTCTCTCTCTTTCAAATTCTCAATTTCTACAAAGAAAGTATTTCTAAAAAGAAAATAATTTCTAAAAAGAAAGTTATTTCCATTTCTTTGCTTGAAAAATTTCACACACACTGACAAAATTTCTATAAATGTGCTACTGCTCTCTCGATAACTCTAATGTAAGAGCAACAAAAACATGAATGTTTGAAATTACAAAAATTTAACAAAAGACCAAGAAGTTAAATCCAAAATGTTTTCTAGTTAAAATGTTTCAGTTCATTTTTTCGAGAGAACACACTTAGCATTTGGGCATTCTACACAAAGCCAGAGATTAGGGGAGGTACAATGAAAGAAATCACTTTTAATCCCTGCGAGGTTATTTTACCCCTCTAAAGTCATTGATTTTCACAGACTTAATGGGACATGACTTAAATCATACACTCTGAATGCTGTCAGTGTTCACTATGCTGTGTGACAATGAATACACACATTCTGCACGGCTATGTTCATCTGTCCCACAACAAAACAACTAACTAGAAGTAACAAAGGATTTACTTTAAAGAATAGTGACAGAGCCGGCGCCGTGGCTCAATAGGCTAATCCTCCACCTTGCGGCGCCGGCACACCGGGTTCTAGTCCCGGTTGGGGCGCCGGATTCTGTCCCGGTTGCTCCTCTTCCAGGCCAGCTCTCTGCTATGGCCAGGGAGTGCAGTGGAGGATGGCCCAGGTGCTTGGGCCCTGCACCCCATGGGAGACCAGGAAAAGCACCTGGATCCTGGCTCCTGCCATCGGATCAGCGCGGTGCGCCGGCTGCAGCGGCGGCTATTGGAGGGTGATCCAACGGCAAAGGAAGACCTTTCTCTCTGTCTCTCTCTCTCACTGTCCACTCTGCCTGTCAAAAAAAAAAAAAAAAAAAAAAAAAGAATAGTGACAAATTAGGGAGATTTAGATAGCATCTCAGAAAAAAAAAAGAAGAGGACTAAAACTTTTGGTACAGGCCATTACAAATTACAGTACGTAAAAGCAGGTGCCTCAGAGAGACTTTGCCAAACCTCACTGACATGTGTGGCTGTTCATTAGCCACCAAGGGGCAGGGACTTTACAAACCACTGTTCCTGTTCCTTATACAACCAGGCACTAAATTAATAAATCTTTTAAATGATCATAATAACTGCTTCAAAAATATTTTCTCCCCTATGAAACAGTTCATTGGAAGCCAAGAGCAAACATCATCATTAATGTTATTCTATATATACTTTCTAGTTATAAATTTGGCCCTGTACACAATTCCATAAAACATGTCATCACCAACAGTACATAACAACAGTAAGTAATAAAAACATTTGGAATAGAATAAGAAGAAAAGGTGTTACGCACCTTCTGTAACTTTAGGCAGTTCTGGAGAGTAAAAAGGTATGAAAAAAGCAGAGGAAAGTAAGCAAAGAATATTAGCTGGGTAGGAAAGTACACAGGCTTAAATTTTTAAATACTACCCATATGTCATCTGAGTTTCATGCTAAATCAAGGTTCAAAAGACAACATCAAAATCAACTACTAAGTGGAAAGATGCATAAGAAGCTAAAGTTCCAGAGCCTATCTTTCTTACTCATTTTCTGGTAGTAACTAAAATACATATTTCTGTATTTCTCTCAGTTTGTTTAAGAAATAGTGCTGACTAGTCCTTGGAGGAGAAAACTGGGAAACAGTTCATTTCCTGGGGTTTACTTCCAGGTCAGTTGTGACTCATGCATTTAGTGCAGTTATTTTCATTCAAGACCCAACATTTGACCCAGACACTCCCTCACAAAGGATTAGTCACAAAACACTGTTAGAAAGGACAACATTGATACAAGTGAAAAAATGCATATCAGTTTAAGTTGTCATTTAAGGATTCAAGTCCAAGATTTTTTCAGAACCTGGTTGCAAGCAAAGGAATAAAAAGGAAAAAGCCAAACCGAGACTTCCTTCTAGTTCAACTACTAACAAAGTCCTCTTTTAAAAATCATATTGTGCTGAAAAGTTCCAATTATTTAATGCAGACACTCAACTGTCATCATCAAAAACTACCAAAGTAAAGAAAAAAAAGAAAAAGAAAAAAAAAAACTACCAAAGTTACCACCGTGGCTAGAATAGTCTCTCCTCATTGAATGATTATTTAGCTCGTAAAGAAGGTAGTAATAATTTTAAAATTTGTTTTCTAATATTACCCAAAGCTTAGAGGCTTTTATTTTAAAAAAAATGAAATTTATGCCTGGGGTTTCAAGTCCCATTAAAACAAGTTTTTAGACATTAAAAATCTATTCCCTGAATTCCGGCCAGCGCCGCGGCTCACTAGGCTAATCCTCCGCCTGCGGCGCCGGAACCCAGGGTTCTAGTCCCGGTTGGGGCACCGGTTCTGTCGCCGTTGCTCCTCTTCCAGTCCAACTCTCTGCTGTGGCCCGGGAAGGCAGTAGAGGATGGCCCAAGTCTTTGGGTCCTGCACCCGCATGGGAGACCAGGAGGAAGCACCTGGCTCCTGGCTTCAGATTGGTGTAGCGCGCCGGCCGTAGTGGCCATTTGGGGGGTGAAACAACGGAAGGAGACCTTTCTCTCTCTCTCTCTCTCTCTCTCTCTCTGTCTAACTCTGCCTGTCAAAAAAAAAAAAAAAAAATCTATTCCCTGAATTCAGCTAAATCAAAGCAAGAGTACTGATCTATTATAGAAAGTGATTTTCAAATTGACATTCTTAAGGATTTCTCAGTATTTTTTTTTAATTTTTTTTTTTAATTTTTTGACAGGCAGAGTGGACAGTGAGAGAGAGAGACAGAGAGAAAGGTCTTCCTTTTGCCGTTGGTTCACCCTCCAATGGCCGCCACGGCCAGCCCGCTGCGACCAGCGCACCGCGCTGATCCGAAGGCAGGAGCCAGGTGCTTCTTCTGGTCTCCCATGTGGGTGCAGGGCCCAAGCACTTGGGCCATCCTCCACTGCACTCCTGGGCCACAGCAGAGAACTGGCCTGGAAGAGGGGCAACTGGGACAGAATCTGGCGCCCCGACTGGGACTAGAACCCGGTGTGCCGGCGCCGCAAGGCAGAGGATTAGCCTAGTGAGCTGCGGCGCCGGCCTCTCAGTATTCTTAAAACTGGTCTCAGGGTTAATGTTTATAAATATGAAATGTCTACACTTTTATTCTAAGTGTAAAAAATTAAATACCTTTTTAAAAAGTTACTAACTTCATTCTTAAGAATAGCAATACATTTGTTGTTGCTAATTTTGATAATATTTCTTAATGAAGTAGATTCCTATGTGGTTGTCCTAATGAAATATGCTGGTCAAATAAACATCTTAGGAAATAAATAACAACTGGAAATCTGTAACACTGGAAAAACAAGCAGCAAGCTTGTGAATCATTGACACATCAAAATGTTCAACCCTGAAATGGTAAAAAAATAAAAATCATCCAAAATAAAGTAAGCCACAAATTAAAGCATGAAAAATTACCATATATTTCTTGAAGGTCCTTCTTCAACAAACTCCATTGCCAAGACACTGGAGACTAAAGGTGACGTAAGCCCAGCAGTGCTCTCCCCAGGAGGGGCAGCCCCGGGTCTGACAGATGTGTCTTGTCTCTGCCTGTCCCTAGCATCCAGACTAAAACCAGCGGCACACTCACTACGTAACAGGTGCTGGGAGGCTGGCACCGCGGCTCACTAGGCTAATCCTCCGCCTGCGGCGCCGGCACACCGGGTTCTAGTCCCGGTCGGAGCACCGGATTCTGTCCCAGTTGCTCCTCTTCCAGTCCAGCTCTCTGCTATGGCCTGGGAAGGCGACTGGAGGGTGAACCAACAGAAAAGGAAGACCTTTCTCTCTGTCTCTCTCCCTCACTGTCCACTCTGCCTGTCAAAACAGGTGCTGGGGAAAAATACTGCATTCAAGGAGAGAAAGGTCCATGGCCAAACAGGAAAAGGGAATGAGTAAAACAAGCTAGAGAAGAGACAGGAGCCAGTGACTAAATAAACAGCTTGGAGCGTTTGAAACTACCATTTTTTATGTCTAAAATGGTTGAATTTTGGCAATTTCAGATGCTTCAACCTGAAAGAATAGAAGCTTCTACTGTTAAATGCCAACATACAACTTAGGAAAGATCCAGGGCAAATGTAAGTTCTTTTCTCAACAAAGAGGAGTAACGTGGTTTTGTTCAATTGCATACTAGCTATTATTTCAACTGCTTTCTTTGAGATAAAGAAAACCATATACATTGCCCTCACAAGGCAATAGAGAACCATTTCCTTACAATGGGAAAGAATTTTAAAAGTAATTTAAAAGGATAAAATGCAAGAAAATTCAAAAGTATAAAATCTCACTGTATATTTTCAATAATTAACGAATTTTGTCTGACAACACAAAATAATCCATAGTAACATCAATCTCATGCCTGAGGGTTTCATCTTGATTACAGTTAGGAAGAGCTAGTATTTCGGGAGCACTGACAGTACCCAGCACTGCTCTCATCTCACTCATGCAACAAGTAATTTAATCCTCACACAACCCATGAGGTAGATACTTTTCACCCTATATCTGAAGGGAAACTGAAACATAAAAATTAAGTACCTACCCAGGGTCACAGAGTGACCGCCTGCCTCCTGAGTCTTGGTCTAAACCACCATTGCCACACTCTGCACAAAAATACTGCTATAAGGAGGGTCATTACAGAGCTGCTTAAAATAAGACTGGAAAACTAAAAATAAATGATCAAATAAATTATGGTCTCTCCATATGACAGAATACTATGGTGCTACTAAAAACAATGTTGGAGTAAGTATTTAATAACACAAAAAATGTTCATGATATATTATTTGAAAAACTGTTAGGAGACAGAATGTAAATGTCTTCATTTAAAAAAATTTGAATATGTATCATAAACAGACTAGAAGAATATTTAACAAAATGTTAACAGCAGTTATCTCTGAGGAATAAGCTTATAATAATTTAATGTATCAATATTCTGCAATAAACAAGCATTTCTGCAAGAAGAAAAATTATTTTAAAATTCTTTTGCAATACAATGTAATTTAGTATTCTACTTTGAGTAAGGTCAAATTACATATTCACTTAAATAAATAGTCATTTTACATGTACATTTTTTATTTAACTTTACCTTCCAAAAGCTGTGAACTAACATTGACAAAATCAATTTTCTTCCGGAGATATCGCTGATTCAACTTCCAAATGCATGAAATGAATGCGTTCTTTTCAGCAGTGCTGCTGGCAACCCATTTGTATATTTTTTCAAAATGTAAATCAAATTCAGGATTCTCCTGAGATAAAAATATACACAAGATATTATGTTCGATCATATCCTTTTGAATGACTAATATAAAATCATTATTTTAAAAAGTGCACTGAAGTTGTTCTTGAAAGACAAAAATAACATTAAAAACCAGCTTAGTGACCCGAGGAGAAGGAAAGGTTCAGAGAACTCAATTCATAGCGAAAGCTTGTGCTTCACAGGCGTCCTTTTCTCTCCACGCTCTCTTCGTCCATGAGGAGGTCCAGGGAATGGCGTGGTGGTTCCACGCCCTCACTCGTCAGATGACAACAGCATCGAGTTTTGACATGGACCTCACTTTTCTTTTGAAAATGCCTACAGAGTTTGGAGTAATATTTTCTTTGATAATGCACTATTACTATTTATAACTGTGATTTGACATTAACTCTTTGATAAAAAGTGTACTTTTAGGGCTGCTGTTGTGGCGCAGCGGGTAAAGCTGCAGCCTGTGATACCAGCATCCCTGTGGGCTCTGGTTCACTTCCCAGCTGTACCATTTCTGATCCAGCTCCCTGTTAATGGCCTGGGAAAGCAGTGGAAGACGGCCCAACTGCTTCAGCCCCTGCTGCCCACTTGGGAAACTTGGAGGAAGCGCCTGGTTTCTGGCTTCAGCCTGGCCCAGTCCTGGCTGCTGCGGCCATCTAGAGAGTGAACCAGCAGATGGCAGATCTCTTTCTTTCTCTGTAACTCTTTCAAAAAAAAAAAAAATCTAAAAAAATAAATAAATAAAGAAATATACCTTCTAATCATAGTTTATGGAAAAAATTATAACCTATCCTCTGGTATACTTCTTTCCAAGAGCAAACAAAGTGAAAAACAGGACTGCTCCTAATTGTTTTCTATTTTGAAAACAGAGGGTGATTACAGGTGTCTTAAAAGCCAAAAGCGTAGGTGGGCCTTGAAGTTCTTTCAAGTGCCGAAGAAGCTCAATCCTTCTGAGAGAATGACACTATGCTTGCTGACTGTCTCCTACTGTTACAGCAGTACTTTCACCCTAGCCTACTACTGTATCTCTTTCTTGAGTGTAAAATGCCTTGACTATAAAAACAAAAACACGTGGAAATATAGTTTCTTCACACCCAAGGAATGAGAAAATAGGTTCCGATGTTCTTACTGCTCTGTGGAACAGAAGGATAATAATATATTTCATTCATGTAACACATCATTTAGGACCAACAAAGTAAATACAGACCTTAACCTCAAGGGAAGGAACCTTCCCTCAAGGGAAGTTAAAGCAGACTTTTACTGTGAAGACTTGGGACATTTCAGGGATCAGAACTTGACCTTTGGGACAACAAGCATACTCACAGTAGCATGGAATGACTAATTAATTCAATTTACTGTTCAATACACAGAAAGTGTCAAAAAGTTTTAAAAAACACACAAAAGTGGCATTTACAATGAAAAAGTAATTGCATTATCACTTATTAAAAAAACAAACCCGAAGACTATTGGCAGCTAATATGAGACCTGATGGGAAGCAATCTCTTCCCTGGGACTAGTTCCCAAACACCATAAAAGACACTGAGTGCTCCCGCGGCAACACTCACGCAAATCAATGTGCGGCGCTAAATGGCTAATGTCAGGCTATGCATAAAAATTTTATGTTTTATATCCATATAGAGTGAACACACATCAAGGTGCCTACATAAAATGAAAAAATCCATTAAGCAAGGCAGCAGTGCGGCATCAACTGTGAGAAGGCATTGAAATAAGCAGTCAGCAATGTTAGTGAATTATGCAAGCCAACAGAGTTAGCCAGTGCAGAAGCACTGAAGGGAAGGCTTTTTCAATAAAGGTAGATTTCTAAAAAGCCCTTGAAGTGTTTTCTTTTAAACACATCTCTCTTCTCTTGATTCCTTTGCATGGTAACAGAAATCATTTATTGAAGTGCTTTTTAAAACTCTCCTTCTAATTTTTTTTCCAAATACACACTCTCGCTCAGAGCATCTTTGGAAACCTATTTCCACATTCCGCATTTTTCTAAACTTCGAGTGCTTCGTAGGGAGGAAGCACAGGCTCAGTCTGCCTGAAAGACTTAAAGAAATGATATTATCGACATTTGGCAGACACTGGAGGTGTCCAGATATGCAGGATTCTCCTGAAACTGTCCTCCTGCTACTTTTTTTTTTTTTCAGGCTTGACAAGACAACCTGTCATTTTGCCCAGCTTTGTGGTTCAGAGGTTGGTACCAAGGAATAGGTAAAACCAGAATCTGACTTTATCTGATTGCTTTACAATGGAAGTTTTTGTTGTTGTTGTTTACTTCTGTGAGCCTTTAGTGAATGTGGGAGACTCGCAGAGATGATCAAAGTGGACGCACAAAACATCAGTGTAAGTCTTGCCGTCAGCTCCACCACAAGTGTGAGTGGATGCGGCACGAAGTATCTCCCAGCGCTCTGGAGGTGCCTTGGGCTGCAGAGGAAGATGAGGGTGGGCTCAGAGAGGATGAAGAGGAAGCAGAGGGGCTCTGCCTGATTTCTTGGAAAAAGGGTCTCGCTATGAAAAATGCTGAACTGCCAGGAATACATGTGGTCCTTCAATGTGATTATCATATTATTCAGCTGTCTTGGAGCTTCAGAAGGGTTTAAGTATTAGGTGGAAGATGTATATTCTTATAAATCTTATCTTTAAATTCCTTACAAGAAGCCATGTAACTCACTATTACCTCCTTTACTGAGCCACAAACATCAAAGCTGGACCTCGGAAGGCCAGTTTGGCTGCCTCAACAGGATCCTATGCAACTCATGAGGACTAACAGAAGATTCACGTGGTTACACCACACTCATATCTGTTTCTGAACCAGGTTTTACCAAAACACAAAAAATTCTAAAATATCAACTCACAGGGGCCGGTGCTGTGGCATAGCGGATAAAGCCGCCACCTGCAGTGCTGGCATCCCGTATGGGCACCGGTTCAAGACTCAGTTGCTCCACTTCCATTCCAGCTCTCTGCTATGGCCTGGGAAAGCAGCAGAAGACGGCCCAAGTCCTTGGGCCCCTGCACCCACATGGGAGACCCAGAAGAAGCTCCTGGCTCCTGGCTTTGGATTGGCACAGCCCTGGCCATTGCAGCCAACTGGGGAGTGAACCAGTGGATGGAAGACCTCTCTTTCTCCCTCTCTCTCTCTCTGACTGGCCTTTTCTCTCTGTGTAATTCTGACTTTCAAATAAATAAATAAATCTTTAAAAAAAAATCAATTCACATGACGTACTACATTAAAATCCATAGAAACGTATGGATTTTATACTGAGGATACTTAAACACAGATAGGTATAGAGTCAAGTTCATTTTGCTCTAGTTTATGGAGCTTTCCTACAAACGTAATTAGAACTTAAAACAAGAAAAAAAACAATGAAGCATACATGTGTACTTATTTTTAGTGGCCAACGATTGGAGGGTGAGGGGTGTGGGAGGTTGAATAGTATGTTTTAGACTAATTCTTGGTTAGCAGTCACAAAACAAATTTAGATCATCCCAGAAGAGGCGATACTATATTATAAAATGAAGTACAGTTTCTGAACACAGGACAAACAACTAAGAAAAACATACTTTGACGGCATCTTTGGCATCCACCACAGCAAGGTCTCGAAGGGCCCAGGCAATCTGCCTTTTGTAGAAATCTCCCTTATCCGATTTCTTCACTTTGACCACCTTCACCTGCACAGGGCGCTCTGTTGTCACTGGTGAGGAAAACACACACCTTCATCAGAAATATTGGTCACGCACTCGTCAGTCCCTCTGTGCAAGTATGGCTTTCAGGACCGATATGTGGTGCCAGCTCAGGTGTTTTATAACAAAGGCAGACTCCTCATGGAAGCATCTATACAGTCAGAGACAGAGTCCTTGGGAAGCAAGGTTTTAAAGGAAAGAGTATGTGGTAAAATCTGATGAATGACTGATACATGTAAAGCTAGGGAGCCTTGAAAAAGCATACTATTTCAAACAACAGTAATAGCTCCATATAGATACTTCAAATAATAAGGTGGACAGAAATGACGCTCAGATGGGTTCAGATCGTAACGGGAAGTGGCATGCTCTAATTTCTAGTTTAAAAACAACTATGCTAAGGGCAGGCATTTGACATAGCAGTTAAGACACCTCTCAGGATGCCCACATCCCATCTCAGACGCCTGGGTTCTCGAGTCCCGGCTCTGCTCCCAAGTCCAGCTTCCTGCTAACAGGCTCCCTGCAGGCAGCAGCAGTCGGGTCCCTGCCACCTGTGAGGGGGACCTGGACTGAGTTCCCAGCTGCTGGCTCAGCCCCAGCTATTGCCTGCATTTGGGGAATGAAGCAGTAGGCAAGAGATTTGTCTCTGTCTTTCAAATAAAGAAAAAATTTCAAAATTTCTCTAGCAGTTGAATGGAAAATGGATTGGAATAATGCCAACACATTTCAAAACTAAGTCATTTTCCCTTAAAAAAAAAAAAATTCCCTAAAAAATGCGACTTACCAAAACTGACTCGAGTAGAAAAAATGGACAGTTCTATAACTATTACAGACATTGCATTGGTAAGTAAAAATCTTCCCTCTCTCACCAGAAAAACTAGTCCAACCCAGCTCTGCAGGTATCTTTTGCAAAACTTTCAAGAAATGAATAATTCCAAACACACAACTATTCCAGGGTACAGAGAATGATAGAATGTTCTTTGATTCACTTTATAACTGGTTATAAAGCTAAAAAAGATAATGTGATAAAGAAAATTAAAGGACCATGAATCTAGTAAATATGGATGCAAAATCACCAAATACTGTATTGGCAAACCAAAGGTACATACAAAAGGTAATACTTCATTTCATCTAAGATGTCCTTTCTTTTAAAAATCTCTGAAATCAGGCTGGCGCCGCGGCTCACTAGGCTAATCCTCCGCCTTGCGGCGCCGGCACACCGGGTTCTAGTCCTGGTCGGGGCGCCGGATTCTGTCGCGGATGCCCCTCTTCCAGGCCAGCTCTCTGCTCTGGCCCGGGAGTGCAGTGGAGGATGGCCCAAGTGCTTGGGCCCTGCACCCCATGGGAGACCAGGAGGAAGCACCTGGCTCCTTCCTTCGGATCAGCGCGGTGCACTGGCTGCAGCGCGCCGGCCGCAGCAGCCATTGGAGAGTGAACCAACGGCAAAGGAAGACCTTTCTCTCTGTCTCTCTCTCTCACTGTCTACTCTGCCTGTCAAAAAAAATAAATAAATAAAAAAATAAAAAAAGAATAAAAACAATACAAGAGAAAACTGAGAAACAGACAATACCCACACACATCAGTCTAAACACACACAGAGAATTGAAGATTTAAAAATGTGAAAGGCAAAATTATAAAATTTTTATTTATTTATTTATTTTGACAGGCAGAGTGGACAGTGAGAGAGAGAGACAGAGAGAAAGGTCTTCCTTTGCCGTTGGTTCACCCCCCAGTGGCCACAACGACCGGCGCGCTGCGGACGGCGCACCGAGCTGACCCGAAGTCAGGAGCCAGGTGCTTCTCCTGGTCTCCCATGGGGTGCAGGGCCCAAGCACTTGGGCCATCCTCCACTGCACTCCCTGGCCACAGCAGAGAGCTGGCCTGGAAGAGGGACAACCGGGACAGAATCCGGCGCCCCGACCAGGACTAGAACCTGGTGTGCCGGCGCTGCAGGTGGAGGATTAGCCTATTGAGCCGCGGTGCCAGCCATAAAATTTTTAGAACATAGGAGAATATTTTTAACTACTTAAAAGATATCTGTAAAAAGCAAAAAGAGAAAACTAGGAACTAGTATCTATTTATTAAAATTACATGTTTCACTAAAAGACATCATATACAAAATGAAAAGACCAAGAAAAACTGCAATGCACATAAACCAATAAAAGATGATTACCTACATGATATAAAGAATTTGTACAGCTCAGTAAAAACACAGTCAACATGACAGAAAAATGAGCAAAAGGTAAATTTCAGACAAGAAAACTAAATGCTTAATAAATTAATGAAAGGACATCCAATATCATTGTTAAAAATACATTTTTATTTTATTTTTAAAGATTTATTTATATATTTGAAAGTCAGAGTTACACAGAGAGAGAAGGAGAGGCAGAGGCAGAGAGAGAGAGGTCTTCCATCCACTGGTTCACTCCCCAATTGGCTGTAACTGCCAGAGCTGTGCTGATCCAAAGCCAGGAGCTTGCTCTGGGTCTCCCACATGTGTGCAGGGGCCCAAGGACTTTGGGCCATCCTCCACTGCTTTCCCAGGCCATAGCAGAGAGCTGGATCGGAAGTGGAGCAGCCAAGAGTTGAACCAGTGCCCATATGGGATGCCAGCACTACAGGTGGTGGCTTTACCCACTTCACCACAGCACCTGCCCCTACAATTTTAAATTACAATGAGATACTATTTCACCCCCTTCAAAGGGGCAATAATTAAGTAATTATCTAATAAAACCAAGTATTGACTGGGATGTAGAGAACCAAAAACACACACAGTTTGTGGGAGTGAAAACTAGAAAAGAGTCTGGCTTAGAGCAGCACTGATCATTCACGGATCTGCGACATGGAGAATTCCACAGCTAAGGCTCCACCCTAGAGAATTCCCGCCTGTAGCTGCTGGAAGATGGAGACAAACATGTTCACAGAAGTTCTGTCTGAACAGCAAAACCTGGGAACAAAGCTCATCGCCAGTGACCTGGGGTCCACTCAGACAGTAGACTCCTACATGGCAGTGACTATGAAAGAATTCCAGCTGAGTGAAAGAAGAAAAATAACACTTAAATACTTGAACATACGGGGCTGGCATTGTGGCACAGTGGAGTAGGCTGCCACCTGTGACACCAGCATCCCATTATGAGCACCGTGTAGTGTCCCAGCTACTCCACTCCCGATCCCAGCTCCCTGCTAATGTCCCTGGGAAAGCAGTGGAAGATGGTCCAAGTCCTTGGGCCCTGCCACCCCCATGGGAGACCAGGATGGAGTTTCAGGCTCCTGGCTTCAGCTGTTGTGGCCATTATGGAATGAACCAGCAGATGAGATCTCTCGCTCTCCATCTCTCTGTAACTCTGCTTTTCAAACAAATTTTAAAAAGAGAAGGAAGAGGGCAGCACTGTGGTGTAACAGGTTAAGCCTCCGCCTGTGATGATGCTGGCATCCCTTATGGGTGCCAGTTCGAGTCCCGGCTGCTTCACTTCCAATCCAGCTGCCTTCTAATATGCCTGGAAAAGCAGCAGAAGATGGCCCAAGTCCTTGGGCCCCTGCACCTACATGGGAGACTGGATGAAGCTCCTGGTTTCAGCTTGGCCCAGGGCTGACTGTTGTGGCCATTTGGGGAGCGAACCAATGAATGGATGCTCTATCTCTCCCTCCCTTTCTCTGTAAGTCTACTTTTCAAATAAAATAAAATAAATCTTTTTAAATTTATTTTTATTTATTTATTTTTTTGACAGGCAGAGTGGACAGTGAGAGAGACAGACAGAGAAAAAGGTCTTCCTTTGCCATTGGTTCACCCCCCAATGGCCACTGCGGCCAGCAGGCTGCAGCCGGCGCACGACGCTGATCCGAAGCCAGGAGCCAGGTGCTTCTCCTGGTCTCCCATGCGGGTGCAAGGCCCAAGCACCACTGCCTTCCTCCACTGCCTTCCCGGGCCACAGCAGAGAGCTGGACTGGAAGAGGAGCAACCAGGACAGAATCCGGCGCCCCAACCGAGACTAGAATCCAGGGTGCCGGTGCCGCAAGGCAGAGGATTAGCCTACTGAGCCGTGGCGCCGGCCTAAAATAAATCTTTTTTTTTTTTTTTTTTTTTTTTTTGACAGGCAGAGTGGACAGTGAGAGAGAGAGAGACAGAGAGAAAGGTCTTCCTTTGCCGTTGGTTCACCCTCCAATGGCCGCCGCGGCCGGCGCGCTGTGGCCGGCGCACTGCGCTGATCCGATGGCAGGAGCCAGGAGCCAGGTGCTTTTCCTGGTCTCCCATGGGGTGCAGGGCACAAGCACTTGGGCCATCCTCCACTGCACTCCCTGGCCACAGCAGAGGGCTGACCTGGAAGAGGGGCAACCGGGACAGAATCCGGCGCCCCGACCGGGACTACAACCCGGTGTGCCAGTGCCGCTAGGCAGAGGATTAGCCTAGTGAGCCGCGGCGCCGGCCCTAAAATAAATCTTAAAAAGATAAAAGACCATGAACAGAATGTCAAAATGTTAAGTGGGAAAGTCACAAATACATGTCCTATGATTCAACTTATAGTTTTAAAAGAATTCCAATCAAAATCTCCCCACAATCTGGAAGCAAAGCTCAAAGACATGCAAAAACTAACTACATTGACAAATATACATGGTAATATGACAAAGAAATGGTAAATCAAAATTCAGATGCCAGTTATTTCCTAATGGGGGAGAGAAAGGAATTGGACTCAGGAGGACACAAAGGAGACTTCACAGGTACAGACACAGCCTTCTTACGCTGAGGGCTGAGTACACAGTGTTCACTACAGTGAGTCTTTACACCTTACATATATGTTACAGAAATTCTTCTGTAGCTACTCAATATTTAACAAGACAATTAAAAATTAATTCATCAGCTCAACCATCGTTCCAATTATAGAGACAGGGAGAATATTTCATACAGGAAGAAATGTCCCTGAGGAATAAAAGAATGACAGACAAGTATCAACACCCACCTGTAGCACACAAAAAGCAGTTCTTTTTCTTTTTCCCTGCTTTGCAGACATTCACAATGCTCAGCAGACGTTCATCATTTGGTGTAAAGATGTCTCTTTGTAATGCATGCTTGATTGCTGTCATTTTCTCTTAGCTGAAAAAATTCAGAGCATATTTAGCCTATTCTAAAAAATCATCCCTTCTCATACTGTACCATTTATGATTAAAAATGATCTTATGTTTTGGTTCATTATCATAGAAAAAATTACTTAACACATCAATACACCTTCATGATAACAATATAAAGCCATAAGTTTAAAAATGAAATTAGACAACTAGTGTTATAAAACTCTAAAATGTTTGATCACCAAGCATCTTCTCTCAGAAGTAATCAACAAATATTTTCTCTGTTTGTCTCACACACACAGATTTAAAGAAAACAACCCATGCTCAATCTTTAACTATAGTTTGTTATGTAAAGAACTCTTATAACTGAGCCGGCGCCGTGGCTCAATAGGCTAATCCTCCACCTTGCGGCGCCGGCACACCGGGTTCTAGTCCCGGTTGGGGCGCCGGATTCTGTCCCGGTTGCCCCTCTTCCAGGCCAGCTCTCTGCTATGGCCAGGGAGTGCAGTGGAGGATGGCCCAGGTGCTTGGGCCCTGCACCCCATGGGAGACCAGGAAAAGCACCTGGCTCCTGGCTCCTGCCAGGATCAGCGCGGTGCGCCGGCTGCAGCGGCGGCCATTGGAGGGTGAACCAACGGCAAAGGAAGACCTTTCTCTCTCTGTCTCTCTCACTATCCACTCTGCCTGTCAAAAAAAAAAAAAAAAAAAAAAAAAAAAAAAAAAAAAAAAAAGAACTCTTATAACTCAGCAATAAAAAGACAACCCAATTAAAAACTGAATAAAATAGACATTCCTCCAAAGCAGACATACAAATGGCCAGTAAGCATATGAAAAGATGTTCAAGGTCATCAGACACTAGGGAAATGTGAGTCAAAAATACCTACAGGGCAGGTGTTTGGGACAGTGTTTAAACCACTGGTCAGGACACTGGAGTACCTGGGTTTAAGGCCTGGCTCTGACTTTGACTCTGGCTTCCTGCCTGTGCAGACCTTGTGAGGCAGTGGTGATGGCTCAAGGAATTCGGTTCCTGCCATACACCTGGGAAACCTGGATGGTGTTCCTGGCTTCACCCCCCTGCATCCTCCTACCCCCAAGTCATTGCAGGGATTTGGAGAGTGAACCAGATGGGTGTATCCTTTCTGCCTGTCTCTCAAGATAAAGAAAGAGCGAGCACCTAGGGGCTGGCACGGTGGCATAGTGGGTAAAGCCACCGCCTGTAGTGCTGGCATCCCACGTGGGCGTCGGTTCAAGTCCCGGCTGCTCCACTTCTGATCCAGCTCTCTGCTATGGCCTGGGAAAGCAGTAGAGTATGGCCCAAGCCCTTGGGCCCCTGCACCTGTGTGGGAGACCCAGAGGAAGCTCTTGGCTCCTAGCTTTGGACTGGCGCAGTTCCAGCCATTGCGGCCAATTGGGAAATGAACTAGCAGATGGAAGACCTCTCTCTCTCTGCCTCTCCTTATCTCTCTGTGCAACTCTGACTTTCAAATAAATAAATAAATCTTAAAAAAAATAATAATAGTGACTTGATCAGCCCTTGTCCTGACTGTTGATGTACAATTTAATACTTTATCCCTTATAGTATTTTTTTGTTCTAGTTAATACTATTGGTTGAACTCTGTAATTAATACACAATTATTCTTAGGTGTTTAAATTTAACTGAAAAGTGATCCCTGTTAAATATAAGAGTGGGAATAGAGGGAGGAGATGTACAATTTGGGACATGCTCAATCGGACTTGCCCCAAATAGTGGAGTTAGAAATGTGCCAGGGGATTCTAATACAATCCCATCAAGGTTGCATGTACCAATGCCATCTCACTAGTCCAAGTGATCAATTTCAGTTCACAATTGATTACACCAATAGGTCTAAGAGTCAAAGGGATCACATAAACAATACTAGTGTCTGCTAATACTAACTGATAGAATAAAAAAGGGAGAGAACGACCCAACATGGGAAGCGGGATACGCAGCAGACTCATAGAATGGCAGATGTCCTAAACAGCACTCTGGCCTCAGAATCAGCCCTTAAGGCATTCGGATCTGGCTGAAGAGCCCATGAGAGTATTTTAGGCATGGAAAGCCAAGACACTCAGGAAAAAAAACAAAAAACAAACAAACAAAAAAACACAACAACAACAAACCTAAATGAAAGATCCCACAAGTGAGATCCCAGTAGAAAGAACAGGGTCATCAAAGAAGGAGGTACCTTTCTCTGAAGGGAGGAGAGAACTTCCACTTTGACTAAGACCCTGCCTGAATAAGATCGAAGTCGGCGAACTCAAAAGGCTTCCATAGCCTTGGGAACTCATGACTAGAGCCTCGGGAGATTACTGACGCCATAAACAAGAGTGTCAAATTGTTAAGTCAACAACAGGAGTCACTGTGTACTTACTCCTCATGTGGGATCTCTGTCCTTAATGTGTTGTCCAATGTGAATTAATGCTATAACTAGCACTGAAACAGTATTTTATACTTTATGTTCTGTGTGGGTGCAAACTGATGAAATCTTTACTTAATATACACTAAATCGATCCTCTGTATATAAAGATAATTGAAAATGAATCTTGATGTGAATGGAATGGGAGAGGGAGTGGGAGATGGGAGGGGTGCGAGTGGGAGGGAAGTTATGGGGGAGAAGCCATTATAATACATAAACTGTACTTTGGAAATTTATATTTACTAAATAAAAGTTAAAAAAATAATAATAAAGAGCATCTACCTACCTACCACCACACACCTAGCAGGATGATCTCAATCAAAAGGACAGACAATAGCTAGTGTTGGTGGAGATGTGGAAAAATGGAACTACATCGATCAGTACTCAAGTCCCTCAAATAAAATGACACAGACTTTATTTGCATATAATCTATACACTTTAAATTGTCTCTAGGGAAAATATATATATATACACACACACATACACATACATACATATATGACTTACTTATTTACCTGAAAAGCAGAGTAACAGAGAGAGAGCTTTTCCATCTACTGTTTCACTCCCCAAACAGCCACAACAGCCAGGTCTGGGTCAGGCAGAAGTCAGGAGGAGGAACTCTGGATTCCTGTCTGGGTGGTAATGCCCAAGCACGGCTGCCTTCCCAGGTGTGTAACCAAGAAGCTGGATTGGAAGTGAAGCAGCCAGGACTTGAATCAGCACTCCAATATGGAATTCCACTGTGGCAAGTGATGGCCAAACCCTCTGTGCTGCAACACTGGCCCCTACTAGATTATTTATAATACCCAACACAATGTAAATGCTATGTAAATAGCTGTTATACTCTGTTGTTCAGGGGATAATGTTAAAAAAAAAAATAAAAGTCTGTAAACCTTCAGTACAGATGCGCTATTTTTTTCCAAATATTTTTAATCTGTGGATGGTTAGATCAGCAGATGTGGAATCTATGGATTCCAAGAGCCAATTGCATCTGCAATAATCAACACATGGAAACAATTCAAATGTCCATCAGCCAATAAACAGGTGAGTGAAATATGTTGTATTCATACCATGGATGATTTGGCTGTAAAAAGGAATGAAGTGCTGATATATGCTGACATTCATGGATCTTGAAAACATTATGGTAAGTGAAAGAAGCCAAACACAAAAGACTACATAATGCATGACTCCAACCATAGGCAATGTCCAGACTGGGAAAACTGATAGCAAGAGCAGTGACTGTGGGGGCCAGAGGAGAAGGCAGAATGCAGGACTGTCTGTTAATGGGTATGGTGTTGCTTTCCGGGTGATAAGATGTCCTTGAATTAGACAGCAGTGATCGTTCAAAGAGTACAATCTTGTGAATACACTAAAGGACACAGAATTATATATTTGAAAAGGCTGAATTTTATGATATGCAAATTATCTCAATAAAGCTGTAACAAAAGTAGGCTGCCACTTATTTCCCTTTTCTCACATAAATCGGTGTCTTTTTCAAATGTCAATTTAAACTATTTTTTAAAAACGTCTCAATTTCATTTTTCAAGCATAAGGGACATGTTTGTATGGCTATATATCAGTATTTTCCAATGCAAATGTGAGCTTGCCTCGGACATTAATTTCTGCTAGTAACACCATTTTTTATGGGAAAATGAAGAAACTGTGAGTTTTATATATACGATTTATAACGCCTTTTTATAACACGACCCCAGAATGCCATCTTTGCATTTCTGTTCCTCTTTCAGCTCATCTCAGCCTCAGGTCTCCTCACTCTCCCACCCTCCCTCCCATTATTCTTGTCTATCTGGCCCCCAAGCCAGGCTACAGGCAATGTTCATCTCCCAGTACCCACACTATCCTCTTTCTTATTTTACCCTCTTGGTAGACTGGCTATCCTATTTTATCAAGAAACCTTGAAAAACCTACATGTTTTTCCTCTACTTCTCTTGAGCTATAAGATTCTATGTTTCAAAGCCATATACCCACGTGCATTGCATTCGTTTCTAACAGATCCAGCTAAAACTGGACTTTGAAGGCAGCTCAGCAATTCTTTAATACATTTATTGCATCACTACTGTTTACAAATCCTTATTATCGTCTTTCAGCCTGCAACCGTATTGTCAGCCTCCTCCCTCTCTGCATAGGACTTCACTGCCTACTCTGCAGAAAAGAGAAGCCACGAGGTACAATTCTCCCCAATTCTTCCTCTTCCATCTCTCTAACCATTCACCCATCCCACTCAAAACGCAGCATCCATGCTGCCGATCCCTTCGTACATTCCAAGGCCTAGACACTGTTAAAGGGGCTACTCCACTCTCCGCCCCGGTCTACTTTTCTATCTCTGGGCTTCCGTTCACGCAATTTCCTTTTCCTGGAATTCCCTCTCCCCAGAGATTGCAACTCACTCCTTAGGATCCTGCTAGAGTGTCACCTCTTCCGGGAAGCAGTGTTTCCCGAAGCATACTTCCCTTTCTAGGTCTCCAACATCCCCCCACCCTGCACACAGCGCGCTTCGGATCGTCTTTTCTGACTGCTGGTATCAGCCTCTCCCATCAGAAACAGTTTCTGGTTGGCAAGGACCGTTTCTCATTCACCTTTGTATTCCTAGAACTTTTGGCAAAAGGCACCCAGCAGGCATTTAATAACTAACACGAGAGCACCAAATAACCAGCAGCTTTAGCTTCCTCAAGACCCCCCCGCCTTCGTTCAGCAAATGTCGTGTTCAGAACGTCCTGAGTCCTTCCTCCATGGTCAACAAGAAACCTGCTGCCACATTCTGGGGCTTCCCCCCATCTACAGGTACATTCCTTCCTTTATGTCCCCGCCATGCACACAGGAACCCAGGCCCACACCCACTTCTACCTGTTCAACAGCACAGCATCTGGGTATCTCTTTGCAAGCACCCACAACCCTGAATAACAACCATATAACTGGGGGGGGGGGTAGATCTCATCACACCACACCCTTGTTCAGCATTTTCCTAATACAAAGCATCCACTTGGAAGCACTCTGTTCATTTTGGGCTCTAAACCTCTGCTTCGGCACTTCCCCATGCGGGAAACATCATCTCCTCCCTACCCAAACCCTAACACCACCACACGGTTTACATGACGCTCATTCAATGGTGATTTGAATCCGGACTCATCTCGCCGTGCACCTGCTGCACGGACTAAACCACTGAGCATTGGCGGGGATCAGCAGCTCCTGGCTCTCCAACCCTCTTAGAGAGAGACACGCTCAACTAGATGTGAGTACTAAGCAGGTACTTAACACCTCTCGAGGGAACCTGAAGAGGAAAAACCGGTCCAAAGAACCACTCACAGCGGCCAAAGTCACCCTCCCGGCAACAGCTAGGGCTGAGCACCGGGCACATGAGGCGGCTGGACATCACTCGGCACTTACTGATGCCTACCCAGGGCCAGGCTGTTCTGGGCCCCAGCGGCGGCTCCCGTCACGCAGGTGCGCGCTCAGGGGGCCAGTCCTTGGAGCGCTTTTCTGTAAGCCACTCAACAACAGGTCCGCCCTGTCCCGGCCCGGGGACCCGCGGCTGCTACGCTCCAGAGGCAGCCCGCCACTGCCTAACTGCGTGTCGCTCTTGTTTTTTAAACCCGCTGGGACCCTCTCGGCGCGCTGGCCGACAGCCGGTGACCCTAAAGGCGCGTGTGGGTTGGGACGTTTCGGGCACGGAGCACGGTCATCCACAGGAGACCGTGCACGGAAACAGGGGAATGCATTTAACAGACTCGGGGTGGGGGGAGTGGACTTGGCCAGCGGAAGGGCGGTGTCACGCCCTCCTCCGCGGGGCGACGCCGTGGACAGCGCGAGCACCGCCGGTCTGCACAAACCTGGCCGCGAGGGGCGGGGCCGCAGCGGGACGAGCGAGCGCCGCCCTCCCCGCTCCGCAGCCTGCGGGACCCGGGGAGCGGGGCCTGACCGCCGAGTGGGCGGCGGCTGCCCGTCCGCTCTCGGGTCCGGCGCCGCCGCCGCCGCCGCCGCCGGGCCTGCTGGGCAGCCGCGGCCAGAGGCTTACCGCAAGGCCGGACCGAGCCCAGCTGTGCCGCGGCGGGTCCTCCCAGACGGAAGCGGGGTGCGGCCGCTGCGACCACCGCTCCCAGGCTGTGCCCCTCAATTAACCGGTGAACGGGAAGCGGCCGCTCCTCACCGCTTCCCATATCCGGGCACGTGACCCGTTCTGCGCCGGAAGTGGATGTCTAGAGGCGGAAAGAGAAGTGGCGGGATCCAAGGAGCGACCGGGGAACGCCGGCCGGGGGCGGGGCCTCGCCGGAGGGGCGGGGCGGGGCGGGGCTTCTGCCCCACGGGGACTGACATCTGCTGCCCTGCGTTTAACAACCCTACACGAGCTGTTTATTCTGATATTCACAACAATTCGCTTAAAAAGCAACCCGACTGGTTTCTTTATATGTAAAACTGTTGACTGTAGACCCTTGCTGCTTACATCTTGGAGATTTAAATGAGTTAAATCATAAACTCGGGGTTGGGATCCAGACACAGTACTTCGCACTTGATCTTTGCCAAAAGGCAATAATACTTTGAATATCTTCCTAGATGTGTCTAATACGCCACTGACGTTAAGAACCATCATGCTTGTGACCTCGATACTCCAAGTGTGGTCCACGGAGCAGCTACCAGGGCATCGTTCGGGGGCTCATTTCAGATCTACTCGAGCAGAATCTGCAGTTGGGATGATGCTTACGACATATAAGACTGAGGGTCAGGGATGATGCTAGTGTTGCTGGCTGGGAATCAGGAAATTGAATTATTCCATTTTTTGATTCATTTATTCTTTTGAAAGAGTTATGGGGACAGAGAGACAGAGACAGAGAGTGAGGTCTTCCAACCGTTGATCAGTCTCCAAATGGCTGCAATGTCCAGCTTGGCCGATCCAAAGCCAGGAGCCAGGAGCTTCATTTGGGTCTCCCTTGGGGGTTCAGGGGCCCAAGGACTTGGGCCATCTTCCACTGCTTTCCCAGGCCATTAGCAGGGAGCTGGATGGGAAGTGGAGCAGCTGGGACTTGAAGCTGCATGCCGGCACCGTAGACGGCAGCTTTACCAGCTACACCACAGCACCGGCCCCTAGTCCATATTCTTGACTCCAGGTGCAGAGGTGGTTTAGACATGAATCCTGTTCTGAAAGAGTTCACAATGTGGCAGGACCAGACAAAGAGGAATGTGAACAAGGGAGTCACTCCCTGTGCTGGGGCTGGAGTCGCCGAGGAAGCCAGGACAGAGATGGGCTAAATGTATTTCAGTATTTGTTTACAATGTACCTGAATGCTTTTCTCTTTGATCAGATTGATTCCCTCTTAAGAGTAGGATCGAGGCCGATCTAAGAAGTCCTTCCTGCTTGGTACAGAACACCATTGTGAACATTCCATAGGATAATTACATGTGATTTTTGGTCCTGTTCATTATCTTCTGTTTACCTGTGTCCCCAAAGTTAGCAAATAACTGAATTTCATAGGTCTAGACTCCCTCCCCAAGTTCCAGACTTATTTCCACTGTCTCGCCACCGTATTTCCACATGGATGTCTCAAAGGCACCTCACACTGACTCACATATGCCCCTGAATTTAATTCTCCTCTCTCTCTCGCCCTCATGGATCCCCCCCTACACACACACACACACAAAGTGAGGCTAATCTGCAGTAGTTTATTTGGGAATTTGACCCCAGAGAATTAAAGTAAGGAAGAAGGAGAGGAAATGAAACAAGAGAAGTGGGAGAGGAAACCCAAGCAAGTGGCATGGCGTTGGATATGGCCCTTTGCAAATGTTTTCTCAATCTCTCAAGGGCCTTCTAAGAAGTGTTATGAAATGATTCTCAGAACTGTCCACTGAGAGCAAGCATGGAGGAAGCACTTATGTGTTGGCTCCTGTTCCCTTTTGATCATGTGCTCCTCGACGTTAAGTACTCCACAATTCCAACTTGTGTGGTTGTGAATGCCTCACTGACTGCTACATCAGAGGCCTTCCAGGGCAGGGAACGAGAGGGAAGGTACAGTCATGTTGCACCTGCCCAAAGCCCATCAAGCCTGGCTCGGGACACGTCGCCGCAGCAGTGCTTGGAAATCGGGGCTGAAGGGATCTGAGATGGTGACACAAGGACACAGAAGGTGTCCATGTCAGTGCACTCCTTGCATCACGGGGATCTGCTCATGCCCTCCAATCCTCCTTCAAGGTGATGGCCAGCCATGGTCTCAGCAAGGAATTGATAGAGAGTCAGTGGAATAAGCTTCAGTTCCTTCCACTTCCTGATGCCAAGCCCATACTTGCATCCAGTCATCCCCTCCCTCCTCCACTCCCTGCCATAACCTCACTTCATGCTTAGCTAGCCCACAAGCTGATCTAGGCTATTTCTTCAGCGAGATAAACCCGACTTCCAGCCTTTACTTCCCTTGCTCTGGCTGGGGCCGTGATTGCTGTAGCTCATCTTATCTATGGGTCTAGAATTGCCAAGATAAGTTCCAGTGAATTTCTTGGAGTCCACGTATTTTCCTCCTTATTGCTATTAATATAGCTAAAATACCAGTTCATTTTGCTAGTCATCTTTGATTACTCCCACCAGTACAGTCACTCTTTTATTACTGGCTGGTCCACAGCCATGAGAAGGCCAAAGTCACCAAGGGACAGTGAGTTGCAAGTTCAGTGATTTCATATTTATGTTTCCTGTTGGAAACACTCTCCACCCAAACCCTGGGAAACCAGCTGTCGCAAGTGGAGGGTCAGGAAGATGAACCAGTCCTGCTGCCATCCCTGTTTCCAAAACCATGTGTTTAGCTGTTGATTGGTTGGTTCTTTGCATTTACTGTGGCCTATAGGGTCGCACCCCAATCTCAAGAAGGCATATTAGCTGAGCCTGTAACAGGCCATGCCACCATTTTATAAGGCTAGCTACACGTCAGTGATGGGGCATAGAGAAATATCCATGGATTACACGGTCATGCATGTACAGAGGATCTTCAAAAAGTTCACGGAAAGGATATATTATGAAGAAAAATTCTATGCATGGATTCCAAAAATTCTTTCACCAAAATAAACTCATACTAACTTGTCATGAAATGCTTGAAGAGGATCTGAGTTGAGACATTAAGGCTAGGATATCAGCTTAAAAAGAGTCCCGTTCAGAGCCACATGAGTTCTGCTAAAACTGAAACCACAAGAAGCATCTAGTTTGTGATGAAGCTTGGGTGGAAGAATAGTGAAAGCATTGACACTTTATGAAAAGTTCGTGAGAGGCGGGGTTTGAAGCATAGTGGACAGCGTGGACCGGCAACAACCTACCATAGAGGAGCCACTAGATCTCTTCAGGCTGAGCCTGGCTGAACGAACTTATGTGAAGATGAGAAGTGACCGAGCGCTTCGAGGCAGAGTATATGCTATGATCAGCATTTACATATGCTGTTGGGAGATGTGGCAGAAACAGTGACTACCACAGAAATGGAGGAGGGGACATAGGAAGAGACGTATGAACCAGTAGAATGGAACATCTCAATGCTGTCTGTCCAGGGGAGGCGGTGTTGTGCTGGTTACCCCTCCGCTGAGAGTTGGTTGAAACAAAGAATTGGCCCTGTGTAGACAGTAGGAGACTTTGTACAATTACCTCTGCAAAGGGGCAGGACGTTCGGAGGAGACATTTTTGTACAGTGTGATATTAAGAAATGACCTGAGAGTCTTCCACTCCTGAAAGGAGTTGATTCGCAGCCTCTTAAGCTAAGTGGCAGCTTTATTTCACCCCAGCCCTCCCAGTCGCTGTGGTCACTGAGATGTAGAACTCTTTCTGGAGTTGGTTTGCTCCATTGTGTTCGTGTAGACAATGTCTGATTCTTTTTCCTTTAAATTAAATTTGATATTTCCTTTTTGGCTTTTTAAAAAAGTATGCAAATAAATTAAGAATGAAAAGTTCATGAGAACAATTCCCTAAAGAAATCAGCAGCTTAGGCTGGCGCCGCGGCTCACTAGGCTAATCCTCTGCCTTGTGGTGCGGGCACACGGGGTTCTAGTCCCGGTCGGGACACCGGATTCTGTCCCGGTTGCCCCTCTTCCAGGCCAGCTCTCTGCTGTGGCCCTGGAGGGCAGTGGAGGATGGCCCAAGTACTTGGGCCCTGCACCCCATGGGAGACCAGGAGAAGCACCTGGCTCCTGGCTTCAGATCAGTGGGGTGTGCCAGCCGTAGCGGCCATTGGAGGGTGAACCAACGGTAAAAGGAAGACCTTTCTCTCTGTCTCTCTCTCTCACTGTCCACTCTGCCTGTCAAAAAAAAAAAAAAAATCAGCAGCTTAGAGCTGGATAACTCATTTAAGAGGGGCAAGATGATGTTGAAAATGAGGGCTGCACAGATCATCCACATCAGTTTGTGGGGAAAAGTTTAATTTTGTTCTGGCCTGCATTTCTCAGCTTTTTGTTACTGAGTGAAAGACCCGAGACAAGCTACTTATGAAGGAAAGAGGTTTCTTTCGGCTAATAGTTTTTGAGGTTTAAGTGCAAGATTGGGCAGCTTAGTGTCTGGTGGGGGTGGTGGAGTGTGTGCAGTGGAACTGGTGTGGGGGAGGTAGACAGGAAACTATTTAGGAAGAAAAGAGCAGGGAAAATTTCCCACAGTTTCTGTCTCTGCAGCCCTGCCCTGTAACTCCGCCCCCTTCCATGTCAAGCCAGTTCACCCATTTTCCCATGATGCACCTGCATCTCATCTGGGACTGGAAGGAGTAGCTATTCTGGGCACATGGAAGTTAAACTCCATGATGAGATGCCATGAAACCGCCAGGATACCTCACACACTCTGCCCAAACTCCACCCGATTTGAATATTTAATTAGGGGACCAACTGAACCCCACAAGGGAACTGCTGCACATGACAGCGGCCTTTTTGGTCTTCTTGGCTTTTGGCCCTTCTCTTGTCTTCTCCTGCACTCTCTGCTCTGGCCCTCTCACAGCAGGTGTCCCTCCTGCTGGGGTGCCACACTTTCTTTAAATAAATGCTGCTCTCATTTTTGTACTGTATTTTTGCCTCTGCTTTAAATTCTTATCTCATGTGAGAGAAAGGACTTGGAATAAAAACCAGAAAATATATTCCCACAACAGAAGGACCACATGGTACGCTAGGAAGCAAAGATAACGGCTGGGCCCAAATCGGGCTTTTTTCTTTTTAAGATTTATTTAGTTATTTAAAAGGCAAAAGTGCCAGGGTGGAGGGAGGGAGGGAGAGAGAGAGTTCCCATTCTCTGAATCATTCCTTAAATGGCTACAGCAGCTGGGGCTAGGCCAGGCTGAAGCCAACAGCAGAGAACTCCTATGAGTCTCCCACATGGGCGGCAGGGGCCCGACCACTTTGGCCAGCTTCTGCTGCCTTCCCAGGTCCACTTGCAGGGAGCTGGATTGGAAATGGAGCAGCGGGGACTTGAGCCAGCTGGATGCTGGCATTGCAGGCAGTAGCTTAACCCACGGTACCACAACACCAGCCCTCCACCTCAAGCTTTTACAACCCACCCTCTCTCCAGAGCTACCTTCTGAAGGCATGCTGGAATGACCTCTCACTGGGCACCATCTAATGGTTCTACCTCCTCCCAACAGCGCCACTCTGAGGACCAAGCTTTTAACACATGAGCTTTTGGGGACACCCAAACTAACAGGCAAGCGATAGCAGTGTCCTAGTTGGAGAAAACTGATGATTAACAACAGAAGCAATAGGCAACCACACAGCCATTTCAACTGATTGAGTTGACACAACCCTGAGTGAAAAATTAAAGCAGAACAAACTGTCCACTTGCTTGGGAGCCGAAACTTTTTTTTTTTTTTTTGACAGGCAGAGTGGACAGTGAGACAGAGAGAAAGGTCTTCCTTTGCCGTTGGTTCACCCTCCAATGGCCGCCGCAGCCAGCGCACCACGCTGATCCGATGGCAGGAGCCAGGTGCTTCTCCTGGTCTCCCATGGGGTGCAGGGCCCAAGCACTTGGGCCATCCTCCACTGCACTCCCTGGCCACAGCAGAGAGCTGGCCTGGAAGAGGGGCAACCAGGACAGAATCTGGCGCCCTGACTGGGACTAGAACCCGGTGTGCCGGCGCCGCTAGGCGGAGGATTAGCCTAATGAGCCGCAGCGCCGGCCATGGAGCCGAAACTGTTGCACCCACATCAGCTGCAGACAAGAAGGAGGCTTTGGATGAGATTTTAAACCGGCGAGATCAAGCTCCTGAAGCATTTCTTTGAGGACTTTGACAGGAGATGAAAGGAGCCTTAACCAGTATAATCCTAAAGACAAAGCACAACCAAAGCAAGGGTGGAAGTGGTTCAGTCAGAAGCAAAAGTGGGCCAGCCAAGAGCAGAGGTCATCGTGAGCAGTATTTTGGGGTGCTCAAGGCTTCCTGCGAGTTCACTTTCTGAAGGGCCAAAGGACAATGCCACCTGCTCGGATCAGCATGGTGCACCGGCCGCGGCGGCCATTGGAGGGTGAACCAACGGCAAAGGAAGACCTTCCTCTCTGTCTCTCTCTCTCACTGTCCACTCTGCCTGTCAAAAAAATAAATAAATAAATAAATAAAAAATAAAAATAAAAAAAAGAAAGGCAGACAAAACTTTTGCAAAAAACACGCAGAAAAGCTTCACCAGAGAGTCCTTCCGTGCCATGATGGCGTTCCTGGCCTTTCGTCCCATTAACCCCGGGCAGTTCCATGAGAGTTTCCCTGGAAAATCTTACACAGCCTCCTTACAGTCCTGATTTGGTTTCTTCCGACTCCATTTTGTTTCCCAGTCTTACAACTTCTTTCAAGAAAAGCATTTTTGGCTGGCGCCGCAGCTCACTAGGCTAATCCTCTGCCTTGCGGTGCGGGCACACGGGGTTCTAGTCCCGGTCGGGACACCGGATTCTGTCCCGGTTGCCCCTCTTCCAGGCCAGCCCTCTGCTGTGGCCAGGGAGTACAGTGGAGGATGGCCCAAGTGCTTGGGCCCTGCACCCCATGGGAGACCAGGATAAGCACCTGGCTCCTGCCTTCGGATCAGCGTGGTGCACTGGCTGCGGCGGCCATTGGAGGATGAACCAACGGCAAAGGAAGACCTTTCTCTCTCTCTCTCTCTCTCTCACTGTCCACTCTGCCTGTCAAAAAAAGGGGGGGGGCATTTTTCTTCAGGTAACCATGTAAAAATAAAGATTGTATTGACATGAGTAAAGTTTCAAGGCCCTCCGCTCTTCAGGGATGGATTACATGGGTGGCGTCATCACTTACAAAGCTTATGTTGAGGAATAAAGCGTGTAATTTTACTTTTATCTTTGAATTCTATTTTTTCCATGAATGTTTGAAGTTTCATCATATTACCACTTTTCTTTTTTGACTGTAAAATGGATTCCTTGGAAGAGGTAATGCTGAACAAGAATGCTATGGTTCCGAGGATTGTTAGTGTTGACAGAGACTATAGGCAAAAAGGCAAAGCCAGGAGTCTATAATTATTTTTACTTCAGGTCATTTTCCCTTCTATCTAAAGTGAATAATACATGGGTCTAGCGCTGTGGCATAGTGGGTAAGGCCGCCACCTACAGTGCCAATATCCCATATGGGTGCCAGTTCGAGTCCCAGCAGCTCCACTTCCAATCCAGCTCTCTTCTATGGCCTGGGAAAGCAGTAGAAGATGGCCCAGGTCCTTGGGCCCCTGCACCCACGTGGGAGACCCACAGGAAGCTCATGGCTCCTGGCTTCAGATCGGTGCAGCTCCGGCCATTGCAGCCAATTGGGATGTGAACCAGCAGATGGAAGACCTATCTCTCTCTCTCTCTCCTCTCTGTGTAACTCTTTCAAATAAATAAAATAAATCTTTAAAAAAAAAAGTGAATAATACAGCATGCTTCTCCAAGCTCTACCAAATAGAATGGTTCCTACACAGCCCATTGTTCTTCAGAGCCATTCCTGAGTCGGGTTACAGTGCACCAAGAGTCCAGTTTACCTACCCACTATCAAAAAGTGTCAGCTCATCAGTGAGTAGGCTCGAAGACTGTATTCTTTCTTTTTTTTTTTTTTATTTGAAAGTCAGAGTTACACAGAGAGAGGAGAGGCAGAGTGAGAGAGAGAGGTCTTCCATCTGATGGTTCACTCTCCAATTGGCTGCAACGGCCAGAGCTGTGCCAATCTGAAGCCAGGAGCCAGGAGCTTCTTCTGGGTCTCCCATGTGGGTGCAGGGGCCCAAGCACCTGGGCCATCCTCTGCTGCTTTCCCAGGCCATGGCAGAGAGCTAGATAGGAAGTGGAGCATCTGGGTCTCGAACCTGTGCCCATATGGGATGCCGGCGCTTCAGACTGGGGTATTAACCCGCTGCACCACAGCGTCGGCCCCCGAAGGCTTTATTCTGTTAGATGGTCATAAGGAACTCCCAAGATGCCATGAGAGCAAGATGAGGAAGAGACATCAGTGCTACAAAAGCAATACCACTAGAATCTGAGCTGCCCGTTCTTGTGGCTTACTTGTGTCTTCTGGACTTGCTCAGGTGTGACCCTATACCATCTCCATGGATTGTTTCTGCACCTGCACACTTATGCCTGTGTGGGACTGTTGACACCCAGCTCTAGTTTACTCGGTGGAAAAGAAGGCGTGGCCTTGCAGAACACCAGGGAACTGTGCTGAAACTCTTACTAGAGCTCCCTAGGGCTTTCCCACAGTGCTCCTATCCATCACAGATCCTCTGACGCCATCAGGTCTGCGGGAACAAATGGCCTGAGCATTAGGGCAACTCACGTCCTGGCCCTTCCGTGAAGTACTTCCAAGTACTAGGTGCTTTAGTTTTGTGAGAAGCACATTCCAGCATCCCTCCTTCTGGGAAACAGAATCCAGTGGTGGTTCTTTTTTTTTTTTTTTTTTTTTATTTTTTATTTTTTATTTTTTTGACAGGCAGAGTGGACAGTGAGAGAGAGACAGAGAGAGAAAGGTCTTCCTTTGCCGTTGGTTCACCCTCCAATGGCCGCCGCTGCAGCCGGCGCACCGCGCTGATCCGATGGCAGGAGCCAGGAGCCAGGTGCTTTTCCTGGTCTCCCATGGGGTGCAGGGCCCAAGCACCTGGGCCATCCTCCACTGTACTCCCTGGCCATAGCAGAGAGCTGGCCTGGAAGAGGGGCAACTGGGACAGAATCCGGCGCCCCAACCGGGACTAGAACCCGGTGTGCCGGCGCCGCAAGGTGGAGGATTAGCCTATTGAGCCACGGCGCCGGCTCAGTGGTGGTTCTTTAATCTCACGTGGCAAATTCATTCTGCCATTCCTGCTTCCTCGAGCTTTCTGGTCCCTTTCTTAAAAGTCCTTCAAGATTCTCCTAGCCTCATATAGCAATTTGCTTCATCAAGTCTAATCTTCAAGGAGTCACCACGGCTGTGCATCAGGACTTCCTCCAGGTGTCCTTGCCAAAACATTCAACCAGAATCACAGGTGGATACATCCACGTCATAAAATCCCCCCTGTCCAGCCCTGGAATCTGATTTTTCTGGTCTAACACTATAAATAGTCACTCTCCAGCCACATTCCCCCAAGTCCTTTTTCATACATGGTAGCCCACTTTGCACTTCCTTTTGAGTCAGTCTAGTGTAGTAACTCTCACATGGGAGATGGTTTTCACCCCTCGGGGACACTTGGCAATGTCTGGAGATATGTTTGTTGTCATTACAGAGAGGAGTCTGATAGCATCCAGTGTGTGGATGCTGGCGATGCTGCCCAACAATCTACAACATGCAGGGCAGACCCCACCCACCCACCCAAAGAGTTCCCCAGCCCACAATGCCACTGGAGCGAAGGATGAGAAACCTGGGTCTGGTTCTCCCTCAATTGCGATTCCCTGCATGGGTTGTGCCAGGATCTGACCCTGGTTATGGGCTTGAGGCAATGGGGGCGGTGGTTTCAGGGATGGATAACTGAAGAAAAGATGGTCGTATGAGGAGGCATTCACCCCAGGTTTATTCTTTGTATCACTTCCAGTCAAGGGGAGGCTGCACAGAGCATGAGAAGTGATCTGAGAATGTGAGATTATAAGGCCCACCGAATGCCCCCACTTTAGATCTCAAAGCTCCACGGTTTTCCTCCTGGAGCCCTGGCTTTGACGTGGGTGCTGCTCAAGGCTGCACACTGGGATGCTTTGCAGTCCTGCCATCCTTATGCTGAGCTCCTGGGGCTCATTCCCAGCAGTCCCTCGGCGACTACACTGTCCTAGGGGCTCTCTGGCTTTCACTGTTGTGCCCTGATTTGAGACTTGGCTGACTGACGTTATCCACACCAGTTAACAGAAACCAGTCCATTTTAATTCCTTCTACAGTACGTAGCCACCTTATAATCCACTGCTTCACCATCTGCCTGGACTTCGTTCCAATCCACCACGGTTGAGAGTCTTGGTGATTGTGACACTCCAGCATGCCAGGGGCTGTCACCACTTACAAGTTACCACCCACCGTCTACTGCCAGCAGAGAGCCTTATTGTCTCATGGTCGGTATTGAAGGGTCAGGTTCCAAAATCCCATACTGAAAATCTGCTTTCTAAACCACTTCTGGTGCCTGGGAGCCTGGGCTAGGGTGTGTGCCAGTAGCTTACTTGATAATATAAATTCAGGAAATAGGACTGGGCTTCAGAGGAAATAAAATAGAGAAGGAGTAGCCAGTTCAAGGATTACTGAATTGTCCCCAGCTGTGAGTACCTGGCTGATTGATGCGGTAGCAATGTAGGCAGGCACGTAGGATCAGATTGATAAGGCTTGTGAGCTGGAAGACCACGCCTTCACCACACCCTCTGTGTGATGGCATCCCCTTACCTGACCACACCTGTGTGCCCATTCACCAATCAGGCTAATCAACCACGCCCCTTCGGAAGTGGATTAGAGCCTGAAACACAGTGGGCCACACCCTTTTTGCCTTTTTTCCCTTTGTCCTCTTCCTCACTGCCCTGGATCCCTTGCTGCCCGATGCCGTTGGGCCACCTGCTCCATGCTTTCTGTCCTGCATGCTCCTCCTCATGGCTGGCTCCTGGTGCTCGGTATGAATCCAGATTTCCCTCTCTCTCTTAGACAGGGCCCTCACTCCCCTATGCATTTCTCTCACTGAATAAAAAGCTTACAAACTTATCACATTGCCTGGTTTATTTGTGCCAGTATTCAGAATTCTCTGAATATATTCAGAGAATATGAATATAGAAGAGCCCACATGGCCTATTAATATTCGGGTTATTAATACGCAAATCGGTAGCAGTAGTACCTGCAGAGAATCCTTATGAAACATGTCTCAGAACTTTGCGCTAGAGTAAGTAAAGCAGAAAGAATTTATCTGTCGGCTTCTGTCTGTCGTTGGTTTCATTTCCGACTTCTGGTTGCACATGTGCATGTAGGCTGGTATCTGCAGGTGTTGCCTGCTGTAGCATGAGATGCAATAGTCCATGCTATGGACAAGGAGTGGGAGAGTCAACATGCTATAGCACAGCCCTTGAGAGAGGACACGTGCATAAAATTGGGCACTGCAGTAACACCTAGAAAAAGAGGTGAGGCGGGCACGATCTAACTTGGCACTTGAGGGTTGTTGAAACACTGCTTATCTCTCACTGCCATCTCTGAATTTGTGATGTCTCCATGTTTGCAGATGCTCAGGCCTTTACATGATTCCTCTTTTTTCCTCTCACGTGTTTTATCTCGTCACTCAATAACTCTTGCTGGTTCTGGCTTCACAGCGCGTGCCGCATCTGACCACATCTCATTGTCTCCACTGCTGCTCCTCCCTCACTATTGCCATACCGCATCTCTCTGAGTTGCTGTGTATACCTCGTGTGCTCTTTGCTTCTCCGCCCTTATCCCTGTACCATCTACTGTTAACACAGTTACTAGAAGTGCTTCCTTTTAAAGCATGAGTCACATCACGCCGTCTTTTGTGTGGAAGCCTCCAGAAGCTTCAGAGTAAAAGTCAAAGTCCTCACAATGGCCTTCCACAACTTCCCCCTTTCCCCGTCATTGGGATTTCATCTTCTGCCATCCTCCCTTGAGCAGTCTGCGCCGGTTCCTTGGATCTCATTATTGGTTTTTGAAGAGTCTCAGCCAGCTGCCTCAGGACCCTTGCACTTCTTTACTCCCTTTTTCTGGAGTGATTTCCCATCAAATAAGTGCATGCATCCCTTCCACGTATTTGCCCAGATGTGACCATCCCTGCCATCCATCTCCAGAACTGTTCTCATCTCACAGATCTGAAGCTCTGCTCCAATTAAATATTAACTCTCCATTGTCTTTTCTCTCCACCATTGGCAATCACCATTCTGCGTAGTGATATTTCCTTTGAATAGAATTTTTTGGGATGGAGAACTAGACAATTAAAATATTGCATAAGATAAACAGGTACTTGTCTCTTTAAGTGCCCCTCTAATGTCTGGGAAATAATTATGTTAACTCATAATTGCCTGGCCCAGACTTCCCCCAAAAGGGAGAAGTGGCTACCCTCGCATCATTTATTAGCTGCTCTTCGGAGTTGCGGAAACAAATGGCCAAAGTCCATTAGCTCTTGACTTTCCTTACCCAGGCACCAAAAGGTCTCAAGCTTCTCCCACAACCACACTTCAAGTGCAACATTACATAAATGAAAAAAAAAAAGTAGTGGATGAATGTGCAGAATCAGAGACTTCTTTGCCACTTGTTTAAGGATAAAAAGGCATATTACAAATGGGATACATGGCAAATGTCTATACAAATACCTCTAAAATATAAGTCTTCTTGTTACAAAAAATAAATAAATAAAACAGATCCTACAAATAGATCACACCTATTCAAGCAAAACGATATTCATAAAATATCTGTTGGGGTAAGCACTGGCCTAAGTGCCATGGGGAACCCAAAGATGAACCAACTTTCCCCAGGCTTCCAAAGACTGTGGAGTGAAACCTGGTCCTCCACTTCCCTGCCCTTGCAATACTTGGGAATGAATTTAAGTGAAGTATACTTTTGATTTTCTAATAGCAAAAAAAATAAATAAATAAATAAAATTTTAAGCAGCAGAGTATTGTGCAATAACTCCACCCTAGGAAGGTTTCCAGAGCCCATGCAGGCAGAGTGCAATCTGTAGGAGCGGCTACTCTGCCAGCTCCTGGGTGAAGAGACAAATGTGGGACGGGTTCAGGCTTTGGGAGTGGCAGGTGAGCAAGAGAAGCAGCATGAGGGATCAGTTGGATTGAATGATTCACCTCTGTACTCCTACTATACATTCCCATCCTGAACCTAACTTGCAGCTTGAAGCCCAGTCCAGCCTAGTTCAGCTGTATTCCAGTCGGCCCAGAGATGCATGGTCAAGAGCTAAATGCTTGGTTGTCAAGCCACTCAGATTTACGCTTGGTTGTTTCAGAGGATTATTGTAAAAACAGTCAGCTGATACAGAGATCCTCAGAATGTGCTCAAGAGAATGGAGGT